>NW_028270139.1:43351203-43668703 GCF_037043375.1 Chiloscyllium plagiosum
GAGTCGATGAATTACTATCACTTTTAACCTGTCACTATTATGTTCTAGAGGACACATAGTTCTGGGTTAAGTTCATTTTATCAATGATAAATATAAGCTGTGAATAAATATGTTATAAATTATACATAAACAAGAAGTAGTGAAACAAACAAAGTGGCAGATAGATTAAGTGGTGAAAGTCTTCTATCGACTTCTAGCCTGTTTTAGTCTAATCTCACAAATATTGCTGCAAGTATGGTGATGGGAGGCTCAATATCAGTACATCCAAACCCATGAAAACTGGTCCAACTGCATGCATTTAACATGCTTAGCACTCAGTTTAAATAATGTTGAACAAATCTTTTAAGCTAAGAAAGTGAAATTGTTCTTCCCAAGTCAATGTTGGAAGACATTGGGTATGATGTTAAATGACTGCTTGTCTTGCTATGAGTTTGTTTCACACTGCTTCCAAAACTCAAATTTACCCCTAATGGATTTATGATTTAAACACTTGAATGATATCACAAATAAATGGCTTAGTGATGGTGGGGCAGGTCAGTCAGTAGAGCATGAAACAGAGCATTCACGGGCCAGCTGCATGGTTTGTGAGAAACCTATTCCAGCTGTATGCACTTTATTTGTTTGCAGGGGTAATATGAAGAATGTGAGAGCGTTTCAGAACTGAGGCCCAATTTTAACAAAGCCACATTAAAGGTTTCATAGAATTCCTCCAGTGTTTGGCCCAACAAGTCCACATCAACCCTCCAAAAAGTAACCCACCCAGACCCATTCCCCTACATTTACCTCTGACTAACACACCTATCCTACACATCCCTGAATACTATGGGCAATTTAGCATGGCTAATTCACCTAACCTGCACATCTTTTGGATTGTGGGAGAAAACCCACACAGACACAGGGACAATGTGCAAACTCCACGCAGACAGTTGCCTGAGTCTGGAATCAAATCCAGGTCCCTGGGGCTGTGAGGCAGCAGTGCTAACCACTGAGCCACTGCGTCACCCAAAAATAGCACAGCAGAACTTTGCTTTGTTAGCTCTGTTAATACTTGGGCAAATAAATACCACTTGTGTGCTCAATCCTCAAAACAAAACTAAAATAAAACACTCTGCTTCCCTGACTTGAAAATTACTGGATTCACATTATATGACAATTTGAAATGTGTGCGATTCTCTCCGAATGGTTGTGTTAAATATTCCTGTTTAATTAAATTGATTGAACAATTTAATTCTTTGGTTCAAAACTGACTTGATCAGAAATAGCTCAACAATATTGCAGACATCATTATGTTGTATAAAATGTCAACTGCAAAAAAAAGGGAGCTGCTGTTTTCTAAATAAGTGATACAATGGTAGACACTCTACATTTAGTGGGTAATTCATTTTTCAACAGCACTATGATGGGAGATCCTGCTGGCTGTTCATGTATTGTTCTTCCCAATTAAAATTCAACAATGTCATAAATTTGTAATAGAGCGATTTCCAAAAAGGGGTGGTGGTAGATCATGCAAAGGAATTTTAGAGCAGCACTGTGTGAGAAAATGAATGGGCTACAGCAAACAACTGTCTGCATTCTCAACAGCTCACCTGCAGCAAAGGATTGAAGTGTCACTGTTGCTGGAGAATGGATAACACTTGCCTAACAAGCACCATGTTTTGGGATAAGTGAGGGGAAATCCACTGCGGAAGCTCGGTGTGTGGCCTGGACTACTTGAACTTATGTAAATATCGAAGGATGGGCAATGCTGATACCAGGACAGATGAGAAGGAATGGGAAATCTGCTCGGAACACACAATTAAAGCAATGCTGTTTTGTGTAACCTGCACTTTTCAAAGAGCTTCAGCTGCTGATGTCATCATCTAGAGAGAGAGAGAGGGGGGAGGGAAAGAGAGAGGCAAGGTCAGAGTTGGAAAGAGCCAAGGATATTTTTGTGGGTTCTGAGCAGGAGGAGGGTGGGGGGAGCGTGGGCTGCTCATCCCAGTAAGAAATTCTAATAGAAATAATTCTTCAAAATCCACAATGTCATCTTCTGGCTGGTGTTTTAGTTTCCATATTTTAAACTTTTTGGGCCTCCCATTAACTCGTTGGCTAAAGTATGGTGTGATCCTCATGAAAGTCAGCAAGGATGAAATTGCGCCAAATGGGAAAGGAGTGAATAGATACAGTCAATACTTAAATCCTAAACACTAGCCCCCACAACACCACCTTCCTACCTCTCACACCTCCCCACTCACTGGAGGGGACTAAAACTTGCATTCTTAGTTTCAGCCCTTGACGTTATGCTTAAGGGAAGCTCATTGAAATTGTGGCAAGGTATTTACTTAGCAAATCATTCTAATACAATCTTGTCTCATGATGTGGGTTGATTAACCAAAGCCACATTAAGAATTCTTGGGGAACTGGGCACCAAAGATTTTCCAGGTTCCCCTTCATT
Source organism: Chiloscyllium plagiosum (assembly GCF_037043375.1). Lineage (NCBI taxonomy): Eukaryota > Metazoa > Chordata > Chondrichthyes > Orectolobiformes > Hemiscylliidae > Chiloscyllium > Chiloscyllium plagiosum. The sequence continues at coordinate 43,353,638 of NW_028270139.1, forward strand.
CCATGGCCAACTCCTCCAAATAGTCACAGTCATACTCATAGATTCACACAGTCCATGCCAAACATAATCCCAAACTATACTACTCCCAACTGCCTGCTCCTGGCCCTTATCTCTCCAAACCTTTCTTATTCATGCACTTATCCAAATGTCTTTTAAATGTTGCAATTGTACCCACATCCACAACTTCCTCAGGAAGTTCATTCAACACACAAACCATCCTCTGTGTAAAACGTTTTCTCCTCGTGTCTTTTTCAAATATCTCTCCTCTTACCTTAACAAAGTGTCTCCTAGTATTGAAAATCCCCATCCTAGGGAAAAGACATGTTCTATTAAGTCTATATGTACTTCTCTTTTTTTTATACAGTTCTATCAGGTCAATTCTCAACCTCCTATGCTTCTATGAACAACGTCCTAGCCTATCCAGCCTTTCTTTATAACTCAAACCTTCCATACTTAGCAACATCCTTGTAAATCTCATCTGAACCCTCTCCAGCTTGGTAATAATCCTTCCCATAAATGGTTGACCAGAACTGGACACAGTATTCTAGAAGAGGCCTCACCAATGTCCTGTACAATCTCAACATGGCTTCCCAACTCCTATACTCAAAAGACTGAGCAATGAAAACAAGCATGCCAACTGCCTTTTTAACCACCCTGTCCACATGTGATGAAATGACATGAACCATTAAGATGCAAAAGTGTAGAAAATGCATGAAGAAACAAGCTTTTTGCATGTCTACACAAGTACTGAGTACCACAATGGGGGCAGAATGTTTTAGGACATTGATACTTTCGGCTTTTGCAATAATCTGCCTTGTAGTTAACTCATTTACTCAGGAGGATAGTATGATGTTAATGCCGCTGGACTGGTAATCTGAGACCCAGGTTAATGGACCATGGACAGTGGGATCAAATCCTACCAGGGTAGCTTGAGACATATGAATTTAATGACAGTCTGGAATTAAAAGCTAGTCTAACGGTGACCTTGTATTCATTGTCACAGAACTATTTCTGGTTTACTCAGGTACTTTAGGGAAGCAAAATTTGTCATCCTCGCCAGATCTGGCTTACATGTGGCCCCAGATCCACAGAACAATGGTTGATTCTTAACTGCTCTGTGAAACAGCAGGCAGAATCAAACAGTTCAAGGCAACAAGGATGTATAACAAATGCAGGTCTTGCCAGTGATGCTCAGACCCCACGCAAGAGTTAAAAAGAAACATACATGGTGGTCATGGTACATGCTTTCAAGTTCTCTTCTTGAAGTAGAAAATGGTGCATAACAGAAGGAAACATTTCTAAACTGGAACAGAGCCCAGAAATTTTAAAGCCTTAATTGCTTTGAAGAAACCACATTTGATTAGTCTAACTATGAGAGCCTGGTGGGGAAATGCAAAACTGAGGGCCTTCTTTAAATTATGAACAATACTGTCCTGTCCTTGTTATGCCATTTACCCATTATAATTTATTATGATAGGGTGCAATCAAATAAAAAAAAGAACACTCTCACATTGTATTTTAGAATTCTACAGTATATTGCATTGTGTCATCCGAAATGAGCATTTTGACATTTACCCTTGAATAACAGCTTGCGAACTGAGTTAGAACCCAGGACAAGGTAACACATCATCAGACTTGGTGTTATTCTCACCAAAAGTTAGAAGAACATGTGTATTTTTAGACTAACAAGGATGTTGATCATGAACTTGAGAAGGCATGTTGTGAGTTTCTCTCTTCAATGGTGATGTTCAAAAGATCTGAACTTTTTAGTCACTTATTCAAGAAGGTCACTCTGCATGAGAGAGTTGAGTTTGTTTCAGTCTTCTGCGCAATCAGAGTGTAAGACAAGAGTCAAACATTTCATTGTTGTACAAGAAAGCTTCTTTGGACTTTGGTCTTCTTCAATTTGCACAACAGCAGCGTATCTACAATCAAGACCCCCCCCCCCCTCCCCCGCCTCAATGCAAATGAGAGTATGTTTTATGAACCTTCAGATCCCTGCTTTAGAGTTGTTCAGTGATGCCCTAGAATTAAGTTTAACCCAGTTTCAACATGATCAGATTGACCAAACCTTAAAGTAATAATTTACAGACCATATCTTTACCTAGAAATCTGCCATTTTACAGCTCTGTAGAAACTGTGAGGGAACTCCCAGCATCAAAAAGGCACAACTGCTGAATCAAGCAATAACACAGTTTACCTTCATGAGTAATAACAATATTTGTACCTGATTATGGCATGGTAAGCTAACCATTGCTTTAGTCATGGAACCCATGTAAGGAGTAACGCATTCATCTAAATACTGATAAGCTCTCAATTGAAATAACCAAGCAGGCTTGTTTGTATTTAGAAAGACTTACTCGTCAAAGGGACTAAAAGAACATGCAAAACGAAAATATTTATGAATCTAGCCATGATCCAATGTCAGTGGACTTTCCTTATGCTGGTCAGGAACCTGCTGGACTTCCTTTTACCTGGAATTCTAACTGGCAGGCAGGTCCTTGAGCTGGTCTGAGAAAGCCCCATCAGTCCCCTGATAACATGTACTCAGATATAGAGAACCAGGTCAGGGGTCAGTGAGGTTCTGCCCTCAAATATCACCTTTATGGAAGTTTGCATTGGAGATAAGGACGAAGATTTGCTGGCCCCAGTCTAATTCATAAGGATTTTTTTCTATTCTATTGGTGTAATTGTGCCAAATTGTTGCGAAATTTGATAAATGGATAACTACACACAACATGCAATTTCTTGGAAGCAGCAGGTCACAAAATCTACCAATTGGTAACTTCCTGCTTTATAAAGTTAACTATGAATGTATTACGACACTATAAGAGGGACGAACACTCTAGAGTGATTGCTTTTTGGAATGGATCCAAATACAACACATGTGCTGCATTCTGCAATAATAATGAAAAACAGAAACTCATAAAGGCAACACCTGTAGAACTGGAAATATGGTCGCGATTTAGTGGCTCCCAGAACACATTTATTTTCTACGGCTATCCATTTGGGTTCAAATTAAACACAGCCAGGTACTAACAGACTCAGTTTATTGGATTTTTAATAAAATGCTGCACCCAATAGTAGTCACAGGTTGTCATTTATTGAGCATTGGAAAGTTGCATAACAGGAAATTGATTATACATTCTTGGAACTTGGGCTTGGCAGACTCGCGTTCTTTCTGTTTACATTACCAAATTTTGAGTGAAATTGGAAATCTGAATGTGGGTTCTCAGCTGCTAGGGCGGATACAGGTGCCATGTCCTTAGCTTGGCTGTGATCATCAAAGTGCCAAGTGTGAAGGTGTATTCCTGGGTTGAACTTTGTTGGCATATTTGGGTGAGCTCACAACATAACACAATACCAATGCATGGGCAGAATCTGCAGCTTCTACAACCTCAATGGGAAATTGATTTACTATATTGAGTAAACAATTCAAATATCTGTTGTAAGTGACCATGAATACAAGGCTTACCAGACTGCTTCTCCTCTGCATATGGGCTAATTATGGGATGTAACACAGGGAGGAAAGGCAAAGTGTCTTTCCTCTAACTTTTTTTGATGAGTAATGGGTAACATTTAAATATTGCACCTGATATGAAGCTTAGGACTAGAATTTAAATGAGTGGCAATGAATATAATTTCAGCCTTATAGGTTCACATTTTTCTGATCTGCTGATTACATGACATGTATAAATAGCAAGTATTATTTTTCTTTTCTGCATTTTAAATTTACTTTGAGGTTATGAAAATTAGGTGTTTAAGCCTACCATTAGCTATGGCCCAGAGTTCAATTTTACTCACTCACTGCATGCAATTGATAACGTGTATAGAATAGAATATAATAGAATAGTAGGCCAGGCCTCTGTTGTCTTAGTATCATAGAATATTTACAGCAGAGAAAGAAGCCATTTTTCTGTCCTGCACATCATGTGAGTTCTCACTGAGAGAAATATGATGGCTTTTATGTAGAATCAAAACAACAGAGTCAACAAAGAGACAGGATAGACTCAAATGATCCATACAGAATCTCAATGTGTGCGTGCTACTTGGTGGAAGATGGTGGAGGAGAAGAATATAGGAACACAGGACTGATGAACAGGAGTTGGCCATTTAGCCCACCAGGCTTTATCCACCTTATAATAAGAACATGGCTGATTTGACTGAAGTGTCATCTCCACTTTTTTTGCCTGCATCAATAATATTTTACTTCCATTGCTAATCTATCTAACTCAGGCATGAATAAGTTTCAGCTTCCACCGTCTTCAGGAACAGGATTTCATCATACAACAATCAGCTGAGAGAAAAAGAAAACTCCTCATCTCTCTCTTGAAAAGAAAACCTCTTTTACTTAAGACCATATTCCTTAGTTTTAGTCTCAATGTGGAAACATTCTCTTGGTATTCAGTCTATCCAGTCCATTTAAGATCTGGCACATTTCAATAAGATCATCTCTCATTCGTGTAAACTTCAGTGCATGTTCACCTGTTTAACATTTCTGTGTCAGAGAATCGTAGGAATAAGTCAAAGAATGAGTGTCCAGGACAAGGTGTAAGTTTCAATTTATGAATGGTAAGATCCCAAAACAGTTATTTTTTAACAGTAGTATTATTTTAAAGCAGCACGTGAATGAAACTTTCTCTGGATCTTTGCAGATAATACCGTAGAAGATTTTACATTCATCTAAACAGGCACACCTGATTCCAGCTGCCTCTCACTTCTCTGTTAAAAGGAGATCCAAAATCTCCTTCGCACATCTTACAGAGTATTAGAGACCATTCTTTTAATCCCAGTTGGTGACCTCCTCCTGTTCTACATTTCACATCAGCTGACCAACTGCAATTCCCCTTTGGTTTCAGGTGGACAATTGATTGGGATCTCAGGTTAATTTTAATTGAATTGTGGGATGTGGGTGTGGCTGGCTGGCCAACCTTTATTGTCCATCCTTAGTAGTCCTTGAGAAAATGGTGATGAGCTGCCTTCTTGAACCGCTGCAGTCCACCTCCAGTGGTTTGACCCACAATGCGAATAGGGAGGGAATTCCAGGATTTTGACCCAGCAATAATGAAGGAATGGTGACATACTTCCAAATCAGAATGGTGAGCAGCTTGGAGGGGAACTTAAAGGTGGTGGTGTTCCCATGTATCCGCTGCTCTTGTCCTTCTAAATGGAAGTGGTTGTGGGTTTGGAAGATGCTGTCTGAGGATCATTGGTGAAGTTTTACAGTGTCTTGCAGATAGTATACACTGCTGCTATTGAGCATCAGTTGTGGAGGGAGTGAATGCTTGTGGATGTGGTGCCAATCAAGCAGGCTGCTTTACTCTGGATGGTGTCAGGCTCATTAAGTGGTGCTGGAGCTGCACCCATCCAATTAAGTGGGGTACTTTCCATTACAGTCTTAACTTGTGCCGTGCAGATGACAGACAGGCTTTGGGAAGTCAGGAGATAAGTTACTTGCTGCAGTATTCCTGCCCTCTGACCTGCCTTTGTAGCCACTGTGTTTATGTGGTGAGTCCAGTTGAGTGTCTGCTCAATGATAACACCAGGATGTTGAATGTTGGCGATTCATTGATGGCAATACTAATAAATTTCAAGAGACAGTGGTTAGATTGTCTCTTATTGGTGATGGTCATGGCCTGGCACTTGTGTAGCATAAATGTTACTCGCCACATGTTAGCTTAAGCCTGGATATGGTCCAGGTCTTGTTGCATTTGGACATGATCTGCTTCAGTATCTGAGGAGTTGCAAATAGTGCTGAAAGTTGCAATCAACGGCAAAGATCCCCACTTCTGACCTTATGATGGAGAGCAGGTTATTGGTGAAGCAGCTGGAGATGGTTGGGAATAGGGCACTACCCTGGGGAACTCTTGCAGGGATGTCCTGGAGCTGAGATGACTGACTTCCAACTACCACAACTATCTTCCTATATGTCAGGTATATCGACGATCAGCCGAGAGATTGCACCCGACACCCAATGATTCCAGTTTTGCCAGGGCTCCTTGATACCACACTCGGTGGAATGCAGCCTTGATGTGAGAACTGGGAGTTAAAATTGCCTGGCCAAAAGCTTCATGTCTCATGAAAGGCACAGCTCTTGAACAATGTGGCAGTCTCTCAGTAGACCTGCTCACATCAATCTGGAAAAATTCTTGTTACATTGGAATATCAGACTATTTCAGCTGCTTCAAATGTTGACACATTAATAGCACTCAGGGAGATTCCAGAGAGCAAAGACTGGAGACAAAATGAAAACACAACGTACAAAAGAACAGAATGTTCAAAAATTATAGTCATCAATAGCTAGCATAATTTTTGGAATGGGAAAATGAGGAAAATAAATCTGGAAACTGATGAGCAGATGGAAAATAAGGAAATAGAAGAAGAATTGGAAACTTGGAAATATGAATAAAGAACATATGAAGAAGAACATGGACAATGTGGGTGAACAAACTAGGTAGAAGATTCGAAACCTGGTCTGTCTAAAGAAAAAGCAGGAATCATATTTCAGGTATAGATAGCAGAGATCGAGTGAATCCCCAGAAGAGTATAAAGGCAGTGGGAATATACTTAAGAGGGAAATCAGGAGAGCAAAAAGGGGACATGAGATAGTTTTGGCAAATAGGATTAAGGAGATTCCAAAGGGATTCTACAAATACATTAAGGACAAAAGGGTAACTAGGGAGAGAGCAGGACCCCTTAAAGATCAGCAAGGCTGCATATGTGTGGAACTGTAGGAAATAGGGGAGATACTAAACAAGCATTTTGTATTAGTGTTTACTTTGGAGGAGCATATGGAAGTTATAGAAGGTGGGGAAATAAATAGCGACATCTTGAAAAATGTCCATTTTACATCTTAAAATGCGTAAAGGTAGTTAATCCCCAGGAGCTGATCAGGTGTATTCTACAAGTCTTGAAAACTAGGGAAGTGATTGCTGGGCCTCTTGCTGAGATATTTGTATCAGTGATAGTCACAGGTGAGGTACCAGAAGACTGGAGGTTGGCTAGCATGGTGCCACTATTTAAGAAAGGTGGTAAGGACAAGGCAGGGAACTATAGACCAGTGAGCCTGACGTTGGTGGTGGGCAAGTTGTTGGGGGAATCCTAAGGGACAGGATTTAGATGTATTTGGAAAGGCAAGGACTGATTAGGGATAGTCAGCATGGCTTTGTGTGTGGGAAATTATGTTTCACTAACTTGATTGAGGTTTTTGAAGAAGTAATAAAGAGGATTAATGAGGGCAGATTAGCGGACATGATCTATGTGGGCTTTGTAAGGTGTTCGACAAGGCTCCTCATGGTAGACTGGTTAGCAAGGTTAGAACACATGGAATACTGGGAGAACTAGCGATTTGGATATAGAATTGGCTCAAATTTAGAAGGCAGAGGATGGTTGGGGAGGGTTGTTTTTCAGACTGGAGGCCTGTGACCAGCAGTGTGCCACAAGGATCGGTGCTGGGTCCTCTTTGTTTTGTCATTTACATAAATGATTTGGAGGTGAACATAGGAGGTATAGTTATTAAGTTTGTAGATGACACCAAAATTGGAGGTGTAGTGGACGGCGAAGAAAGTTACCTCAGAGTAGAACAGTATATTGATCAGATGGGCCAGAGGGCGGTGGAGTGGCAGTGGAATCTAATTTAGATAAATGTGAGGTGCTGCATTTTGGAAAGGCAAATTGTGACAGGGTTTATACACTTAATGGTAAGTTCCTGGCGAGTGTTGCTGAACAAAGAGACATTGGAATGCAGGTTCATAGTGTTGTGAAAGTAAAGTCACAAGTGGATAGGATAGTGAAGAAGGCATTTGGTATGCTTGCCTTTGTTAGTCAGTGAATTGAATATAGGAGTTGGGAGGTCATGCTGCAGCTGTACAGGATATTGGTTCGGCTACTTTTGGATTACTGTATGCACTTCTGGTCTCTCTGCTATAGGAGGATGTTGTGAAACTTGAAAGGGTTCAGAAAAGATTTACAAGGATGTTGTCAGGGTGGAGGGTTTGAGCTATAGGAAGGGGGTGAATAGGCTGGGGCTGTTTTCCCTGGAGCGTCGGAGGCTGAGGGGTGACCTTATAGAGGTTTATAAAACCATATGTGGCATGGATCGGGTGAATAGACAAGGTTTATTTCCCTGGTGTGGCAGAGCCCAAAATTAGACAGGATAGGTTTAAGGTGAGATGAGAAAGATTTAAAAGGGACCTAAGGGGCAAGTTGTTCACACTGAGGGTGAATGTACGGAATGAGCTGCCAGAGGAAGTGGTGGAGGCTGATGCAATTATAACTTTTAAAAGGCCTCTGTATGGGTGTATGAATAGGAAGGATTCCGAGGGATATGGAGATAGTGAGGACTGCAACTGCTGGAATGTCAGAGTCGATAAAGTGTGGAGGTGGAAAAAACACAGCAGGTCAAGCAGCATCAGAAGCGCAGAGGAGTCAATGTTTCAGGTCCAAACCTTTAATCAGGACTGGGAAGGGGGAAGAGGACTGAGAAATAAATAGAGGGAGGGTGTGGGGGTGTGGTGAAAGGTGGGCGGGATGGTGATAGGTGGATGCAGGTAGGCGATAGCTGTGATTGATCAGTGGGAAGGGTGGAGTGAACGGGTGGAAATGAAGATGGACAGATAGGGTCAGGTTAAGGATTTGGGTTTGAGAGAGAGGGCTAGGTCTGAGATGAAGTGGAGAGTGGGGATTTGAAGGCTGGTGAATTATATGTTAAGGCCATGATTTCAAATTCACAAGCTTTCAATCTCCCCACCTCCCACTTCATCTCAAGTCCAGCCCTTCCTGTCCATCTTGCTCCCTTGACCTGACCTGACCTAACCTATCTATCTTCCTTGCCACCCATCCACTCCACCCTTCCCACTGACCAATCACAGCCATCTCCTACTGCATTCTCTTATTGCTAGTCTGCCTACCTTTCCACTAGCCCCACCCTCCCTTTGTTTATTTCTCAGCCCTCTTCCCCCTCTCCAGTCCTGAGGAAAGGTTTAGACCTGAAACATTGACTCTCCTGCTCCTCTGATGCTGCTTGACCTGCTGTGCTTTTTAGAGGGATATGGGCCAAATCCTGGCAGATGGGGCTAGATTTGTTTAGGATGTCTGATTGGCATGGATGAGTTGGACCAGAAGGTCTGTTTCCATGCCGTACATCCTTATGACTCTAAATATGTTTACAATTTTCTACATATTGTGCACCTACTTAAGCCAAAGAAGACACAGGAAATGAAAGAAAGTGGCTGAAATCACAGTGTAAATAGGAGTATTAGAGAAACAGAATGTACACTATCTCTGTATTCTTAAAATAGTATAAAAGCTGGATAGAGATGGAAATTCAGTGAAGAGAGAAAAGGACTTTCATTGACTTAGAATCATGTTATGGCCTTATGACTTTCTAAAGCACAGCCAATTTATTAATGTTCATATGGAGTGAATGTTGTTAATTATATATAATAGCTCATCCTGCAACTGATTTATGGACAGCAAGATTCGACAGACAACACATGAGATGAATGTCGAGCTAATGTTATTTTGTTAGTGCTGGCTCTGAGAGGAATTTCTAAAATGTAGAAATGATTTGTTGTTGTGTAATGTGAGAGAACAAGTGCTTTGTTCCTCATCCTGTTGTCTTAACCGACCTGCTTAAAATGGTTTCATGAGACTGTCATAAAACACATGATAAGTTTCTTTGCAAATAATACAAACAATTGATTTTTAAAGTTCAGGCAAACAAATTATAGATTGAGCAAAGCAAGCAAAATCATCCATTCAGGGAGGCTACTGTTTGATTACATTTGGGAGACGTAACTGACATCAAAGGCCAGAGAATAAAGGAAAGATGTGGTATTGAACTGGCAGAATGGCAGAGTGCCTGTGTCAGGAAAGAGCAACCATTCTAGGCAGTACAATCTGGAAACTGCTTTATTTACAGGTAAGCAAACATTTGTCAATATATTGCCATGCATGAATCTGAACAGCACAGAATCTTGGCAAACCTGTAATTCCTGCTGTTTGAGTGAAATAGGTATGACATGTAGTGTACTCATAGTTCAGATATGATTTGTTATCTTGCTGGAAAAATTGAGTAATGGAGTGTTAACTACATGCAGATAGTGAAATTTCTAACCAGTTTGTACCATCACTTTCTCAATACGTTGGAAAGTTTTTGTGAGCAGTCTTTGAGACTTCAATTATTTCACACAAAAATATGGTGCTATTCATTTCATATTCCCCAAAAGGTATTCTTTATTTACAATCATAGTACCAAGGGTGATTCTGACCCTGCTTTACTAGTAGAAACTAGGGCCATAATTAGAGGCAAACTTACCTGCTGACACCACACTTGCTTTGAGCAGCCTTTGATTTGAATCTGCTCCTCTGACCAGGGACACCCATCTGAAACTAATGGGGGGGTGGTCCCATTCAAGTACATAGACTGGGCTTGGATGACAGGAATTGGACTGTTACTTTGCTCAGGGTCCTGAACCTGGTGGTTTGCAGTTTTCTCGCCAGATGAACTTGGTGAACAGCAGAGCTAGGAGTGGCAATCACAAAAGTAAGTTTTAGAATAATTTTTTTGCAAAAACTTGCTTCATGGTTCCAGAAGGAGCAGGAGTACTCCGGTAGTGCACATGAGGAAAATTTAGGCCTCACCTTTCTTGGGCTCCCTCCTTCCTTCCATGGATTTTCCTCAGTGGTGTGAATTGTTTGCTCTAACCTGCAGCTGGCCTCCTGCTGGGCCACCAATTCACTCCTGCAGCTGCTTCTGCCCATTTTGGACAGACTACCGATGTACAAATGAGGCCAGGGAGGGCAAATATCGTCTGAGCCTCAGTATGTTGAAGCCTTATATTCACCTTGGTCTTTGCTCAACTGGTGGTCATTCTGGGTTTAAAGCAAGGATGTTCAGTCAGTGCCAAAATTTATCATTTCTTTTTGCTCATTTGATTGAAGTTGCAATATACTTCTCATATCCTGGTAGTGACACAGATCAATATTTTAATACCCAGTGTCAGAATTAGTCATAACGCGTAATGAATCAGTTGCCTGGAAACAATACTGCAACACTTCATCAAGAAATGAGTGCTTGCTACCTTATTTCCTGTCAAAGCAAGGATGGGCAGGGAAAACCCAGCAAGGTGAATAGTGTCATTGTTTATTTAAACTGCCCTTAACCTCCAGGAGCTAGATTTTAATCCAGGCCAAGCTAATAATTGGCCATCAGTACTGAACAATTGTGTCAATTTTCACAGTTTGAAAATTATGAAGAGAATACATTGAATTCTCTGCCTAGCAGCTGATGCACGATATGAGTATAATTTGGACAAAATCATTCCAATGATTATACTATTAATTATTGTAATTCTTTTCTCTACTTCCAATAAACTAGTTTGGAAAGAAGTGCACTCTAAATAGGCCTCCATCTGCTTCACATATGTTAACAGCACTAGATGAGTTAGAAGCAATAGTAGTTGGGAAATATTTCGGATTTTTGTGTTAATTGGAAAATTCCTTTTGTGTTTGCGGAAATAAATATGTATAGTCCAAGCTGTGCCAAGAAAACAACTTTTAAACTTTTAAAGCAATGCCAAATTAGATCATTTTGCAACACTCGAAAGGTGGGTAATGTGGAGTGAGAGCTGGGAAAGATTAACCTCCATAATCCCAAATGATTTCATCTGAGGGGGGATGAGGAAAATCAGGGCATTGACCCCTCAATGCCCTGATAGAGACAGTCAGACTCCCTACTATTAGGACTATTATTGGGTACTTGTTCCACTGCACACATCACATCCCATCCCCTAATGCATGGTAATGGTAGCTATCCAAGGTTGCTTTAGAAATATTTGTAACATACTACATAATCAGAGAAGGTCTCCCATGAAGTAGGTCATTGGTGAAAAAAAGAATCTGTGTGTTATTTTATCTGCACATTCAATTTTAACTCTTGAATTTTCTGAAGTACAGAATAGACTATGATGATAGGCAAAAGTTGGAGGTTTGTACCCATGTTAAAGGAGGATCTTGTGGGTTTTTTAAACATTATTGGTTGCTCAATCCACAGAGGAAGCTTTGTGAAGGTTAGTAACATTGGGTTACCAATGTGTTCTGCAGTCTCTTGGCAATGGAAATAAATTTGTGTTCGGTGATGACAGATGAGCAATTCCAGAAAATTGTGGTTTCTACATGTCCAAGTATTTTGAGAAGTTTGTGTTCATCACCAGCTCATATTTCTTGACACTCCTAAGTTTTCCCAGGAACTATTTGTCATAATCTTTGGAACTTGATTACAAATTTTTAAATGTCCACTAATACTGTTCATTCTTAACTGTTGCTTTAATAATTCTGGTTTGAAAAGTAGAAAGAATAATCTCACAATTTTCCCTCAGAAACAGTGCTGACTCTCATGAAGGAGGTCAGCAAGAAACATTTTAACAAGAAACTAGAGTTGCCTGACATCTGGCTTTGCATATAACATGTAACTTTCTAACTTGCCTTGCAGGCACAGACTCGAGTTCTGCTCAAAGCTCATGAAATCCTCCAGCAGCATCCGTGACAGAAATTTTGCATTTATGACTTTAAAATTTGTCTTTAAGTCCCTGCAACAGGCTCAAAATAGGTGGAGATTGCGATGCCAGACAGAGTGAGGATCCCAAATTATATCAGGTAATGCTTAAAAACACACCATCACAGTATAAACCATCTCCTCAGGAGATTGGAGACTGTCACTAAATAGGTTCAAGATGAGGCTTTAAGCGAAGGCAACTGCCTAGTTGTACTATATCTGGACTGTGATCGGGCGGCCCAGTAATGTTCTGGGGACTCGCTTTCAGCAGATGCTGAGTTTGAATTCAATAAATATTTTGGAATTAAGAGTTTGATGATCATGAATCCATTGCTGATTGTCGGGAAAAATCCACCTGGTTCACTCTGTCCTTTAGGAAAGGAAACTGCCATTATCACCTGGTCTGACCTAACTGTGACTCCATACCCACAGCAATGTTGTTAACTCTTAGGGATGAGCAATAAATTCTGGCCTAGCCAGCGATGGCCTCATCCTTTGAGGGAATAAAAAAATCTCCAAGGTTTCCATTACCAGTGAATGGTGTACATCTGAAATGTTTATAGACTTTTTGCTTCTCTGGGCCTTTTCAAATTATTTTGACATTTTCAACATTTTCAGTTTGCACTTTACAGTTGTGTTGGTTAGTTCACTGCACATTTACCAGGAATGCAAACCTGAAGAAATCCTACTCTTTTCAATATGAGCTGAATCTTATCCCTTTTTGGCTAAGCATGCATCACACCAGGTTTGGTGGAATAAACTTGCCCAATGGTTGAGCGAGCTTTCTTGCCATAACTCCCCAGATTAATTGGCATTTGAGCCCTTGTGGTGAGAGGCACATTCGATTTCTGCCCTATCCATGCCCCATTCCCACAGCATCTCAGCAGACATCCACCTTAAGACCACCATCCTTTGCCCTGCAACATCACATTTTGGACATGAGTGAAGTGCAATTGTTGGGGACTCATAATGAATGCCATATGTATCATGTGGGAGCAGGGTTAGGAATGAATGTAGATGGCTTGTTCTGATGTCTTAGGTGACCACCATCACCACACCCCACTACATCCCACCTCCCAATCCCCCTCCCCTCAACCTTGGTCACATTTGGGTGCCTGAGTGCTCAGGAGTGTACATCCAAGTGTGATCCCCAGCAGTGATAATGACTGCAAAGTGTAACACAAAGAGATATCCAATACTCTAGGGTGACTGGGGAATAGGCAGTATGGCCAGTGTACCATGTGTTCATGGCCAATATTGTTCCCATGTGACTGCCCAGTTACTAATGGAGATACGCCACCTTTCTGAATCATCGGCTTACTTATCTCAGTCATTGCTGTTCATGGCTGTTCTCCTGGACATTTGCCTCATAACTGTGTTAACGTGCTGCTGTGACCAATAATATTACCTTTCTAGCTGCCCATTCCTTCAATATCACAGGCATCATACTTCCCCAGCCTGTCATGTTCATGTGCCTGCACTTTCCTCCCTATCTCCCCCTTCTCCACCCCCTATCTCCCTTAGGCTCTGTGATCAGAGGCAACTGGATAACTATGGCCCTCCTCTTCAAATGGGCTGTCCTGCCAGTACCAGTCCTCACCTGCTCAGATCTCTGGCTGGTGGTCAAGTATCTCCGTGATGTCACCACATCTACCCGCCTCAGACTGGTCCCTATGGGAATAAAGCACTGACTGTGCCACACTCCTTGGAGCACAGAGAGCACCCCTGTCCAACACTATCCTGACTGGACACCTGGCAATAACCAAAGCCCAGGACTGGTATTAGAAGCTGTGTTTGACTAACCGTACAGGGCCCTCCTTTTTGACAGATATTCCCATGTACTTCATTGTGGACTACTTCCTAAGATGTGTCTCACAGCCTGGTGCAGATTCAGTGTGTTTGGCGTGAACATTCCTGCCACATGGTGCAGGTGTTAGGCTGATGTGGCACACTGACACGTGACAAAATGCCCTTGCCCTTAACTAAAGGACCCCTGCACAGCATGGACACTTCCCTGGTTGTGCATTTGTGCCAATTGCCAATGCAAGGCACAACAGGGTAAGGCATGTCATACTTATTGTTGGCATTGTAGGAGATACTGTGCACTGAGAGAGCAAGTGAACAGCCCTGTTGGCAGCCTGAACCATGTTCATAGTTTGTGTCTCTATCCAGAGCACCTATAACCAATGCAGCTGTATTCTGCAGATTGTAGGTGTGCCTGGCTAAACAACTCTGCCCTTGCAGTACTTTGGAGCATGCCAGGATGTTGGCAATGCCCCCATGTAAGTCAATGTCAATGTCTGTGGTGGAACGATGCAGTTGACCTGTGCCTGTGGATCATGCCCTGATCTGCATTTGGCTGTAGGTATGATGGAAATACTTTAAAACACGCGCTGAGTTGTATTTGCCAAGAACCCACTCTGGTTCCATGTTAAGATTTCTCAACGGCTAGTTTGTATGGCAAATTTGGTAAGATTGCAACCTTGGGCAAGTTGGGCTGTTAATAAGACCTTTAACAGTAATAATGAACACCAATTGGGAATAGACCATTGCCTAACAAAAGCCTTGATTGTACTGCTTCAGAAAAGTATGGGAGATATGGTTTGAAAGTTTGCGGAAGACACCAAACTATGTGGTGCAATAGATAGTTATCTCAGAGTACAATGGGGCCGTGATCAGATGGGCCAATGGGTCGAGGAATGATAGATTGAGTTTAATTTAGATTAACGTGAAATTTTGCATTTTGGTAACGCAAACCAGGGCAGGACTTATACAGCTAATGATAGGAGGGTTGCTGAACAGAGACCTAGGGGTGCAGGTGCATAGTTCCTTGAAAGTGGAGTCATAGAGTCATAGAGATGTACAGCATGGAAACAGACCCTTCGGTCCAACCCATCCATGCTGACCAGATATCCCAACCCAATCTAGACCTACCTGCCAGCACCTGGCCCATATCCCTCCAAACCCTTCCTATTCATATACCCATCCAAATGCCTCTTAAATGTTGCAATTGTACCAGCCTCCACCACATCCTCTGGCAGCTCATTCCAAACACGTACCACCCTCTGCGTGAAAAAGTTGCCCCATAGATCACTTTTATATCTTTCCCCTCTCACCCTAAACCTATGCCCTCTAGTTTTGGACTCCCCGATCCCAGGGAAAAGACTTTGCCTATTTATCCTATCCATACCCCTCATAATTTTGTAAACCTCTATAGGTCACCCCCCCAGCCTCCGACACTCCAGGGAAAACAGTCCCAACCTATTCAGCCTCTCCCTCTAGCTCAGATCCTCCAACCCTGGCAACATCCTTGTGAATCTTTTCTGAACCCTTTCAAGTTTCACAACATCCTTCCGATGGGAAGGAGACCAGAATTGCAGGCAATATTCCAACATTGGCCTAACAAATGTCCTGTACAGCCGCAACATGACCTCCCAACTCCTGTACTCAATACTCTGACCAATAAAGGAAAGCATACCAAACACCATCTTCACTATCCTATCTACCTGCGACTCCACTTTCAAGGAGCTATGAACCTGCACTCCAAGGTCTCTTTGTTCAGCAACACTCCTAGGACCTTACCATTAGGTGTATAAGTCCTGCTAAGATTTGCTTTCCCAAAATGCGGCATCTCACATTTATCTAAATTAAACTCCATCTGCAACTTCTTAGTCCATTGGCCCATTTGATCAAGATCTTGTTGTAATCTGAGGTAACCCTCTTCGCTGTCCACTACACCTCCAATTTTGGTGTCATCTGTTAACTTACTAACTGTGCCTCTTATGCTCGCATCCAAATCATTTATGTAAATGACAAAAAGTAGAGGACCCAGCACCGATCCTTGTGGCACTCCACTCGCAGTTGGACAGGATGGTATGCTTGATTTCATTAGTCAGTGCATTGAGTATTGGAGTTGGGATGTCATGTTGCAGCTGTACAGGCCATGGTTAAGCCACTTTTCGAATAATGCATTCCATTCTGATCTCCCTGCTGTTGGAAAGGTGTTATTACACTTGAAGAGGTTCAGAAATGATTTATAAGGATGTTGCCAGGACTGGAGGGTTTAGGCTACAGGCTGAATAGGTTGGGGCTTTTTTTGCCCTTGAGCATCAGCGGCTGATCCGTAAAATGATGAGGAGCATGGATAGAGTAAATTACAAAAGATCTTTTTCTCATGGTGGAGAAGTCCAATATTAGAGGCATAGGTTGACAGTGAGACGGGAAAGATTTAAAAGGGACTTGTAGGCAACGTTTTCACATGGGGGAATGTGGTGGAGGCTGGTACAGTTACAACATTTAAAAGGTATCTGGATGGGTAAATGAATAGGAATTATTTAGAAGGATATGGGCCAAATGCTGGCAAATGGGACGAAATTAATTTAGGATATCTGATTGGTGCAGATGAGTTGGACCAAAGAGTCTGTTTCCGTGCTGAATGACTCAATGATGCCATGACTCTATGTGACAAAGGATGATCTTGACATTGAGGTGGACCTTGCTGACTTGATTCTGCCATCCATGTCATAATAGTTCACATCACTCAGAGCCTGGTAAGAAACTGCACCATGACTTCCATTGAATCTTTCTCTCTTCCATTACTATGACCTCTAACACAAAAGCTAAAAATGCTTGGAGCATTCAATGAGTCACTTTGAATGAGGACAGAAGATGAGTTAATAGCCCAAGACTTCCAATCAGTATAGAAAGTCAAAAAACTTACTTTTCCCTCACTTTTCCAGCCAATCTTTCAATTGAGTCATCTCCCAAACTCAACAATACAGGAATCCTTGAAGGGAGCTTTTTACAGGAACAGCTGCTGTATTTGGGGAAGTGAATTTTAACTGTCACAAAGCTTCTCAATATGAATGTATATGTGAAGGGGTGAATATGTAGACTTGTACACGTGTAAGTGAGACAGGTTCAGTCGGAGAGTGTGTTGGATAGAATTGGGGTTCAGTAGGTGGAATTAGTTGTTGGGGTCTGGTCAAACTATGATGGAGCTGGGTGGCAGGGTGGAGTCACATCATTCACTTATATTGATGGGGAGAGGGGAATCCTAAGGGTCAGAGTCAGGCAGAAGGGTAGTTGGAGGGCTGGGAATTGCAGTCAGTTGGTGGGGTCAAGTTAGGTTGAGTCAGGGTTGGGGAGTCAAATACTCAGTGTTGGTTGGTTGGGTATTCAAGGTGGGGCCAGAGGACCTGTTCAACTTGTGCAGAGTCAGTAGGGAGAGTTTGAGGGTCAGCAAATTAATGCATAGCTTCTTTAATTATTTTTGAAATATAATGACGTTTGTTTTGATAATTAACAAGAAATCTAGTTCTCACAGTCAATACTGAACACTCAGATTTCTACATCAAGTAGTGATGGTGGAAATGGAATTATAATAAGGGACAAATCCATAATGCACTGAGAATTCCTAACTGTTTAATGAGATGTTGTTTGTTGGCTTCCTGTTTCTGTAAAGATGTCATCTCTTTCTCCCACGTTTCTCTAACTTCATTGTAATGGTTTGTGATAACTCTACATTCTACATATGAGCCTTTTTAAAATTCACTTTTGGGATGTGGGTGTCACAGGCTGGGCCAACATCTATTGCCTGGCCCCCAGTTGGCCTGAGAAGATGGCTGTGAGCTGGCTTCTTTAACTGCTATAGTCCTGAAGAAGGGCTTATGCCCGAAACGTCGATTCTCCTGTTCCCTGGATGCTGCCTGACCTGCTGCGCTTTTCCAGCAACACATTTTCAGCTCTGATCTCCAGCATCTGCAGACCTCACTTTCCCCTGCTATAGTCAACATCCAGAGTCTTTACATAGATCTTCACTCTTTCCGTATGTGCAGTTGCACCTCTAGACCTTTACTCACATCACCAGGGCTCCCAGTGTCTTCACATTCCCTTATTTTGACAGTAACAGTCCTTGACATCAAGACTACATTTGACTAGGTGTGGCATTAAGGAGCCCAAGCAGAACTGCAATCAGTAGGTATCAAGGGCAAACTGTCCACTGTTTAGGGTCATACCTGGCATATAGGAAGATGGCCTTGGTTGTTGGAGGGCAATCATCTCAGCTCCAGGATGCCTCTGCAGGAACACCTCAGGGCTTCCTCA
This sequence comes from Chiloscyllium plagiosum, assembly GCF_037043375.1. Taxonomy (NCBI): domain Eukaryota; kingdom Metazoa; phylum Chordata; class Chondrichthyes; order Orectolobiformes; family Hemiscylliidae; genus Chiloscyllium; species Chiloscyllium plagiosum. The sequence goes on from NW_028270139.1 coordinate 43,372,299, forward strand.
GTCTTAGGCCCAACCATCTTCAATGATCTTCCCTCCAACATAAGCTCTGGAGTGGGGATATTTGCCGATGATTGCAGAATGTTCAGCACTATTCACAACTCCTCAAATATCGAAGCAATCTATGTTCAAATGCAACAAGATCATAAAAATACCCAGGCTTGGGCTGACAAGTGGCAAGTAACATTCACACCACACAAATGACAAACTATGATCATCACCAATAAGAGAAAATTGAAACAATATACGCATTATGAGTTTGGAAGCACATTCTAATCATGTTGTATTCTACAGATTTTCAACATTTTTGGGTTTGTGACATCTATCATCAATCCCTTTAGTTACTCTCCCCACACAGGTCCATAACATCCCCCTTCTTTTCTACATATATAACCAATATCTGTATTCAGAAAACATATGTACAGTGTATATAATTCTGGTATAAATGTTTAAATTATCCAGATCTTCTGAGTATGCGAGCAAGAATGTAAAAATCAGTGGGTGAATGTCTAAGTGTCCAAGTGGTTAAGGTGGTGAGGTAAGTAAGTAGGGTGGGCAAGGTAAGTGAGGTAATATGTAGGGGGGAAAGGTTGGGTGGGGTAATATGTAGGGGGGAAAGGTTGGTAGCAGTGTGGGTGAAAACTGAGTTGGGTGGTGTGCCAGTGTGATACAATGATAGTTGGTACATTAGTAGCGAGGTAGCATGATAGGTAGGTAGGGTAAAACCTTGTTATGGTGGCAGCTGGGCATTGTGGCAAGATTTGGATTACTAGTTGGATAGAGTGTCAGATAGATATGGTGTTGACGTTGGCCACGATAGAGTGGTGTGCTGTTAGGGTATACAGTCAGGCCAAGTTAGGGGATGTTTCCAGGTTGGCCACTATTACATTGGGTTGGGGCACTGTGAGGAACTTGGGGAATGTCAGATGGAGGATTCCACTCAGATCAGGTTGGTATGGAGCCAGAGGGTTGTGGTTGATTAGAGGGCAGTTGGAGGATTTGGGAGATAGTTGGGTGGTGGGTCCAGTCAGATTGAGTTGGAGGGGATAGATATCGGTGGGATTGGCTGAGGGAATGAGTCAAAGGGGCTGTCAGGTTCATTGTGGGTGCATCATGTACAGTCACCCAAGAGTCAAACAAGGATTTTTCCATCTAACCTTTCCTGATTAACTGTTCAGGTAAGTAAGGCGGAACTGTCTGAAGCTATCGACTATAATTCAGAGATAGAAATTTTCTTGGAGGGTCCCAGGGGGTAGGGCAATTGCCCATTCGAGTGTTTAAATTTCTCAGATAATTTCCAAGGGGGTCCCAAAATGTATCTCTGCATATACGTTCGGTCTCTGATTATCCTGAGACTTAAAGATCTGGTCCATAATATTTCCGGTATATTTCAATACCCTTTGCCTTTCCTACTTTTGAGTCTATTTTGGTCTATTGAAGTTAATTTGGGCAGTGGGGAGGGGAGGGAGCAAGTGGAAGGTGGGGGGGGGGGGGGGGGGGGTGGTGAAGGAGGGGCAGGGTGGGGAGGTGGTTGGAGGGTGAAATTAGACTGTCAGGGAGGAATTTGAGCGATAGAATTTAGTTTATTTGGGCCATGAGGGGTGTGGGGTGGTGGTGCCATCATTGGATATCTTAGAAGTTTAAGGTAAAGAAGTTTCTTCTAATTTTCCCAATGGATATATTTGAGAATACTTATATTCATGTTCCCAAGGTCTAGTATTATTGGGTAGGAATAACTCCAGGGCTGAAGCAGTGTATAAATCCAAACTATGTGACATTGTAGAAGTATTTAGTTGGGCTTATTCAATAAAGTTCTTTACATCCTCCTGAAATTGTGAAAGTTGCAATGTAAAGATTGTTCCTTCTTTCAGATGAATTCACAAGAGGTGAATTCTGGTCTGTTCTTACACATCTGAACCCAGTTCAGTGTAATCTTTTCAGAGTACAGCAATAAATAATAAAACAAATCATGCCTAAAAATTACTTTAAAATAAATATTAAGTTTAAATTTGGGCTTGGAAAATAACATTTCCTTTTGACTATGTTCAGTGATGCTCTGGGGAGTTCCTTATCATTTTGATCTTTTTGTGAGATTCATTAATTTATTGCAGGCAGTTTGTTGACTCCTTTGGGATGTATTAATGAATATCTGTAACAGATAATAAATGTTTCAAAGATACATAAAAGACCTTACGAAGAGAGGGTTAGGAACAATAAAGCAGTTTCTGGCTCAGAGTGTGTAATCAGTAAGAATAAATTATTACAGCAACAATGAATGAATTATTTTTATCATGAATGATCACTTTTTGCAATGTATTTCACAAATATATTATGGAGCTGATATTTCCTGTGCAGTAACTTATGTTTTTGTTGACCAAATGGAGATGTGTTGCAGTGTTGTAGCTTGTTATGAATAGCAACAGTGTCCTAATTGAAGTAAGTACTCACTTTAAGCCTCACACATGCAGAACATTACTTTGCAGTGGAGCCAGAAGGTCTGGTCCAGATATTATACCATTGTGATTGATGCTTATGTCAGTACATTTGTGAGATAGTCAAGCCAATTGGATCCAAAAGAGAAAGTTCAGCTGATAATCAGCCAAACACCTAGTCAACCAAATTATGACATACTCAGCCCATTTGGTTTCAATTCTTTTTCATTGAATTATAAAATAAATGAAAGTGTAGGAATGTTAACACTGGGTGATAAATCAGGATTATTGAGAAGCACCATTAACAGTATTTCAATCTGAGTGGGAAGGCCTCTCTGGAGCTCTATTCCAGTACCTTATCCCAAAGAGTCAAGATTAGAGTGGTGCTGGAAAAGCACAGCAGGTCAGGCGAGCAGGAAAATTGAATTTCGGCCAAAAGCCCTTTATCAGACCTTCTCATTCCTGATGAAGGGATTTTGCCTGAAACATTGATTTTCCTGCTCCTCGGATGCTGCCTGACCTGCTGTGCTTTTCCAGCACCACTCTAATCTTGATTCTGATCTCCAGCATCTTCAGTACTCACTTTCGCCTATTCATCCCAAATACAAGCCCCCAATTTGGTTGTAGAGTAGGGTATAATTAGCAATTTTTCATAGATTCCTTAGGAGTGTGCCATGCAAATGGCTTTTCTCCATTATCAAGTGAAACATTTACCTACTGATACCTTTCCTGTTTCAAATTCAGAATTTACACAGTAGGAAACTAAGCATAAGACTGATTCTTTGTCACAACCTGGTGTAAGTTGGGTATAGGAAGCTTTACAGTTAAAAGATTTTTGGTAGACACCAGGATGCATCTCGGACTGTAATTGACATTTTGAAATCAAATTTCATGTACAATATATGCTCTTTCAGGTTTTCCCACGGTACAGTTGTATATGACCAAAAATTATAGAATTACATTACTTTTGTAAAGCTAGAGCAGTTTTCTTGTCCAAATACCACAAGAATAATGCAGTAAAGTTGAATATTGCCACAGGAATAACACAGGGTCTTTGAGTACTTTTAAGAAAAAGCTAGGTAGATTGATTAACTAAGAAGGGAGTAAATGGTTATTGGGGTAGATGGCAATATGGAGTTCAGGGTACAATCGTCACTTGTGATCTTATTGAATGGTGGGCAGGCTGGAGGGGCTGAATGTTCAGAAGTAGGCCTTGGGATTCACCTCTGCGATCAGAAGAATATAGAAACTGGAGTCGGCCATTCAACCCATCAAGTCTTCTCTGTGATTCCTGGCTGATTATCCACCTCAATGCCTTTCTCCCCCCACACTATCTTAATGTCCCTTCACAGCATTGGGATTTAGAAATCTGTCAATCTCGACATTAAGTATGCTGCGTGTGAAAGAGAATTCAAATTATTGGCAACTATCTGAATAAAATATTTCTCCTTGTTTCAGTCCTAACTGGCTCCCCCCCCCCACTTATTATGAAATTGTACCTTTTGGTTCCAGACCAAGGAAAACCTTTACTTATCTCCACCCTGTCTACTCTGTTGAGTATCTTGCGGGTTTCAATAGGTTCACCACTTATTCTTTGAAACTCTCGCAAATGCAGTCTTGTTTTTCCAAATCTCTCTTCACAGGAAAGTTCAATCAACTTTGGAACAAGTCCAGTGAAAATTCATTGTAGTCCCTATCTGGCAATAGCATGCTTCCTCAGGTAAGGATTCAAAACTGCATATAGTACTCCACATGCAGTTTAACCAGATTTCCAGACAACTGATGCAAGAATTTATTACCCCTTCACGCAAATCCTCTTCTGCCAGGCCACCCAATCAACCTTCCCTCCAGACTGTAGGTGCAGCCACTCCAACGTTCCATGCACAGTGATCGTCATTGGCCCACCAATCACAAGGTTGCCTTCCAGTTCTAGGAGTCGCTGCCATGAACGGGTCTTGAAGGCTTATGCAGCTGAGAAGAATATTAGAGGGAATGCTGCACTCAAGACCCATTGCACATCACACATTTTCTAACCTCTTTGACCGAAAGAAATGCTGTGCACCTCTATTCTTTAAAATTACTAATGACCCTCCTCTAGCAAGAAAAGCCTTAACAAAAACTGAATACACTATGTCCATTGACTTCCCTTTATAATTCTGTTAGTAACATTCTCAAAAACTCCAACTGGTTTGCCAAACATGATTTTCAATTCACAAATCCACACTGCCTATGTCCAATTAGTTCATTATTATCCATGTGTCTAGTTATTTTATCTTTTATAATAGACACAAGTATTTTCCCTAATACTGATGTATTCCCTGTTTTGTCTCTCCTCTCTTTGTAAATAGTGTACTGACATTTTCTACCTTTCAATCCACAGGAACTGTTCCAGAATCTATAGAGTTTTGGAAGTTGATTATCAATGCATCTCCTGTCTCCATAGTTACCTCTAAGATGGCAAGCTTGCATTGTTTACATCAGTGCTCTAACAGTCACAAAATTGACGACTAACTCTGTGAGCACTAAGGAAGAACATTCCGTAAGAGAAAGGTAACTTGAGACACACAGCAGAAGATTTAATAAACAGACAGAATTTTCTGGTTCTGTCTTCACAGGTGTTGCTTGATGTGTTCAGCATTTTTGGCATTTTCCCAGTTCATTTTGTTTGTTATCCTGAGCTTGTTACTGATAATGTATCTATTGGTGGATCTCAAAGCTGAGATAGACACTTTCAAAGACATGGGGCATTCAAATGTTCCCAGGAGAGTGACTTTATATACAAGAGCAAAATGATCCACAATCTAAAAAAAAATGCCCCTCAGAATAGAAACTGTTTCAAATGATAACACAATTTTTATTTCCATATATAAAATTGAAATCAATCATGGGTGAATTATCTACCAGGTTATCTCTCAAGCAATGAAGATGAAAATCTACTCATGCATTCCAAAATAAGTCAGAAGTTGCTTTGAACTTCTAAGTTCTGCAAACATAATTATCAATGATCTGTGTGGGATCAGAGTAACTGCTTTCAGTACAGTCAAATGTCCTTGAGATGATTCAAATCTCAAAAGAAACAATGTTAAATAATTTATTGGTCAAACATAAAAGGGTAAAAATATGACAGTTTTGGCAGCCATAGTGATGCCATCATGAATTTCTATGTTTGATTGAAGCTACCTATGCAATAGAACTTTCTATTGTAATATTTCTCCAGCCACATCTTTCATCAAAAGCCTATGGGCAAAAGCCTGAGCATTGAGCCATGGATTTAAATTGTATAACTGTAGACTTAAAAACCCAAAACTTTAACTGTAAAGACTCAAACCAGAACACTGCCACCTTTATATCTATCATTGTGTGTTGTCCTTACAAATATATATAAATTACCATATGACAAGTCATTCCCAGATCATGTCAGGATTTGGTCTGTCAGTGGAAACCTTCAAAAACAACTTTTTCATGAAATAAATCAAAAACACGATTGTCATCTCAAATTATAGCATGATGGCTCAGTAGCTAGTACTGCTGCCTCACAATGCCAAGAACCTGGGATCGATTCCACCTTCGTGGTTGGCTAATGTGGTGCCACTGTTTAAGAAAGGTGGTAAGGACAAGCCAGAGAACTATAGACCAGTGAGCCTGATGTCGGTGGTGGGGAAGTTGTTGGAGGGAATCCTGAGGGACAGGATGTACATGTATTTGGAAAGGCAAGGACTGATTAGGGATAGTCAACGTGGCTTTGTGCATGGGAAATCATGTCTCACAAACTTGATAGAGTTTTTTGAAGAAGTAACAAAGAGGATTGATGAGGGCAGAGCAGTGATGAGATCTATCTGGACTTCAGTAACGCATTTGACAAGGTTCCCCATGGGCGACTGGTGAGCAAGGTTAGATTTCATGGAATACAGGGAGAACTCGCCATTTGGATACAGAACTGGCTCAAAGGTAGAAGACAGAGGGTAGTGGTGGAGGGTTGTTTTTCAGACTGTGACCAGTTTGGGTCCACTACTTTTCATCATTTATATAAGTGATTTGGATGTGAGCATAAGAAGTATGGTTAGTAGGTTTGCTGATGACACCAAAATTGGAGTGTAGTGGACAGCGAAGAAGGTTACCTCAGATTACAACAAGATCTTGATCAAATGGGCCCATGGACTAAAAAGTTGCAGATGGAGTTTAATTTAGATAAATGTGAGATGCCGCATTTTGGAAAAGCAAATCTTAGTAGGACTTATACACTCAATGGTAAGATCCTAGGGAGTGTTGCTGAACAAAGAGACCTTGGAGTGCACGTTCATAGCTCCTTGAAAGTGGAGTAGCAGGTAGATAGGATAGTGAAGAAGGCATTTGGTATGTTTTCCTTTATTGGTCAGAGTATTGAGTACAGGTGTTGGGAGGTCACGTTGTGGCTGTACAGGACATTGGTTAGCCACTTTTGGAATAATGTGTGCAATTCTGGTCTCCTTCCTATCGGAAAGATGTTGTGAAACTTGAAAATGGTCAGAAAATATTTACAAGGATGTTGCCAGGGTTGAAGGATTTGAGCTAAAGAGAGAGGTTGAATAGGCTAGAACTGTTTTCCCTGGAACATTGGAGGCTGAGGGGTGATCTTATAGAGGTTTATAAAATCATGAGGGGCATGGATAAGATAAACAGACAAAGTCTTTTCCCTGGGGTGACGGAGTCCAGAACTAGAGGGCATAGGTTTAGGGTGAGAGAGGAAACATATAAAAGAGACCTAAGAGGCAACGTTTTCACTCAGAGGGTGATACATGTATGGAATGAGCTGCCAGAGGAAGTGGTGGAGGCTAGTACAATTGCAACATTTAAAAGGCATCTGGATGGGTATATGAATAGGAGGGTTTGGAGGGATATGGGCCGGGTGTTGGCAGGTGGGATTAGATTGGGTTGGGATATCTGGTCGGCATGGACGAGTTGGACTGAAGGGTCTGTTTCCGTGCTGTACATTTCTATGGCTCCATACTTGTCTGTGAGGAGTTTGCACAATCTCCCATTTCTGCGACAGTGTCCTTCCCCAGTCCAAAGATATGTGAGTTAGGTGGATTGGCTATGCTAAATTGCCCCATAATGTGTAGGCTCGGTGTGTTAGCCACAGGAAATGCAGGGTTACAGGGAAGAGATGAGGGGGTATGGATGCGATGCTCTTTAGACGGTCGATGTGGTCTTGTTGGATTGAATGGCCTGTTTCCACACTGTAGAGATTCTATCTAATGGAATGTTGGCCTTTATTTTAGTGGAGATTGGGAAGCTTTTTATGCAGTTATAAAGAGCCATGAATAAGTCACATTTGAACAACATTCAGTTTTGCACATCACATTTCATGAAAGATATATGGTCATGATTAGAGCTGTTAGCTCTTTTGGAAGGATAACTGGTTTGTCATGGGGGATAATACCAACAGCATTGGTTCAATTCTTGCACCAGCTGAGGTTACCATAAAGCTCCTTCCATCTCCATCTGTCCCCTCACCTGAGGCATAGTGACCTTCAGATTAAATGAACCACCTTTCATCTCCAATAAGATAGCATCCCTATGGTCCTCTGGGATCATGGTGACTTTACAGAGAGACCACAATAAAACTTCACCAAAATGATACCAAAATTCAAAAAAAAAATTATGGGTCACATCTATCTCATTCATGTTCCCCTGAGGTTATTGTCAGCTGACAATTGATCTTATTGTAGATCTGTAAAATGAGTTCATGGAGTGATAGTGTCCCTATCCATGGGCCAGAAAGTTAAGGGGTCATGCCTGTCTTAACCATTGCCACTGTTTTGACTGCATCTGGCTGAAGCACCTTCATGAACATCACCCTGGAATCAAGTTAAAAAGGGTTGGAATTGTTGGGCTAGGTTGGTGAGGACAGGCAATGAGGCGGGAAAGGGTGATGTTGTGTCAGAGTGGCTGCAATGCCACCAGGAGGCCCTTCATGGGCTACAAGTTGTCTAATCTGGAGAGTCCACCCCTCCGCCCTCTCCAATCTCCCTCCTCCACCCCGCTGGTAAATTGCCAGGCAGGAAGCAACCTTTCGCTGGCATTAAGTTGGCCACATAAAGGCTTCAACCGTCCTCTGAGTGGTTCGGCCATCAGTAACCTTCTTCTGGTACGATGCCGTCTTCCACTCTCCCACATGATTTTTCCTCCACCCACCCACCTCAAAGCCAACTTATTGAGACCTGATAAAATCCCAGTTGAGGTTTAAATCGGTTAGGTTTTAACTTTCAGAAGCATTTGAGCTTAGGAACAAGAAATTGGTATTATTTTATGAGGTCGCTAAAACCCATTGAATCTCACATTTCACTGCTGGACACTGGGCTACAGAGGCTGCCACATAACGTATGCTAATTCTTCAAATAGAGTGGTATTGACATTGCTTTTAATTTGAACTGTTGGCCTGTATATTTCTCGGGTTCCCTGGAACTCTGTAAGTGAAAGCAAGGTGTTTGGTATGTTTTCCTTTATTGGTCAGAGTATTGAGTACAGGAGTTGGGAGATCATGTTGCAGCTGTACAGGACATTGGTTAGGCCACTGTTAGAATATCGTGTGCAATTCTGGTCTCCTTCCTATCGGAAAGATGTTGTGAAACTTGAAAGGGTTCAGAAAAGATTTACAAGGATGTTGCCAGGGTTGGAGGATTTGAGCTATAGGAAGAGGTTAAATAGGCTGGGGCTGTTTTCCCTGGAGTTTCGGAGGCTGAGGGGTGACCTTATAGAGGTTTACAAAATTATGAGGGGCATGGATAGGATAAATAGGCAAAGTCTTTTCCCTGGGATCGGGGAGTCCAGAACTAGAGGGCATAGGTTTAGGGTGAGAGAGGAAAGATATAAAAGAGACCTAAGGGGCAACTTTTTCACGCAGAGGGTGGTACATGTATGGAATGAGCTGCCAGAGGATGTCGTGGAGGCTGGTACAATTGCAACATTTAAGAGGCATTTGGATGGGTATATGAATAGGAAGGGTTTGGAAGGATATGGGCCGGGTGCTGGCAGGTGGGACTAGATTGGGTTGGGATATCTGGTCGGCATGGACGGCTTGGACCGAAGGGTCTGTTTCCATGCTGTACATCTCTATGACTCTATGACTCTAAGTTGAGACAGAGCTGCAAATGTGGAGGCTGAGCTATGGGGCGCTCCCCAACACTTTGGAGGTGTCACCTCTCCCATGATAGCTAATAGACCTTGGCCAAATTTTTGTGCTCTGATCTATCAATTCAGTATGAACACTACTAACACCACCCTAGACTGGAAAACAGAAATTGCTGGGAAAAACTCAGCAGACCTGGCATTCTCTGTGGAGAGAGAGAGAAACAGTGTTGAGATTTCAATATGACTCTTGTTCTGTTCAGTTGCAACCTGTGCACTTCATTCCCTCCCTCACTCCAGCACTGTGGCACAAGCTCAAACCTGCACTGCAAGCAACCAAATACCCTATTCACAGCACTCTGTTGGTCACCAGTATTTCAGATATTCCCATTCACCATGAGAGGACTGAAATGGCTACTTGCTAATGAACAAATAATAATGATCAACAGAGAAGAGTGATGGAAAGCATTGGTCTAGATTTTCCGCTGACCATCCAGTTGTTATCCCAGTTGTGCATAGTAAATCTCCATTGTAGCCGACCCTGAAGAAACTGCCCAGGAAACTGAGTTTTCTGCTGGGAAATTCCTCCTTTTCAGTTGTCTAATCAAGAATGGGAATATCTGAATTATGATGATCAGCAGGATCACCAGTTAACTCAGAAACTTTAGAGGATTCCAATGTACTGTTAGATAAATACATTGTTTAACTTCTGTGTACCTATTTAACAGGTCCTATACTTACCTCATACACCCTCCCCGCACCAGATCGTTTTCATTTCCCAGGCACCAAATGCATCCCCTACCCGAACCAACACAATTCTCTGACCTGACCTAATAGCCTCATCCACTATCAGGTCCACTCCATACTCCATGCTCCGCACTCAACCTGGCACCACCCCGGAAACTGACCCCTCCGCTGGACCAGTCTTGACCTGACCTAACCTCCCCAACATTGGACCCAACCGCACAACCACTGGACTCAACCTGACACCCACCCACAACACCTCCTCCCTCTTCTACTGGATTCAAATTCTGTCACCCTCCCTGATCCATTCTGAACACTGCATCACCTACCTTACCACCTTGCACTCTATCCCCCTTTCTACTTGACATTCCACCTGCCTGGCATCCTATCCCCTGTACAGTTGGGATACTGCTTGCCTGGTACCCTACGTATATGGCACCCTAGGCACTTGGCCTTACCCCTTACCCATTCAGCACCCCTGGCACCCCACCCCTACCCCGCCCTCACTTCTACATTACACAGCTGATACCCTATTAATCTGGCACTATAGCCATTCTCATCTGGCATCATATTGCTGCCATCTTACTCCCTCCACAGCTGGCACCCTTCCCAGCTGGCAATCTACTTACCTGCCACCCTATTACTCATTCATCTTGATCCCTACTCTTCCAGCCATACTTATCTCATGTGCAGATGACAGTAGCTGTCAAAGTGGTTGTTAGGACCTTTACATTTCAAAATATAGCAGCTGACTGCTTTCCTCTGACAGTTCTGCACTGTGAAGGAAAGGTCAGAATGAAAGTGTTCCTCCACATTTCTGCGAGACCCCTGAGCGGATTCTCCACTCAGAAATGTGGAGCTACCTGTTCCACAAAAAAGCAAGGGCAGAGTGGTCAAGCTGCATGAGATTGCCACTCTTGGGAAAATCTGGCCTGGTATGTCAATGTTGCAGTGAATGCTGGGACAGTAAGCTCCATGTGTTCTATCTCAGTCTGAATCTGCTAGTGCTGTGACCAGTGACCAGAAGCTCATGGTCAGGCCGTGTTCTGTACAGATGCTGAAAAATAAGAGAAGGGGAAGATGTATTTGTTGGTGGGATCTTGTTGGAGCTGATAGAAATGGCAGAGGGTGAGTCATTGAATATGGAGGCTGCACTCAGGTCAAAACGTGTCTGGTCTTTCATTGTCTTTACTTGTGAGCATTTAATTAAGAGCTACATGGAAGAAACCAACTGACAGTCCTGTCAGCTATAAGCCATTTCAAAGCATTTTCCTCAATCCACTTTTATCTACTCTCAAGCATTTGCGAAGAATGTTATCAAGCTATAATGTTAAGATCTTCATATGACATATAAACAAGGCAAGCAGATGTACTCACTGATTGTGTGGAGAAAGACAGTCTTCTTTGCTCAGGACTGCCAGAGGAGCACATGACACTAGACACTGCCCCGTCTGGTCCAAAGTTGCCACCTGTGACTTGGTTCAGGGCAGTATCCATAGCCCAGAGAAACATGCAGCAATATCGTAAGAAGGTCAGTGACTTTCTGCCTTCCACCAGGGTGAGTGCCACCATCTTTTTTCTGCTCGCTCATACTCTGCTACTGCAAACACCTTCCACCAAAGCACATGCTGCACTGCTCTCACTATGGCCTGCAACATCTTCCTACAGTTGCTCTTACCCATCTAAACCTCCCAGACATCTGGCAGCCCTCTTGCCTTTTGCATTGCCTACTCACTCACTTGATGCACCTCCGCCATCTTTTCCCCACCTACACCAGCACTAATAGCTGTGCCAACCATTTTCATCTCACTCAATTCCTTCTTTTCTCTCATTGCAAAGAAAAACATCCCACAAAAGCCCTGAAAGAGCCAGGATGGGGCTTATGTCCAATATTCATCTCCTCAACCCCTTTAAGGAGAAAGTCCTTGCCTTTGTGGGAGAGGACCATGACCATTTTGGAAAACTGCATTCAATTCTGGTCCTCCTGCTATAGGAACGATGTTGTTAAACATGAAAGTGTGCAGAAAACATTTACAAGGTGGTTGCCAGGTTTGGAGGATTTGAGTTATAGGGAGAGAGGCTGAATAGGCTGGGGTAGTTTTCTCTGGAGCATCAGAGAATGAGGGGTGACATTACAGAGGTTTATAAAATCATGAAGGACATTGTTAGGGTAAATAGTCAAGGTCTTTTCCTAGTGTATGGGAGTCCAAAACTAAAGGGCATATGTTTAAGGTAAGAGGGGAAAGATTTAAAAGGGGTAACTTTTTTCATGCAGAGGATGATGTATGTATGAAGTAAGCCACCAGAGGAAGTGGTGGAGGCAGGTACAATTACAACATTTAAAAGGCATTTGGACGGGTATACAAATAGAAAGGGTTTAGAGGGATATGGGCTAAACGCTGGCAAATAGGATAAGATTAATTTAGGATAACTGGTTGCCATGGATACGTTGGACTGAAGGGTCTAATTCTGTGCTGTACAACACTATGCCTTTATGACCACTCTTGCGGCAATGCTGAAATCTCCATGCATCAGCACTCAAGACGGAATCATTGTCTATCGCTGTAATGCTCTCCCATTATCAATGCCCTGAATACACTTTAACATGCCAAAACATCTCCCCCTATTTGACCACTCATTCTCTCATTGTGTCCTCAAGGAGACAGGGCATCTTCACAGTCTTGATCACCAAGATGATGGCCCTGCAAGACATCCCTGGGTCCAGGGTAAGATGCTGGAAATGAATGTTTGAAATGATTTAGAGATGGTGGAAAGCTGTAGTTCTGAAGAAGGGTTGCTGGAGTCGAAACATTGACTCCATTTTCTCCAAGGGCACTGCCAGACCTGTTGAGTTTTTCTAGCAATTTTTCCAATATCCACAGTCCATTGTTTTATTTTAATGTAATAACTTGCCTCCTGGATTGCTGTAATCAAGTGACTTCTATCACAAGGCACTCATTTAAGGCATTCATCTTACATCCATTTCAAAAAAGGCCCAGTCTGAACTAGGCTGTTAGTCTTTCAAGGAGAAAGTGAGGACTGCAGATGCTGGAGATCAGAGCTGAAAATGTGTTGCTGGAAAAGAACAGTAGGTCAGGCAGCATCCAAGGAGCAAGAGAATCGACGTTTCGAGCATGAGCCCTTCTTCAGGAATGAGGAAAGAAGGGCTGAAAAAGGGCTCATGCCCGAAACGTCGATTCTCCTGCTCCTTGGATGCTGCCTGACCTGCTGTTCTTTTCCAGCAACACATTTTCAGCTCTGTTAGCCTTTCAACTCATATTATGGAATGTACATAACCTGGTATAATTATTAGCTACTAACATAACGAGCAAACTACGGGAGGGACTGGATATCTGAAAAAGATACAGAAAATGATTGACATCCTCATCATGATAGGTAGCATTTGTGGAGGGAATAACAAAATTAATGGCTGTCATTTCCTGGACTTTGAGAACTTTCAAGCTGCAGGTCTTTATCCAGATCTTGATCACACTCATTGTTATCTGGTGCAGGCCAGCAGAATCCCACAGAAGCTGGTCGGTTAGCAGACTGTGACAGGTGGGTTCCAGAGGTGAAGTGGTCCTCGCAGGAATGAAGTAGAAATTTAAAATGACAGGTGACCAAAAGCTTGGGGTCGCCCTTGCACTATAATGCCATTTAGACTTGGAAATCTGCTGACTTTTCCCAGGCTGGCCTACTTGTGACTTTACACCAGCAACAGAATTGAGTCTTCACTGCCCTCTGAAATGATCTAGCAACCTACTCAGTTCCTGCACTCGCAGCAGTTCAATTAGGGATGGGCAATAGATATTGACCCCCATTGGTGATGCATACATCCGAGAACTAAGAAAAATAATATACCTCGATTGCTGCTGTCTTCTTGCCTCTTTTTGACTGGTAAGTTTCAGGAGACCCAGGGATCAAGCTTACATCCTGCAAAATCATTTCAATGTCACTTCAAATGAGCAATGAACAGAATGAAATTGACAGGCCCTTTCCTCTGCTGCAGTTACAAGTGGAACCAGATTCCCAATGCACTCAGTTTGTGCCTGGAACTCCCTCCTGCACCCACCTCCAGTTAAAAGTCTCTCCCACGTAGATCATTAAAACAAGGCAGGATGAGTGAGTGGAACTGAATTCAGAGTAAGTTGCAGGAAGTGTGGGTTTGAAATGATTTATAGAATCGTCGAATCCCTACAATGCAGATAGAAGTCATTTGGCCATTGAGTCTGAACTGAACCTCTGAACAGCATCCCATCCAGACCCATCCCACAACCCAATCCCCATAACCCTGTATCTACAATGGCTAATCCACCTACCCTGCACATCCCTGGACACTATGGGTGATTTAGAATAACCAAACTGCTTAACCTGCACAACTTTGGACTGTGGGAGGAAAGCTGAGCACCCGGAGTAAACCCACACAGACATGGGAAGAATGTGCAAACTCCACATGGACAATCACCTCTTGCTGGAATCGAACCCTGGTCTTTGAAGTTGTGAGTCAGCAATGGTAACCAAAGAAGGTTGGTTAGGCAGCGTTTGAATAAACACATTTGGAGGTGCTGAGTACCAAAGGAATTGGACAGCAGATGGATTGAGGTAGAAATAGAATTGAGTTATGGGTAATGAGGTGGGAATAACTGGTCTTGGAGCTGAATGTATTTTACTATTTTCCATGCTTGATATCCACGCTCTCAAACGGAAGTTTCCTAATAGCTTGAGCTCAGCCAAAATATTTTAATGAGGTTGATTTCAGTAAATGATAGTGCTTTTGATGTTGTGCAGGCGCCATGACTGTTCCATAGTGCTCCCAGTTGGGACCACGTCTGACCAGAACATTAAGATCATAGTGTCTGTGTGGGAGCTGCAGTGTCCTAAACTGAAAGTAAATGTTTGTACGAATGGGAGCTGGCTATCATCATGAGCCCTGGCTGCTTTTGCTGCCCTATTATCCACCTGGAGATGCTTGCCATGAATGAAATATCGAAAGCTATACTTTGTGTAAGATCTGTTTGTTATTTTGCACCATTCTTATATGTTTGAAAGGTCTGTTGGAATTAGACCACTGCTAATGGTGCACAAGCTGACACTAGATATTGATGCTGTACTGTCTGTGTGATAGCTGCTGTCTGTTTGACGTCAGCTTGTTGCTGTCTAAGTGGAAAATGTGTGTTGCCAATGAGGTGCGGCCAGGGGCTTCTGTCTGAGCCATGAATATCTGGATTCAGGTCTTTTTGTGTGCAGAACCTGCCTTTCTGCTTCCTGTGTGGGACCTGAATGTCTGGGCTCATACGGTGTTTTACCAGCAGCCACCAGGTGCCTGGAACCTGCCGTATCCTTCTAGCATTTCACATTTCTCACTCCATGAGACCATAAAACACAGGAGCAGAGTTAGGCCATTTGGCCCATTGAGTCTGATTCCCCATTCGATCATGGCTGATATGTTTCTCAACCCCATTCTCCTGCCTTCTCCCATAACCCTTGGTAACTGGATCAATTGAGGCGAAGGCCTAATGATATTGTCACTGGACTGTTAACTCAGAGAGCCAGGTAATGATCCGGGGACCTGGGTTTGAATCCTGCCATGGCAGATGGTGGAATCTGAATTCAATAAATCTGGAATTAAGAATCTAATGGTGAACCATGAATCCATTGTCAATTATTAGCGAAAAAACCCTCATCTGGTTCACTATTGTCTTTTAGGGAGGAAAATGGCTTCCTGAGGACATGCTGCAGCTGTACAAAACTCCAATGTGGCTGTACTTGGAATATTGCGTACAGTTCTGGTCATTGCATTATAGGAAGAATGGGGAAGCTTTCGAAAGGGTTCAGAGAAGATTTACTCGGATGTTGTCTGTTATGGAGGGAAGGCCTTAACAAGGAATGGCTGAGGGACTTGAGGCTGTTTTCATTAGAGAGTAGAAGGTTGAGAGGTGACTTAATTGAGACATAGAACATAGAACATAGAAGAATACAGCGCAGTACAGGCCCTTCGGCCCTCGATGTTGCACCGATCCAAGCCCACCTAACCTACACTAGCCCACTATCCTCCATATGCCTATCCAATGCCCGCTTAAATGCCCATAATGAGGGAGAGTCCACCATTGCTACTGGCAGGGCATTCCATGAACTCACGACTCGCTGAGTAAAGAACCTACCCCTAACATCTGTCCTATACCTACCCCCCCCTTAATTTAAAGCTATGCCCCCTTGTAATAGCTGACTCCATACATGGAAAAAGATTCTCATTGTCGACCCCAGCTAAACCCTTAATCATCTTGTACACCTCTAGCAAGTCACCCCTAAACCTTCTTTTCTCCAATGAAAACAACCCCAAGTGCCTCAGCCTTTCCTCATACGATCTTTCTACCATACCAGGCAACATCCTGGTAAACCTCCTCTGCACCCGTTCCAGTGCCTCCACATCCTTCCTATAGTATGGCGACCAAAACTGCACACAATACTCCAGATGCGGCCGCACCAGAGTCTTATACAACTGCAACATGACCTCAGTACTCCGGAACTCAATTCCTCTACCAATAAAAGCCAGTACGCCATATGCCTTCTTCACCACACTATTTACCTGGGTGGCAACTTTCAAAGATTTGTGTAGATAGACATGTCAGATAATCAGATAGATTGGATAGTGAGAGCCTTTTTCCTCAAATGGTGATGGCTAGCACAAAGGGACACAGCTTTAAATTGGCGGGTATAGATACAGGACAGATGTCAGAGGTAGTTTCTTTACTCAGACAGTAGTAGAGGTGGGGAACACACTGCCTGCAACAGCGTAGTCTTGCCAACTTTACGGACATTTAAATGGTCATTGAAGAGGCATATGGATGAGAATGGAATAATGTAGGTTAGATGGGCTTCAGATTAGTTTCACAGGTCGGCACAATATCAAGGGCTGAAGGGCCTGTACTGCGCTGTAATGTTCTATGTTCTATGTTCTATGTTACTTGGTCTGGCTGACATGTGACTTCAGATCCACAGCAATGTGGTTGACTCTCAACTGGCCTCTGGGCAATTAGGAATAGGCAATAAATACGGGTCCAACTAGCAATGCCCACATACCATGCATGAATAAGAATAAAGTTAAGAACCGATCTATCTCTGTCTTTAATACACTCAATGACTTTGCCCCCAGACTCCTCTGTGGCACTGAGTTCCACAGATTAACTACCCGCTCACTGAAGAAATTCATCCTCATCTCAGATCTAAAGGAATTTCCTGTCATTGCGGGATCCTAATCTCTCCTATTAGAGTCATAGAGATGTACAGCACAGAAATAGAACCTTTGGTCCAACTTGTCCACACTGACCAGATATCCCAACCCAATCTCGTCCCACCTGCCAGCACCCGGCCCATATCCCTCCAAACTCTTCCTATTCATATACCCATTCAAATGCCTCTTAAATATTGTAATTGTACCAGCCTCCACCCTTTCCTCTGGCAGCCCATTCCATACACGCACCATCCTCTACATGAAAACATTGCCCCTTAGATCTCTTTTATGTCTTTCCCCTCTCACCCTAAACCTATGCCCTCTAGTTCAGGACTTCCCCACTACAGGGAAAAGACCTTGTCTATTTATCCAATCCATGCCCTCATGATTTTATAAACCTCAATAAGATCATCCCTCAGCCTTCGACGGTCCAGGAAAAACAGCCCCAGCTTGTTCAACTTCTCCCTGTAGCTCAGATCCTCCAACCCTGTAAATCTTTTCTGAACCCTTTCAAGTTTCACAACACTTTTCTGATAGGAAGGAGACCAGAATTGCATGCAATATTCCAACAGTGGCCTAACCAATATCTTGTACAGCCACAACATGACCTCCCACCTCCTGTACTCAACACTGACCAATAAAGGAAAACATACAAATGCCTTCTTCACTATCCTATCTACCTTCGACTCTACTTTCAAGGAACTATGAATCTGCACTCTTAGGTCTCTTTGTTCAGCAACACTCCCTAGGATCTTACTATTAAGTATATAAATCCTGCTAAGATTTGCTTTCCCAAAATGCATCACCTCGCATTTATCTAAATTAAACTCCATCTGCCGCTTCTCACCCCATTGGCCCATCTGATCAAGATCCCATTGTAACCTGAGTTAACCTTCTTCACTGTCCATTATGCCTCCAATTTTGGTGCCATCTACAATCTTACTAACTATACCTCTTATGCTCACATTCAAATCATTAATATGAATGATGAAAAGTAGTGGACCCAGCATTGAAAATCAACCCTCCACCACCACCCTCTGTCTTCCACCTTTGAGCCAGTTCTGTATCCAAATGGCTAGCTCTCCCTGTATTCCATGACTTCTTGCTTCAGCTGTAATTATGAAAGTGAGGCCAAAGGAGTCTCAAAATGTGCCTGCTTAGGATATTATTCAAATTCCTGTTCAAACTGATTGCAATAGTCACAAACGTAACATATTCCGCAAGGCAGCACAATCAGGCAGTTTATACATTTTGGGATTTCCAATAAACATGTTCCTTCATGTATTTAAGAGTAAGAAACTGTTTTATTGCTCTGATGAAGAGTCATCTCGACTCGAAACATTAGCTTGCTCTCTCTCTCCATGGATGCTACCTGACCCTCTGTGATCTCCAGCAGCTTTTGAGTTCAGTACAGATTCCAGCATCTCAGTAATTTTCTCTGACCTGTTTTATTAATGCAAGTGAAAATGTAATATTATGAGCTCATAAATACATTCTTATTTTATGTCAACTTCATTACTAGTCAGTAACCTGATTTGAAATAAATGGAAAACAATTTTTTTTAAAAATTGAACAACAACGATTTCCTTTGTTTATGCTAGTGTTGAAGTATGCTTATATAAATATGGCTTGAAGAGTATTTCTGAATGGTGTAATCAGTGGAGTGTGTGTGTGTGTGTGTGTGTGTGTGTGTGTGTGTGTGTGTGTGTGTGTGTGTGTGTGTGTGTGTGTGTGTGTGTGTGTGTGTGTGTGTGTGTGTGTGTGTGTGTGTGTGTGTGTGTGTGTGTGTGTGACCCAGTGTATAAGATGTGAATGTAAAGATGGTTACATACAGTTAGGTGTCACTTATGTTGATAATCCCCAGATCTGCCACCAAATCAGCCTAGACTGTGCTGACATTATCATAACCAAGTTGAATCTCTTCTCCAAGGTACAGGACATGAAACATTTCAAAGTAGATCCATTTGTTCTTTGAAATGTAATGAATTCAGCAGTAGTATGGTCCATCATTCCAAACATTAATGTATTCAGCTAGTTTGTTTTTATTGGTTTGTCAGAAAGTGGGTTGCCTCCAGAAATCAATACTTATTAAGATGATTGCCTGAGGGAGGATAGTAACAACTCTCCAATTGAAATGATCTTCCACTGAAAAGAGACAAAAGAGAAACAAATTTAATCCCAGCAAGATTACTTCAAGACATGACAATTTTTCTTAATTGTCTATCCTTAATGACATTTTATTACATTTTCTCCTTGAATTTGATGAAGCTCTGATAGGACAAAGACTCATTTAAAAACTCCCTTGCTCCACAATGTATTTGATTAACATACAGCCACAATACTAGGTTCTAGCCAGTACGGTGGAAAATTGCCCACCTATGTCTTGCCCAAAAATGCAGACTTCAATGTGACCAGCTAACTCTCCATCAGTCTACTCTCAAACATCAGCAAAACAATGGAGAGAGTCATGGACAATGCTATCAAGGGGCAGGTTTTTACTAATACTGTGATCAACAATGCTTAGGGCTGAACTTTTCCAAAAATTGGCTGTGTCAATATTGGAGAGTTGCAAGAGGTTTTCTTTCATTAACTCTGTTTTTTGCCCCACGTCACGACTTTCTCATGGCCAGAACCTCACAGGTTTAAATTCCAAATGCTGTGAACAGGAATAACTTTACACAGTTGCAGGATGGTAATACTGCCAACATAGGTCCCCAGACCTGCTGACAGATACCTGGAGGTACTGTGGATGGGATGGTGGACTAGAGGGAGATCATCTTGACTCAGGATCTCCAGAGGAGACCATGGCATAAATCCTGCCAGCTTTGTCTGAAGTTACAGCATAGATCAGTGTGATGTCCATGGTACAGTGCAGTATCCAGCAATGCAGAAAGATGGTTAATGACCTTTTGTGCTCAGCAAGTATGACTAACTTCCCTCTGTTCAGTCACACTCAATCCAACTTTGATACACCACCCATCTCCCATCTGGACTCATGGGCCATCACTCTCACTATTGTATGCAGCACCTTCCCTCAATGGTTTCCATCCACCCATCAGTTTGTAACTTTAACTCAGATTAAACAACAGAAAAATTGTAAAAAGAGGAAATTAGTAAGCTACATTTCCAGTTAGGATTATACAGGGGATGCTGGCTTCTGCAGCATGAGAACATTTCCAGTCAGTGAAAGATGACTTCACATAATCAGTTCCATTGAATGATGTTCATATAAAGCCCTGCATTGCTTTGGCTGATACTGCTTGACTGTAGGATGGTGAAAGTGCTCTTTCTTCTGACAAATGTGCTCATTCTCTTTCTCACTATAATGCTGTAGGCTCTTATGAATCCTCACTATTCATGATAATACCCTTATTATTTCTTCTAATTATTCAGAGGAAAACATCCAAGTATTAAGTGGTACCTTCTGTATGTATAAACCCAAGATATGATCTGCATGGGAACCTGATGTTGAGAAGACATCGTATATGGCGCTTATTGGCCCCAATGGAAAATAGTGTTGTCGGGCAGACAGACTGGACATTATGACTTGGCATTCTGACTGCTACCTCTATACCTATATTGAGCCTGACACCACTATACCTTTCTCATTCATGTAGCATTGCGTGGAAGTCAAACAACTGGGGGGTCTCTCAAATTTTCACTGTGTCATGAGAGCACCTTTTGCTGGGAAGTCTGCATTTGGAAGTTGCTTCACATTCACTGGAGGTTGATGCTGATCTTGAGCTTCCAGTCAGATGTGTTCCTCATGCACTCCTTTGGGTGCTATTGGTGCAGAAGGTACAGTGATGGGAGCAGCCTCTGTGCTTGGATCCATTGAGGACAGTTGCAATGAGCCTGTATGGACAATATCAGAAACAAAATGCCTCCTCAGTTACGTGATCATTCAGCAGTCACACACCCAGAAACGACATTTAAACATTATCCTCAAAACACTAGTCTCCAACAAGTAATGCAATAGGATATTTTCATATGGCCCTTTTAAATCATAGATCTCATTCAAATGTATGCAGCACAAGCCAATTGGCACACATACAATAGGAGACTGTAATTGTGGTTGGAAGATTCAGAACTTCTCTCCCCCTCATCTCAACCCTAGCCACATGTTAGCCAAGAAAGACATCTTTGCATATCGGATAATAATGTGCACATTACCATGATGTGAGGTGGGCAGCTCCTGGTCCATAACTAATAACGTGATGGAACCCTCCAGGAGTATTGCCACATGGACTGCAGCTTACCACCTTTTCTTAAGGGCATTTAGGGATTGGTGATAAATGTTGTCCTTGCCATCAACGCCTACATCTCAGGGACAAATTGATAAAAAAAAGTATTTTTTGGCAGCGTGTCATGTCAGTTAGGGAAGAAACAGCAGGAATCCATTAACATGCGTGGTCACTAAATTGCTTTCTCATGAAAGCAGACATACTGCTGCAACAGACTATTAGGAACACATCTTCAAATAACAATAACATCTCAAAAATATAAATAAAATGTCATGAACATGAAGCTAATGTGAAGTTATTAGAAATATGATAAGTATAACAAGTGGGGTGGCATGGTGGCTCAGTGGTTAGCACTGTTGCCTCACAGCTCCAGGGTCCCAGGTTCAATTCTAGCTTTTGGCGACTGTCTGTGTGGAGATTGCACATTCTCCCCGTGTCTCCGTGGGTAAACCTCCGGGTGCTCCGGTTTCCTCCCACAATCCAAAGATGTGCAGGTCAGGAAGATTGGCCATGGGAAATTGCCCATAGTGTTAGGTGCATCAGTCAGAGGGAAATGGGTTCAGGTGGGTTACTCTTTGGAGGGTCGGTGCGGACTGGTTGGGCCACTGTCGAGAATCTAATCTAAAACTAAAGAAAGGAAAGGACTTTGATAAGAGATGATCAACTAAATTAAATCTCATGAAATTAAAGGAAAATTATTGAACTCATTAGCAACTTGGCCGGAGATAGAGAATAAAAATCATGGGTGCAAAAAGGGGTATTAATTGTCTAAATTAGTGAAATAAACAGTGGAAAACCAAATTTGATATAGGAAAGACTGATTCATCCACTTTGGACCAAGAAAGGATAGAATAGAGTAAGTTAAAAATGTTCAAAAACAGTGAGAGTCCAAAGTAAAATAGTGGGTTCAAGGTTAGGTAGGTCATTGAAATGACACAAACAGAAAATAATTTTTAAACTGCATTGTTGGCATTTTTATCCAGAGGATGATGTTACAATGGAGAAGTAGAGAGATACACTACTCTGTACAAAGTGCTAATTAGCCCATAGTTGGAGTATTTGAGTAGTTCTGGTCATTAAAACTTCAGAAATATATAAGAGAGAGAGTACAGCTTAGATTTACTAGAATAATACATGGATTCCAAAGTTTAAATTACAAGCAAGGATTATACAAAGATTGTATTTCTGGAACTCAGGAGTAATTTGCTCAGCATTTTTGAGATAGTGCCTTAGGAATAATGGATAGGGTAGTGATGGCTTGTGTTTATTAAATTCTTTGAACATAATAAAGGAGTACAAATGCCTTGCTGGAAATTATAAAACAAGAAATGACACTTAGCCATATCAGGAAGTTTTGGGAAATATTGTCCCACTCGGCCATAGGGCTGCCGCCACATGACTGGTAGTAATTTATCCTAAGGGTCATTACATAAAAAGCTTAGCTGGTGCAGGAATTGAGCCCATGTTATTGGCAACACTCTGCATTTGTGAATGTGGGAGGCTAGTCAGTGTAGAGAAAACAAAGGCACAAATGTTCTGATAGCAAGTAAAATATGAGACGGCAAGATTTGGATAATGCTGTGAAAATGGGAATGGGTGGTTGTGGTGATGAGACAGGTATGAGTTTGGAAATTTATCCTGTGCTGAATATAGTACCAAGGTTGCAATCAGACTGGTTAACCCTTAAACAATTAGCAGGAAGAAGAATGGAGTCAGTGACAAGGGAGCCAACATTGAGGTGGGACACATTGACAATGGCATTAATCATCACAAAATGTAATTTAATTGGAGGAATTACTACTCATCCAGAAGTGGGTAACGAATAAAAGGTTTGATAATTTCAAGAGGTAAAGAGATGATTGGTTCGAACTGGACGTTGTCAATGTAAACTGGTGTGTTTTTGGAAGTTGATGTAAATGTGAAATGGAAGAGGCAAAGTATAGTACCTTGATGGGGTTAGCAGGGTTGACCACGTAAGACCTGGAAGAGAAGCTATTAAAGAATGAAATTGGAATCAGGCATGTGCAGTGCCACACAGCTGGATGACAGAGAAAAGACTTTGGAGCAGAATAGTGACATCGACCACATGAATGGCTGCACACAGACTGAGGAAAAACAAGGAGTAATAGTATACATTGTCACAGCAACTTGGCTATTACTTGGTACTTTACTAAGGGTCGATCCATACTGTCACAAGGAAGACAGCACAAAACTATTTCCATCGACTCAGAGTTTAGACCAAAATATTCTCAAAGCTACTCCTTTCAGAATTGGAATTAGGAAACATCTCTGAGCACAAAGACTGGTAGAGGTTTCAAATGTTCTTCCATAATTGGCAATTGATGCTAGATCAGTTATTAATTTTAAGTCTAATATATTTGGATTTTTCTCAAAGGTATTAACAGAAATCGCAACAAATATGGACTTAGGTCACCCTTAAAGTTACAGAAATGACTTCAGAGGCTAAATCCCTTGTTCTTGTTTCTGTACTGTATTTCTATTTGAGCTGTCATTATTGGATTTTCCAATGAGAGTCTGGGGAATCTATAACATGGGCAATACAGCGACAACCACAATTTCAGCAGAAAACCACTGGAGCATGAATTGCAGGAATTAGGAATTTAGCAATTCTCTTTGTACTTAGTTCTTAAATGCTGCCTTATTATTGAGGGTTAAAAGCAGATACTCACCACTTCCTCATAAGAAACACTAAAGGAAATTACTCATGCTTTTCTTCTGTGCTGTTGAGCAACTTCTGCAGCTCTAAAGAGAAAGATTGTCACGACTGACTGGGATAGCTGACTGGAAATCAAGCTGCACTATTCCTGGTGTGGTTGAAAAGTTATAGATTTTATCGAAATATTCAAACTTTCTTAGTTTACCTCTGTTTTTTAGACACAAGTTAATGGAAACCATAGTCCAGATTTCTGTATTTAACAAGAATTACTATTTATTACAAATTAATATATTCTAGCTGCAAGTAAACAACTATGAAACATTGACATATAGCTCTACTAGTTAAAACTTTAACCTCTTCTAACACCCTCAGCAAATCACTGCCCACCCCTTCCCCTCCCCCCCCCCCCCCCCCCCCCCACACACACACACACCTAACACACATACAAATACAAAGCAAGAAAAATATTGTGTTATTGTGTAAGGAAAAACTGGGAAGGCAGTTGAAGAGTTTATGCTTGCAACGTTGACCCTCCTGCTCATTAGACGCTGTCTGAACAGCTGTGCTTTTCCAGCACCACACATTTTGACTCTGATCTCCAGCATCTGCAGTCCTCACTTTCTCCTAGTTCAATAGCCCCTTCACTGAGATGATCATTCAGCATGCTAAGTCTTACTATTCATTGATCTCTCTTCTCCTGGCTCTTTTCACTTCTTTGCAGGAGGCACAGGGTGTTTGACTCAAAATTATAAATTCGCTGTCTTATTAGTTAAAAGCCACAGCTTACAGTGTCTGGTTCGGGAAAATAAACTGTATTTCTTCAAGCTGTAGATATTGTTTACTGCACAGAAAGAATGTGAGAGACAGGGCTACTGCTTCCCATTTCAGGTATCTGAAGGTTTCTGGCCATATTGTTCACATCTACAAGCTGTTCAGCAGCAGCTAATCACATACTTGGCAGACAGTAAATCTTTATCATTGACAGCTGGCCGCCACCCTACAGAGCAAGTCGTTAAGTGTTATCAGACAAATCTCACATTGTCCACATCCCCTAGTGCCAGCCAATTTGCAATAACCTTGAACAAGCAGCAGTGCAACAACACTTACAATGATTGTTGGTAACTTCCTTTTTAAAAATAATGCAGCAGGCACTTCCACAATCCTTGGATTCGAAAGCAGTCCATTCCAGAGTCTACAATCAAAAATACAATATCAAATAAAATTACCTTCAAAACTATGATAATTGAATATGTTAATATACTACATGGTTTAGCTCAGTTGGCTGGATCATTGGTTTGCAGAACTGAATGACACTGACAGTGTGGGTTTAATTCCCATCACTAGTTTGGGGTTACCACGAAGGACTCTCCTTCTCATCCTCTTCTCTTGCCTGAGGTCTGGTGGCCCTCAGGTTACATCACCACCAGTCACTTCTCTTTAATGAGAGAGCAGCCTCTGTGATCTGGTAAGACTATGGTGACAAAACAGTATATTACATATATTGACATCAAATGATGGTACTTATCAGATAGTCAAGGTACTTACCCTCTTTACTTGTGCACACAGTACTGGAAGATGAAATTTTCCACCTGACCTATTCAGTGAAGTCAAATTTCAAAAATATATTTTGCTGCCCTTTTTGTTCCTTTTTTATGCAGCAGCAATTTCTAATTAGCAGTATCTTTAGTTGAACTGCTTATTCTTGCCTTCAATAATATTCTATCACATTTTAATTCTCTTTTTGTTATTGCCAAAAGAACAAACTCAGGAATGTCAAGCACTAGGGTGTGTGTGAAAGGGTGATATTGTTTGTATTTCCTGACAGTCTCC
Organism: Chiloscyllium plagiosum; assembly: GCF_037043375.1. Lineage (NCBI taxonomy): Eukaryota > Metazoa > Chordata > Chondrichthyes > Orectolobiformes > Hemiscylliidae > Chiloscyllium > Chiloscyllium plagiosum. The sequence continues at coordinate 43,398,561 of NW_028270139.1, forward strand.
TAATGCAACTCCACTGCAAGTCCCTTAAAACTGCTGGAACCTAAAGTAATATCTTTCTTATCATTGGTTTTAAAACTTCTAGAAATAAATATAAAAATGTAATATCATTGAGAAATGAAATATGAATGCTTGTTTCTCACATTTTCTTAGCAAGTACAAAATATTAACTGTGAACTGTAATATTTGGGATATGGAGTATGCATGGATATAGATCCTTTCTTTTCTAGTTCAATGTAGATGGGAATCTGTCTGTATTAGACAAATAGAAATCTCCACTAAGCTCTATTGTTAATTATTTGCAAAAAAAAACTTTCAACATGGTAATTTGTTGGTGTGGATTTGCTGGACCAAATGGCCTGTTCTCACACCGTAGGGATTCCATGAAGTCATGTATTCCAGCAGAGTTCCAAGCATCAATTTGTGATTCTCAGTGGGGCGCTGGGTGATGCCTAGTAAAAGGATTATTGTTCATTATCCATCTTATTAGCACTGAATCGCCCCTCATCAAAACACAGGTTCCTATTCTACCATATGCTGGATAAATATTAGCAAGAGTCTCAAACACTGAGAATTTTTGACATGAAAGTCAGAGCAGCAACTGCAGCATGTTGCATGCTCTTTTCAACTCCATCTTGGATACTATGCATCAAGCAGACATGCTCCATGAGCAGTGGCTGTATGCACTCCTCATTCATGGGCACTGGCATCTAAGACGTGCCAATCTCTCTGCACCATCATGACACTTATCTGACTCACTTACAGTTCACTTCTGCACTGCCATGTTGCACTTTGAAGTGTGTTGCATCTACCATGGCAATACTGCTGCAAGAATATTTTGTGCACTTGGATAGATTGATGGATTAGATCAGGCTGCATCTCTGGACTCCTCACATGTTCTCTTAGTACACACAAGCTTTGTGCTTATCTGAATGCTCTTACAGGGGTTCACCTGCATGGACGGACAGAGCCTTGAATTCACTGTTTCAGGAGCCCCCACTGTTGTTTTCTCTCATGTTGTAACTTAGAAGTGCCCAATGGATATGAAGGTGGCTGGACCACAACCGATGTGGGTTAGGTAAGTGCTTTAATGAGGATGGCAGATATACTCACAAGCCCTGCTTGCCATGTGACCCTTTGGCATTAGTTTGCCGTGTGCATCGCAACTCCTTTCCCCGAACACCCTGATCATTTTATGCAGTATAGCAAGTGGACCCAACTCATCCCTGTGACGCTAAAGTAATGTCTGTGCATTTGAGGTATTGGAGCATACTTGCCAAGGTGACAGTCACCTGCAATGTCCCCACTGCCAGTGTATACTGCAGCAGCAGCTCATCTCACACCTCGGTGTGTGGACGACGGTGAAGGTATAACAACTCAAGGCTCCAGTATCTGCATTGTTGCATTTGTTTCTAAACAGAGACCGGCAGACACAGTTAATTGCTCAAGATATCTTTTCAGATGTGAGAAACTATATACAATAACATGTCATCCATGCCAACAGTGGTTGCATTTTGGGTGGAGAGAGCTGAGGGTGCTGGACTGGCTCTCCATGGCAGCTGCCAACATTTCCATGGATATAGCTGGATGCTCAATTAACCCCTCCAACCTTCAGGAAAACGGGCCTAGTGCCTTTGACAAACCTTCTTGCTGCTCCTGGGCCTGTCGGTCAGTGGTAATGAAGTCCCTGATACCACAGGGCCCTCTGCTGCCAGAGGCTGAGCGGGTGGCTGGCCACCAGCCTGTCCTCCAAGAGCCAGCGACCTGAGCTGTTTCACCCGAGGCCAGCTGTGGAACTGTGACTGTGAAGTGTTCACCAGCTTGTGCTCCTGCCTGTAATCTCGCCAGTATACCTGCTGATGTGTCAGTATTGGGGCTGATAGATGAAGCAGGAGCCGCTTGCTCTCTTCCCCAGAAGGTGGCAAGGTCATCTCGGGTGGGGCTAGCTTCTTGAATGCAGTCACTCTACACACTGGTATCTGCAAAACACGCACGACAGAATATCGTTACCAAGGAATAGAAGGTTCGGTATTTTAAATGAAATAAAATTAAAGGGGAGCTAGGGCAACAACAACAATACTTCATACCTAGTTGCTGGAAGATGGATATTTCAGCACCTACACAGGAAGAATGTTGGTCTCTTCCAGTGAAGGCCAAGATCCTCTCCTCATAGCGAGCGAGGGTTGAATGACTGGCATCCCACCACCTGGCCTGGTGGTTCCAGTCCGAGTATGGAGCTGTTTTCTTTTGAAACAAAAGAATGGAAGGATTAAGTGAGATAAAAATGAATGGCACACTTGTTAATGTTTCTTGGGGGGAGGAGCTATCCCGAGTGAGTGAGGGCATACGGGGTTAGTAGACACAGGGGTTTGCGATGGTGGCACTGAGCATGGGAAGGTGTTGTGTGCAATCACGAGAGTATTAGAGCATGAACCTTAGTGGAAGTAGGAACAGCAACAGAATGAATGAGAGGTTAGAAAAAGAAGCTGGTGGCACTTACGCAGACAGAGCAGAGAAGATCATTGCTCTGCTGGTGGTCTGGGAGCTCCTCCACACCCCCATTGATCGCACTGCACTGGAGGGATTTGGTAAAGTAAAAATTTACAATTTAACAAATGGAATGCATCATAAAAAGTGCAATTAATATTTCGCTTTGATACATTTTTAAACGCAACGTCTTTTGCTGGATCTCTCATAAGTCCATTCAGTCCATTGAGTCTGCACTGACCCTGCCTGAAGAGCATCCCTCTCAGATCCACAGACCTCCCCTTTCCCTGTAACCCTGCAATTCCCATGGCTTATGTACCGAGTCTGCACATCCCTGGATACTGCAGGGCAATTTAGCATGGCCAATCCACCTGACCTGCACATCTTTGGACTGTGGGAGGAAACCGGAGCACCTGGAGGAAACCAATGCAGACACGGGGAGAATATGCAAATCCCACACAGACAATCCTGAGGCTGGATTCGAACCTGGGTCCCTGGTGCTGTGAGGCCATAGTGCTAACCACTGAGCAACTGTCCTGCCCCCATTTAATTTTCCAAAGTCAGAATTCTTAAAATGTTTTTGAAGCAAAAAATGAAGACTATGTAAAATTACATCAGCATGAAATATTATGCATAGCACAATGGAAAAGGCAGCAAAGTGATTACTTTAGGTGAACTATGACAAATGAGAATTCTCCCTATCGTAGAACCATTTGGTCTAGAAAAGAAATAATTGACAACCATCACATTTCTTTCATCAACTCACTCTATCTGGAGGACGTGGGAGAAAGTATTATGGTCAGTGAGTGTGAAGAACTGCTTGTTTTCAAATTGTGCTCTGAGAAAGCTTCCTGTTACAATAGACTCTTTCAGTCAATGAGAATACGGTTCTTCTTCCCACAGGCCTTTCATAATGACCTGGGTTCCTTTCCTCATTCAGGCTGACGTTCCATTCTCACAAGTTACAGCAAGCATGAGTGCACCACAAGCCAGTCGAAATTCTCGGACGTGCCTCTACATGGAGGACTTTCAAGTTCCATCCCCTCTAATTTCCACATTCATTCTTAAACCTATGCTTCTCCCCGAGCGTACTTTCAAGCTTTCATGTTGATTGAGTTTAAACTGACTTAAAGATGCTACTCGTCAGAATTTTCATCATTTCTGCTTTCCTGTGAACAAGGGCTGAATTTTCAAGCTGCCTGAGAGCAAGGGGAATGCTGGCCTTATAATCGGGTAGAGAAAGTGAGGTCTGCAGATGCTGGAGATCAGAGCTGAAAATGTGTTGCTGGAAAAGCGCAGCAGGTCAGGCAGCATCCAAGGAACAGGAGAATCGACGTTTCGGACATAAGCCCTTCTTCAGGAAGAAGGGCTTATGCCCGAAACGTCGATTCTCCTGTTCCTTGGATGCTGCCTGACCTGTTGCGCTTTTCCAGCAACACATTTTCAGCTTATAATCGGGTGAGAAACAAACAGCCCAACAGTCTGCCCCTATCCCTTGTGAGATTTCTTTCTTTTTTTAACACCCTCTGCAATTTTGTCACTAGTGAGCATGCTCCAGGAAGCCTGCTCCTCTGTGCAATGTCCAAGCCCTCACGTGGTCAATTATCGCCCGTGTAAAACTGATATGTTGATTGGCTTAGGTCAATATTTGCTGACCAGCAGAAATACAATGGGCCGAAGAGCCCCTGTCTGTGTTGTTAACCCTCTGTGACTTGAAAGATATTGTCCGGTGGTCCTAGGATTTTACCCCAAGTGGGGCAAAATATTCATTCCCCCCTCCCTTGAAACCTGACGCCCTGGTGGCTGTGTGAATAATTTTGAGGGGGGCGGTGTCCTTCCTTTTCTGGGCTCTTTTGCTAATTGACAGAACTGCTTCCCCAACCCCCACGTTTGTAATGTAAAACAGAGCCTCATGTCTCAATTTTGCTTAAGCTATGACGAAAAACAAATAGGGGCTGGGTCTGAAGACAAAAGGGTCTGAAACTAAGTAGTCTATGATTCAAATCAGCACTGGTAGCAACATGAGCAATGTCGACCATTGCTGACTGTGCCACAGTTTGTGAGATCAGATGCAGAGGGCACCCTGGTATGGGGCCTATAGGCATCAGGTCAATTGAAGGGAGCCCCTGGCACCATGCAACCAGTAAACCTAACACTTGCTGCTAAAATGAAGGGAATTGGATATTGCTCATCATTGCCTGCTGCCTGTGAACATCTCTTGAGCCCAATGATTGCCTCATCACTTTCCAATGTTTCCCAATCTTTAAAGGGGCCATGGTCTGAGCCCTCTGTTCCAACCCCCAGCCTGTTGTGTTATGTCTCACAGTCAGCATATCTTTAACAGATATGTTTGTGAAATCATTGCTGTATCATGAGATCTGAGGGTTAAAAGGTTTCATGCTGCCTCCTACCCTGGATTTCCACTGGGAGTATGTTCATCTGTCATAACCCATTAATTTAATGCTGGCCCAAGAATACAATGTTTGTAAATAGTAGCTAGCTGCAATAAATATCACTGGAGTTCTTCAATATCATGTTATCTGTGCCCATTATGTTATGAAAGGTAACATGAGCATTGATACATCAGGTAACATATCCTGTAGGAGGCAAACCCACACCACAATGTCAGCAGTGGTCTTGATAGGGACTTCAAAAAAACTTGGTGAGAGATGTTTGGAAACCTATTGGAGTTCTATTAGACAACAGCTTTAGATAACAAACAATTCAGACAAGGCGACAATTTCTGCATTGCAACACTGAGCAGCACTGGCCTGCAGCTCTTTATCAGTATAGGAGTCAGGATTTCAATCTGTTCATGCTTGTTGTCATGGGGACAGATAGAAACAAATTTTACACTGTCTCTTCATTGGAATGATTTCACTTTGCAGCCTTGCTCTCATATATCACATTGCTGTAACTCCAGTGGTCCAGGGTTGGTTTAGCATAGTTGGCTGGAGGGCTGCTTTACGGTACATGGGTTAAATTCCTGCAACCAGTTGAGGTTACTCTGAAGGACTTGCCTCCTCAATCTCTCCCCTCATCTGAGCTGTTTAAAGCACCACCAGTCATCTCTCTCCAATGAGAGAGCAGCCTTATTGAACAGAATAGTGGAGACTACCCTTTACTGTCATGTGTACTTTACCATGGCTGCCTTCTAATGGAGCCATCTCAGGTACAAGTACCTAGGTACAAATCTTTACAAAACAGGAATAAAAGGAAAAGTAGTAGCATTACTTACAGTGTCTAAAATTGAGTTAGAAATAAGATAGTTATAACATAGTTAAAGGATTGACATTACAGTCTGGTAAAGAATTTCGGATAGCAGCAGCTCAGCACGTGGTCTGACTGCCCGTGCCAGGCCCCAGTCCCGTTCCACTCCAAGCCTCCAGTCTGCTCTGCATCGGCACTCAGCTGCTCCAAGGTATTGCTCCAGGACTCACTTGCCCTCACACATGAGTTTCCCCTTGCTCTGGTCTTGGTCTCAGGTTTCCACTCGCCCTTGTTCTGCTCAGGGATTACTACCCAATGTGCTGCTTCAGGACTGCTAAAAGAAGAGTGAAAAAAGAAATGAAATGAAAAGAACAGGCGGAACAGAGGAGTTCTCGTGGAGCTTCTTACTCTGCTGCCATCTTGCTGGGTGAGACTATGGTGACTTTGTTTCACTCCTGTGGTGCAGTCTGAAACTGGGGACATAACACTGTTTGACAAAATCCTGCAAGGCCAGCTACATTCTCCGTGAATCAAAGTTTGAGTTGATTTACTATTGTCACATGTCCCCAAGATACTGTGAAGAGTATTGTTTATGTACTAACCAGCCAAACTATAGATTAAATCAGTACATCAGGATAATGGAACAGAATATAGAATATAGTGTTCTGCTACAGAGAAGCTGCAGAGAAAGATCAACTCTAATATATGAGAGGTTCAATCAAATGTCTGATAACAGTGGGGAAGAAACTGGGAAGAAATGTGCAACCTTCCTTTCAGAATGTGGCAGCCACTGACTGAGCACTGCGTAGGAGCAGAGGACAGGAAAAGACAGGTGCTTAGAGAATGCATAAGGGTTAATGACTTATTTCTTTGTGGAAAATTGGATGTATTGTCGGGCAAAGATGTCAATAGATGTCGTTTAGTGTTGGATGATGGATATGATGATGGGAACGGTGAATCTATGGTAACCAGAAGAAGATGTTTCTGTGAAAATAGCATCAAGAGGATCACTAAAATAAAACAAAGATTGAAAATTCTGGAAATTTGAAACAAGAGCAAAAATTGCTGGAGAAACTCAGCAGATCTGGCGACATCTGTGGAGACAAAGCAGAGTTAATGTTTTGAGTCTAGTTACCCTTCTGCAGAACAGAGTCAAAAATCAGATTAAAGGATATACTCCCAGCCTAACTAATACCTGCTCTTTAACAATTTCGATCCCATTCAGTGGGCTGGAAGATGGGGTTGGGCTGGAAATATAAAGGGTCTGGAAGTGACCATGGTAGAGGGCTATCCTCCTCAAATATTCTATGTCCAATGGAGAGCTCTACTAGGATAAGGCAGCCCTCACAGACAGATCCCCTTTCTTCAAATCCCACACCCCTCAACCCACCACTTACTGACAACCTGCTTGATGGCTGCAGCAAGCCTGAACAGCTTACCTGTATTCCCAGGGCATGTAGCACTGTGCATTCTGCTATTGAAGAGTTGCTGTCCCTCTGATTGGCTGACAGCTGTCAAAGTCAGGAGCCTCAATCAGAAGGTAAACATCTGATTGGAACTTAATCCCACCTAGTAGATAGGACCAGGTTGACCAAATATAATACAGACTCTTTTCAAACTCTGTCTATTATTGACTTCTCTTTTCTTCATCTCCTATCTGAATCTCCTGCAATTAGCTTCTGTAACCAGACAATGGATTCACTAATTAAGTGTCTTCGGATTCAAAACATTAGCTCTGTTTTTCTCTCGGCAGATGCAGCCAGACCTGTTGAGTGTCTCCAGCACTTTCTGTTTTTGTTTCAGATTTCCAGCATCCACGATTTTATGCCTTATTAAAGTTTGAATTCACTCCTTTCTTGTTTATCCTTCCCATCGATGTCTTTTGATGTCAAGAGGGCTCTGAATTCGTTTTGCACTACTTGGCAAAAGTCTGAGAATTTGCTCCTGATGGAAGGTACAGTTGCAGAAGTGACCTCAAAAACTTTGTTGGCATGCTGTTCTGTGGAGAGATGTAGACACAAGACCAGATAGACCTTTATAATGAGCTACCAGAGGAAGTGGTGGAGGCTGGTATAATTACAACATTTAAAAGGCATCTGGATGGGTATAAGAGTGGCAAGGGTTTAGAGGGATATGGGCCAAGTGCTGGCAAATGGGGCTTGAATAATTTAGGATGCCTGGTTGGCATGGACAAGTTGGACCAAAAGGTTACTCCCATGCTGTACATCTCTATGACTCTATGACTTGTGGCACTTCAGTTTACAGGAATCCACCCTACGCTCAGTTACTCTGCCTTTGTCATGACATCAGTGGAGTGTCTTCAGTGAATTATAATGGGCAAGTAATGTACAGTAATATCAGTAAGACTATAGATATAAAGTCAGTGATATTGTGGCTGTATAAAATTTTAGTTTTGTAAATAAACTTCAAGATATTTGTCCCAAACAGAACCTGACTGTCTGACCTATATGGTATGAAGACTAACATACAGAAGATGTCCAATCACATCATGGTGGCAGCAAAGTCATCTGTCATTATGTCTTGAGTTCAGAGTTGAAATTATAACTGCAACCGACTACAACAGAAACAAAAAGTATCCTACCAAGCTACTAAAGGGGCTTTACCTTTCCCCAGGTGTCAGTGAATTCTGACATTTTCTTTGCTCCAAAATGAAGGTGTAAAATAATAAAAAATAATTTAAAAAGGTGTACATGATATCATCCTCTTTTTGGCAAGAATATCACCTATGGGCAAAGGTACTTCTAAAAGTGGCAGAAACTCTTAAAGCTGCATTAATGGAAAAGAAAAGCCAACAAAACTTTTAAAAATCACGACACTGAAATGTAAATTCTTACGTTGATCTTTTAAACAAGTGTAAGTCATCACAAAAGTCAGAAAGTTAGAAATTTAAACCATGGACTGACAACCCAATGGCACTCTCATAAAAGTTCAGTTGTTTCAAGAAATAATTAATCTTTACATTATGAATCAGCAGATAACTAACAATAAATGACAGGCAGTCAATCTTCTTGCTTGGAGCACTTAAGGGCTGAGAATAATAAAATCCTCCAGTATCTCCGACAATGACTGTGAAGGACCTGAAAAAAAATTCAAATTAAAGTTTAAATCAGGATACACCAACTTGAGTTCATGTCATATCTCTAACAGCCAGGGGAAATAATTGACCAGTTCATCAGGAGGTGTTGATGCAAAACAACAGAGTACGATTTCTCTGAAGATAACTTAACCGAGCTGGAACTGATTATTGTCTGTGCACCCTTCAAGTCCTTCAGAAAAAAAAAACACTTCTGGACAAAATCAAACAATGTTGTTTATTTTCTAGATGAAGTTTACAAGTTCTAAGCAAAGGTAAAAATCAGACAACAGCAGGTTATAATCCAACACATTATTTGGATGCACTAGCTTTCGGAGCGCCACTCCTTAAGCAATTATAGCAGACTAGCAGCAATTGCAAGTGCTTGACACTGGAATTATTGCAGTAGTCAAAACATCCAGTGGAATATCAAGATGTATGAGCTGCAGCTTTTCTCAACCACAAGTATAGTGTCCAGCATTTCACGACAGATGCCATCAAAACTGCACAAGTGGATGTTGGGCTGAAATGCGTAGCAAGTCCAAACACATGCAGAAATTCAAAGTGCAATGCACTGCTCAATAGCAGCATATGAAGAAGAGCCATCTATGGTACACAAGCAAATCAATTAAATCCAAGAGGTAACTGCAGTATTATAGCTCTCGTCAGACAGTGCACATAGCCATTTGGACATGCCTTGAGGCTATTATAGATACTAAAGCCCTTACCTTCATTCATGTGATATACCAAAAGGAATGATCAACATATATTAAACATTAAGATTAACACTGGTGCCAGTGCTAATATTATCCCTTTATGAATCTTACATGAGACACCTCAGGAAACTGGTACAATGGAGTGCAGTCCATACAAAATAAGCTAACTGCTTACAACTGTTGAGAAAGCTCATGCATTCATATTAAACACCTTAAATGTCCATACACCTGTTTGGGATGGACACCTGAAATCTTTTACATTGTTAATACAAATGAACAACCTATCATTGGTCTGCCACTATGCACAGATCTACAGATTTTTATCATCCATAAGGTAACAACCCTATCAGTTGCAACGCTAAAGACTTCAGACTGCGACATTAGTCTTATACAGTTCAGTCACAGCTGAGTAGAGCAGAGTCAGAAAGCTACATAAGATGATGTCATCACAAACAGCTCAAAAAAATCATTATCCTCAAGTACTCCAAATGTATGCAAAAGGTTTTGGAGAAAATGTATTTGTTCTGGCAATTCAGCGATGAACTAGGACTCCCTAAGAATACAATGTTCAAAGACAAACATGCCATAATTTGTCAAGCTCCATGTCAAGGTATGCTAGACCACATTCTAAAAAGTGCTGAAAAAAGACAAAAAAATTGTTTTGTGAATTCATTTATTGACCCAGCATTAATAAGGACATCAATCAACTAATCAAGTCATGTGAAACATAATAATAACATCAAGCAATCAGGCAAAACTGCTCTTCCACATTAAATTCCTTCTGAACCCTGGTGTAAGATTATCATTGAATTGTTCCATGTCCAAGGTCATGATTACATTCTGATGATTGGCAATTTCATCAAAATCACTGTCGAACAACAAGATGCTAAAAGTGCAATTGCTGTTGACACATTGACCACTATATTCAGTATATTTGGAATACATAAATAAATTGTGTCAAGCAATGGTCCACTGCACCCTAGAACACCTTTTCAAAATGTGTAAAAAATGAGGTGTTCATCCCATTACCTATATCCTCTCTATCAAATAGTCTTGCGGAATACACTGTTTATATTGTAAAATTCATGGTCGTTAAATTTAAAATGACTTGTTAAGATTTTCGGACAGATATATGCTACTCCTTTTGCAACAGTTTACCCTCATCAACAGCTTTCATGTTTTAGAGATCATACTTACAGAGTTCTTTGGCCCACACTCTCATCAGTCAACCATATCAGCATGACACCATCATTGGGATGGAAGAAGAAAATGGTACAAAACGATAATCAACGAATATGCAGACAGTGATCTGAATTGAAACCAGGACAAAGAATACATGTTTGAGATTTTCATACAAACACGGGCCCAGGGAAAGATGCTATGCTGCTATGTTCAACGTAGGGCAAATGATGCTAAGCAATGACCAAATCCTGCAAAGAAATAGATGGCATATCTGAACTGCTTGTGATCAATGACCCAGTGTTCAGGATGACTTTTTTTTTATTCATGGGTGAGGGCATCGCTGGCTAGGCCAGCATTATTGCCTACTTCTAATTACCCACAGAGCAGTTAAGAGTCAACCACATAGCCATGGGTCTGGAGTCACATGTAGGCCAGACCAGATAAAGATAGTAGATTTCCTTCCCTAAAGGATTTTAGTGAACCAGATGGGTCTTTCCTGACAATCATCATTTGGCTCTTAATTCCAGATTTTTATTGAATTCAAATTCCACCATCTTCGTTGGTGGGATTTGAGCCCAGGTCCCCAAAACATTACCTGCGTCTCTAGATTAATAGTCCAGTGATAGTACCACTCGGCCATCATCTACCCAAATACTCAGGTACTGAAGGATTGTTACAGCCAACAACCAAACATACGGCACCTATGACAAATGATATACAATTATCCATGATGATAGTTAGCATCCACAGAGTGAAGCTACTCTCCAATTCCTTGTGACTATATAAGGATCAGATCAAGTCATATCATTCATCCACATGCCTTTACCTTACTGCATGCGCACAGTATTTCTAAATGCGGCCAAAAGGTTTATTGGAAAAAGGAAACTCATTCTATAAAGGGAGAAGTGGGTAAGTCTGCAGGAATTGGCCAGAAGGGTGGGGAATGCCATTCTCTTTCCTCAGAGATTCTTCAGGATGACATCATCAGAATAACTAGTCGCATTCACAACCTTTCAAAAGTCCCAATATTTCCCTTATATATTAACCACATCTCGCCTGAACATAATTAAAAATCCATTGTTAAATGTAACTGAGTTTCATACTTCAACAGAATCCTTGTCTCTAATGTGTAAACCATGGTTCAAAGATCACAGGATTGTAAAAGACATCATCATCAGATTACAAAGTATAATCAGTGACATAAAAGTTTTGTCTGAAACATGTACTTTTTAATAAAAAACACAAGATGTTCTATTTTTGCTGATTATATGCAAACTTATAACTCATGATAGGTTTCTTTAACCTTTGAAATTCTGGATGGCCATGGCACAACACTTCTATTGTATACACACATTTAGGTGGCAAGATTCATGTTCTGTGGCCCATTAAGCATAGTCATGTTGAATTAATGTTATACGACAGGCTCATTGTGCTGGCTTAAGTCCCTCCAGTCATTTCAATTTATAGATTATTTTTTCCATTGACTCTAATATTGAAACTCATTTCATTCCTACAGGCATTGGGCCACTGGATGAAGGACATAAATTGGGAATGACATGGTTTGATGAAAGGGAAAAATATTTTCTTTCAAGTTCTTATAGTGGAAAGGACGTGCTGATTTGATGATTTGATGTTGAAATCCAAACAAAGAAGATATCACCAAGACCAGGCTTGCAAGAGATAGACCACTTGGTACAGAAATGAAGGTTTGGAAGCCAACCTAAAATTCTCTTTGCCCAAGTGTGGCAGAGTAGTTCAGGAGATCATGAAACAGTACTGACTCTTGCCAAGGTCTGCTATTGTCATGGAAATGATAACAGTATAAGTGGATGGAAAGGCTTTGAGATCCAACGTCCATAACCCACTATATTTTGAATGAGGTGACAAGGGAAGTGCATTTTGACTATTGGGCTGGACATTTACACTTTGAAACCTACTTCACCGAGCAGAAATGCCCCCCAACGCATCCAATCATTTCAGCCCGGTGCATTTAAAAGCTTCTCTGTACTTGTTTGCTCCTTATTCTCATTTCCCTCCCTATCCTCTTCTGCCTTCTCCTGTCTCATATCGTCGCCCCATCCACTATGCCCTCCTGTTACCTGTTTCTCCCCTTCACCACTTCACTGTGAGGAAAACAGTCCCTAGATCATTGTATCCATTGCCTAAAACTGAGCTGAAATTCATCCCTAACCAAGTTTACATTGCATTGTCCACTCCCACAGACCCTCACTATTATTCCTCTGTTTCATTCACTCTACACTCCAGTCTCCTCCCCCTCCTTTACCCACCCATTCCCACCTGGCTTTGTTTGTCCCTGCCTCTAATTCTAATGTTTTGAGAACTAAATTTTGGTCTCAACGCCTCACATGCATCCACAAGTGATTGAGCAGTACAATAAAATTGGAAGTGAGGGTTGTATTTCAGCTATGAACCTTCTGGGCAGTTTTGTGTGGATTTCTCAGTCATCTTTTCACTGTAGGTCTACAAAAGAAAGGTTGTGAAAATACCACATAAACATAGGGCAAAGTGGCTCAGTATTTTTCTCAATTTTGTTTGCGATAAAAGTAGAAAAGTAAAAAAAAATTTGAACCTTTTAAATTAATCATGTACTAGCAGCAAAATGAAAGTACGTGTGCAGCTTATTGTACAAACTATACGTGTAGCTGAAGCCTGGCATGTAAATTATTAATCAGGCGAATTTAGAAATGACTTAGGAACTGGGCGTCAACCCACTGGGCGTCAATAGTTACAAATTTGAGGTCATTTCAATAACCTGAGGGGCAATATTTATTAAAACCTAGAAACTACTGTCAATATTTGGTCAAACTTGCATGAATGAACAGGCCTATTCATACGTGACAGCCTGGCACAAACACCAGAGTCTTGATACACATAGCACGCAATTATTTTTAAAAATGACTTCCTCTTATTTTATGTTTCTTTTATTACCTACCTTCATTGGATCTTTCACAGCACTGTGAATGTTGTGAGCACCATCATTATGCTTCACATTAAAAGGCGACGATTAGCAAAAGACCTGCTCCTAGAACTTTTCAGACAGCTGGTAGGAAATGCTTCAGGATAACCTGCTGTCTGACTTGCCTCTTCTCCTTCTGGATGCAGTTTGGTATCAGCACAACAACTTCTTTTACAGGAACACTGTGATTGAGAGCTCTCTATTTAGGTTGGCTAAGCACTTTGTTGAAAATAATTGTCACCATCTGCTTCTTTTTAAAATTTGCTCATGAGACATGGGCATCACTAGCTAGGTTGGAGTTTATTGCCTAAAGGGCAGTTAAGATCTAATCATATTGCTGTGGGTCTGGAGTCACAAGTAGGCCGGACCAGATAAGGATGGCAGATTTCCTTCCCTAAAGAACGTTACACAACAATGGTTACATAGCCACTATTTGACAAGCTTTCTTTTTCCAGACTTCTTTTCATTTATTAAAGATAAATTTTACCATATGCCATGCAGAGTGAGAGATTTACCAGGATGCTGCATTGACTGGAGGGTCTGAGTTTTGAGGAACGATTATGCAGGCCATGGGTGCTATCTTTGGACCAGTTAAGGATGAAAAGGAATGTGATTGAGGCGTAAATGAACAGCATAGATATGGTGGATAGAAAGGTATTTTTCGCAATAGTTGATGGATCAATGACCTAGGGTGTTCAAGTTAAAGAAGTAGATCACTTAGAGGAGAACTGTCGAGAAATAATTTTCACTCATAGGGTGGTGGGAGTCTAGAACTCACTGCTTGAAAGTGTGACCGAAACTCTTGAACCATTTAGGCAGTATTTAGATATTCACTTGCATTGCCATAGGTTATAGAGTCATAGAGATGAACAGTACAGAAACAGACCCTTCGGTCCAACCCGTCCATGCCGACCAGATATCCCAACCCAGTCTAGTCCCACCTGCCAGTACCCAGCCCATATCCCTCCAAACCCTTCCTATTCATATACCTATCCAAATGCCTTTTAAATGTTGCAATTGTACCAGCCTCCACCACATCCTCTGGCAGCTCATTCCATACATGTACCACCCTCTGCATGAAAAAGTTGCCCCTTAGGTCTCTTTTATATCTTTCCCCTCTCACCCTAAACCTATGTCCTCTAGTTCTGGACACTGCCACCCCAAGGAAAAGACTTTGTCTATTTACCCTATCCGGGCCCCTCATAATTTTGTAAACCTCTATAAGGTCACTCCTCAGCCTCTAATACTCCAGGGAAAACAGCCCCAGCCTGTTCAGCTTCTCCCTGTAGCTCAGATCCTCCAACCCTGGCTACATTTTCATAAATCTTTTCTGAACCCTTTCAAGTTTCACAATATCTATCCGATTGGAAGGAGACCAGAATTGCACACAATATTCCAACAATGGCCTAACCAATATCTTGTACAGCTGCAACATAACCTCCCAACTCCTGTACTCAATACTCTGACCAATAAAGAAAAGCATACCAAACACCTTCTTCACTATCCAGAGCTATGGAGCTGGAAAATGGGTTTTGTGTAGTCAGGTACTTTTTAATAGACCTGGATATAATGATCAAAAGGCTTTCTTTTGTTCCATAAACATCTATGAGTGTTAGCCTGGGGCTCTGGATTACTATTACTGTTCATTGGAAGATCTTATATGTTGCATGTCTCATTCTCTCTGGGAGATCTTAGAGCTCTTCTATTGGTTTCAATGACTGGGCATTTTGGATAAGTGCCTGCTCTAGCATAAAGTTAAAAATCACACAACACCAGGTTATAGTCCAACAGGTTTAATTGGAAGCTCACTAGCTTTCGGAGCGATGCTCCTTCATCAGGTGATTGTGGATGAAGGAGCGTCGCTCCGAAAGCTAGTGTGTTTCCAATTAAACCTGTTGGACTATGACCTGGTGTTGTGTGATTTTTAACTTTGTACACCCCAGTCCAACACCAGCATCTCCGAATCATGCTCTAGCATAGTACAGCTGGGAGATCTTATTATTTAGTGCTGGGAGTCAAGACCATTATAGGCCACCCCAAGATTTGTCCCTGGAGAATCAATAGGTTAAGTAACTGAGCTTTCCTTGCCTAGTGAAATAACTGATTGCATTTGTTGCTGATAATGGGATGGGTTTGAAAACATGAATTACATACTAGAATGCAGCTTTCGGACTTTTTCTTAGTCAGTCATTTAGCATGAAATTGTGCCAGAGCATTCTTTGCAAAGCCCAGTGAAACTTATCAACAATGTTATGATTATGATCAGTAGCATTTGATAACTTCAAACATAACCATAATGGAACTGAAAACAATGTCTTAACTAATGGGCTGAGTTATACTAAGAATCAGCTGTGTCAATTGTACAGAGTTTAACATAATATTTCTCTCCATAAGTCTCAGTGAGTTCTCTCATGCTCGATTCAATTTAATACTTTGGAGGTAACTTGCGCTATTTGTGGGGATCGTGGATTGGAACTCAAATCAGCACAAGTTCTGCTTATGCAATTTCACCTTGGGCCTCAGGGGAGGGGAGCAAGATGGCCATTGGCTGCAGCAGGAGGAGCACCATGAACAGGAAGATACCGTCAGGAAGAGGACCAACAACAGGAGAGACTTCCTGCTCTTCCGGGTGAGGTGACATTTGTGTGAAGTAACGTCTACAACATCGGATATACACGTAGAGGATAAGCTTCCTAGAGAAATCTACACCAGCTTCGAGCTTCATGACAGACACTTGCAGACAGCTGGAAATAAAATCTGCTGACATGTTGACCCAGTGGCCATGCAGTTAGCAATGTTTGTCAATATCACTGAGACACTAAACTTCTTTACCTATAATTTGGAGAAGCCGGTGTTGGACTCAGGTGTATAAAGTTAAAAATCACACAATGCCAGGTTATAGTCCAATAAGATTGTAAGACACAAAATTTATAGCAAAAGTTTACAGTGTGATGTAACTGAAATTATATATTGAAGAAGACCTGGATTGTTTGTTCAGTGTCTCATCTGTTTGAATGACCAAGTTGGTTTCAGTTCTTTCATATGTAAAACACAGAACTTTTCAAAAGTTACATTCTGAAGTGAACTTTAACAATCCTGTAAATCTGTTTTTTAGATTGGAATCAGTCTGACCATTGTGGCACAGACAGCCTAACAAAGAAGCTCACACCTTCAATACATTTTCTAGGCCGACATGACACCAATTGTTAAAGTTCACTTGAGAATGTAACTTTTTAAAAAAATGTTTTGCAATTTACGTATGAAAGAACTGAAACCAACTTGGTCATTCTAAAAGTTGAGACACTTAACAAATAATCCAGGTCTTTTTCAGCATACAATTTCAGTTACATCACACTGTAAACTTTTGCTATAAATTTTGTGTCTTACAATCTTATTCTCTACAACCACCTGATGAAGGAGCAGCAATCTGAAAGCTAACACTTGCAAATAAACCTGTTGGACTATAAGCTGGTGTTGCGTGATTTTTAACTTCTTTACCTCAGCGTCTTATCAGGAATCAGTTATGGCAGCTAAATGATTTTTTAGTCAGCTGCCAATCAATACAGCACTCAGGCAAACAATGATGATGTTTGCCAGTTTTGTAAACATTACTATCAATGATGGCAGTCAGACTAGTTGAGGCTTGAGGTTGAATCTCTGACTGGCTTCCTGAAAATGGTGCAAATCATTGACTGTGTCTATGCATGTGACAGCCGAATCACCCTCAAATCACATTGGATTATTTGTGAACTGTAAATGCTCCAAATCAATTTATGCGCAGCTGACCAGCAACCTCAAAAAGATCATTATGCAGGTTTGTGTCAAATAGCCAGGGGCTGCCGCGATACTTTCATTCTGTGAGTCCTCCTTCCTTCCTCCTCCCCCAACCAACCTCTTCACGTCTTGGATAGGTTTGGGGCCAGAGTTCTGTTCTTGGGTTGGCTGCATGTGAGAAATGCTGGCTCTGCAAATACATCCTTTAAAGCTGGCCTTAGACTTGTCTGAGAGGCTTGGAATAGAAGCGTGAAGGAAAATGCTGGTTCCCAAGAGAGATTAGGTGGGAAGTGTGGCTGTGGGATCTCACATTGTGTTCAAAGATCAAAAATAAAGATTAAAACATTAAACATTCCTCTGCCTTTAATCTCTCGGCCCCACCCATACCAACCTATGCCATCAAATAATCTGTACCCACCTCTTGACTTTTGTATCCCCAATTCAAAGCAATGTCTACCTAATCACTTCCATGGTCTCTCATCACTCCCATTCAAACCTCATTCACAATCATCCCCATAGCCCTTTATAATCACAATGTCAGCTTATAGGCCCCAGCCTCTCAACCATTACCCTACCATGTCAACTCACCTCGTATCCAACACAGGCAAATCTCAGGAGGCATGCCCATAGAAAATAAAGTTATGTGTCAATTGATGATATCAAGATTAAAACAAAAATTTTTCATTGACAGAAATAAATTTAATGCAATTCTTTCAACTAATCGTTTATGAAAGCCCGCATTCCACTAAAATGGTTAATCTCTTATGTAAACAAACATTTCCATTCTCTCATATGGAACTGGAGTCTGAGCCTCTGGGCTCTAACTAAGACATTTTGTCTCCCTATTTGGTATATAGTTATAAAGTCAACAAAGCCTGTTAATATTTACTTATAAGAGTGTTCTTCTCACACTCCTAAATCAGCAGCACCCATTAATGCCCAGGCTAATATTCAATTAAGTTGCATCAAAAGATTAATTTGACAAGATTAGAGAGGTGCTGGAAAAGCACAGCAGGTCAGGCAGCATCCGAGGAGCAGGAAAATCGATGTTTCAGGCAGGACACTTTCATCAGGAATTGGGAGATTTTAATTTTCCCAACATTGACTAGGATACATTTAGTGTCAGAGGTCTGGAGGGGGTAGAATTTGTAAGAAGCGTCCAGGAGAGTTTTCTGGAGCAGTATGTCAATCGTCCGACGAGGAAAGGGGCCATATTGGACCTGGTACTGGGGAACGAGCCAGGACAAATGGTAGAAATTGTGGTGAGGGATTTCTTTGGGAACAGTGACCACAATTCTGTAAGTTTTAGAATACTCATAGATAAAGATGAGTGTGGTCCTGAGGGAAGAGCACTAAACTGGGCCAAGGCCAATTATACCAAAATTAAGCAGGAGCTCAGAAATGTGGATTGGACACAGCTATTTGAAGAGAACTCCACATTTGATATGTGGGACACTTTCAAAGATAGATTAAAGGTAGTGCAGGATAGGCAAATCCTGTTGAAGGCAAAGGATAGGAAGGGCAAGATTCGTGAACCGTGGATGACAGGAGAAATTGTATGACTAGCCAAGAGGAAAAGGGAAGCATACATAAGGTCTAGGCAGCTAAGAACAGAACAGGCCCTGGAGGAATATCGGGAGAATAGGACAAGTCTTAAACGAGGACACAAGCAGGCTAAAAGTGGTCATGAAATAGCTTTAGCGAGCAGAATTAAGGAGAATCTCAAAGCATTTATTCTTATATAAGAAGCAAGTGGGTAACTAGAGAAAGTATTGGTACACTAAAAGATAATGAAGGAAGGCTGTGTGTTGAACCTGAGAGAATGGATATGATTCTGAATTATTACTTTGCATCAGTGTTCATTGAGGAGAGGAACATGAATCATGAGATTAGAGATAGAAATTTGATTAGTCTGGATTACGTTGGCATAAGTAGGGAAGGTGTGTTGGGTAGGCAAGAGGTTATTAAGGTGGACAAATCCCCAGGACCAGATAGGATCAATCCCAGGTTGCTGAGGGACGCGAGAGAGAAATAGCTGGGGCCCTCACAGATATCTTTGTAGCATCCTTAAATACAGGTGAGGTGCAGGAGGACTAGAAGTTTGCTCATGTTGTTCCCCTGTACAAGAAGGATAGTAGGGATATTCCGGGTAACTACAGACCAGTGAGCCTGACATTGATGGTGGGAAAGTTGCTGGAGAGGGTACTGAGAGATAGGATCTATTTATATTTAGAAAAGAATGGGCTTATCAGTGATAGGGAACATGGTTTTGTGTGGGGGAGATCGTGCCTTACCAACTTAATAGAGTTCTTCGAGGAAGTGACCAAGTTGATAGATGAAGGAAGGGCTGTAGATGTCATATACATGGACTTTAGTAAGGCATTTGATAAGGTTTCCCATGGTAGACTAATGGAGAAAGTGAAGTCACATGGTGTGCAGGTGTTCTAGCTGGGTGGATAAAGAACTGGTTGAGCAACAGGAGACAGAGTTGTAGCTGAAGGGAGTTTCTTGAAATGGAGAAAGGTGACCAATGGTGTTCCACAGGGGTCAGTGTTGGGGCCACTATTGTTTGTGATATACATAAATGATCTGGAAGAGGGCACTGTTGGTATGATCAGCAAGTTTGCAGATGACACGAAGATTGGTGGAGTAGCAGAATGCATAAGGGACTGTCAGAAAATACAGAAGGATATAGATAGACTGGAGAGTTGGGCGGAAAAGTGGCAGATGGATTTCAATCCAGACAAATGTGAGGTGATGCATTTAGGCAAGACTAATTCTAGAGCAAATTATACAATGAACGGAACAGCCTTGGGAAAAGTTGATGGGCAGAGAGATCTGGGAGTGCAGGTCCATTCTTTCTTTCCTGTTCCTCGGATGCTCCCTGAAAGTTGATGCACAGGGAGATAGAGTGGTCAAGAAGGCATATGGTATGCTTGCCTTCATTGGATGGGGTATTGACTATAAGAGCTGGCAAGCCTTGTTAAAAATGTACAGAATGTTGGTTCGGCCGCATTTAGAATATTGTGTACAGTTCTGGTCACCACATTACCGAAAGGATGTGGACACTTTGGAGAGGGTGCAGAGAAGGTTTACGAGGACGTTGCCTGGTATGGAAGGTGCTCGCTATGAAGAGAGATTGAGTAGGTCAGGTTTATTTTCATTAGAAAAAAGGAGAGTGAGGGGGAACCTGATTGAGTATTATAAAATCATGAAGGGTATAGACAGGGTGGATAGAGACAAGCTTTTTCCCAGGGTGAAGGATTCCATAACAAGAGATCATGTTTTCAAGATGAGAGGTGGAAAGTTTAAGGGGGATACACTCGGCAAGTACTTCACACAGAGGGTGGTGGGTGTCTGGTACGCGTTGCCAGCAGAGGTGGTAGAGGTAGGCACGGTAGATTCAGTTAAGAGGCCTCTGGACAGATGCATGAGTAGATGGGGAGCAGAGGGATACAGATGCTTAGGAATTGACCATCAGGTTTAGAGAGTAGATTTGGATCGGCTCAGGCTTGGAGGGTCGAAGGGCCTGTTCCTGAGCTGTAAATTTTCTTTGTTCTTTTTTGTTCTTTTTTTCCTGTTCCTCGGATGCTGCCTGACCTGCTGTGCTTTTCCAGCTCCACTCAAATCTAGACTCTGATCTCCAGCATCTGCAGTACCCACTTTCGCCTTGTTCATTTGACAGCCATGTGCTAAACGCCCTTAACTACCCCACCATCATACACCCACATTTTCTCCAATGCAGAGCACTTCTGCAATCAGCCACTCATTGCAGCCACTCATTGCTTAGAAACAAACCCCGGTGTTGTCCATCACATGTGAAAAATGCGCTTGTCAAGCAACAAAGATAAAATGGGCAAGATGCAAGTAAATAATATTTATGTTACTTATAAAATAATTGCAAAGTTCATACTCTGGCACACTCAGTTCATATCTTTGTGCATCCTCAAATACTTGCTACAATAAAAATAACGTAATGCTGGAAACCTGAAATACATTCTGTGAAATGCAGCTGGTCTAGCAGCTTCCTTGAGGAGAGAAGCAGAGTGAAGATTTCAAGTCAAGGACTTTTCATCATGACTCCATAAAGATATGAATTAGAATTGTCAAGGGTGACTGTGTTTGATTTACCTCAATTCTTTTGTGAACTCTCCTTCATCAGTGATAATCCTTTCCGTAAATCTGGTTGCAGACAAATTATCCATTTATACCTTGCTTCACTTGGTACAACATTGCAATTTTGATCTGAAATTTATTATTACCTCAGGTAACAAGTATACATGCTATAATTGTGTGAAAACTTGTCAGAGCTAAGACTTATTTTGCTTCTTTCATGGAAGAAGTCTTCATAAGAATATTGATTGATGGTGTAAAATTGTAATAAACCTGAGCTTTGAATGTAGGCATAACTAGTTCATTTATTTGAAAATTGCTTTTGTTGAAGAATGAAAGGTGAAGATCAATGAAGAGATTTTCTTGAGTCTCTGCCCAGGTGCGCTGTTGCAGCAAACATTGGAAAATGGAATGGGTGGATGCAGGAAACTGCAAGTTTTCTTTGAGGTGTGACCCAAGAAACAGGAAAATAATGCATCAAGAAAAAATCCCGCTTAACCATTTTACAGATAGCTAGAACCAAATGGCAAGCATTTGTTGATGACACCTTTGTCCAACTGTTCCTTCTGCTCAATATATTAATAGTCCTGTCTCATATACAGCCTGTGCTCCTCACATTCATTCTCGAGCTGACAAATAAAACAATGAACTTCTCTTGCAATGCCCATTTCCGAAATTCTAATTGCAATAACTATAATCCTAGACAAAATTCTTGGCTATAAAGTACATAAAAAAAACCTGAGAAAATAACCAGAGCAAAACAAAAATAACTGGCAGCATAGTGCAGTGTGAGTGCACTTTCAAATGTTATTATTTTTTAATTAGTACATCCACTTTAAACAAGGACCCCTTTAGGAAATGAATTGGGGACATAGTTGAAGTAGGTGTGAGAACAATTAGGAATAACAATGCAGTTAACTTTCAATATTTGAATAAACAGGAAGAATATATGTTTAAATGGTAATCCATTGCGAAAGGGTAATATTCAGTGAGGTAAAGCCAGCTCTGGTCCATGTCACCTTAGTTGAGCAGATTGAACATTGTTGAATGGATTTTCAGAAAGCATTTAATAAGATCTCTCACAATAGATTTCATAGAAACATTCTAACATGTAGGGCTAGATTTTGAGATCCTGTTTCAGGAGTCAGGGATCAGAAAGATTCCCCTTCATTTCAGTCCCCTACTATTTTCAGTGGAGCAGGCACGTGGGTGGGATGCAAACCCCACGTGCTGCTTTGTGAGGTTACCAGCTCCATTCTGAAAGTGGACATTCAGAACTTCTGCAAATCTGGGCAAAGTGGCCATGTTTTTGAAGCCTGTCTAAATCACACCTGAGGAGTTGAGGCATGAGCTCTGGATTGGAGGTGGAATGAGTATAAAAGATGATGTTGCTTCTAGGGCTCTGATTTGAAATCAGTTATTGTGCGATTTTTAAGTGGTTCAAGTCATTCCCAGGTCCCTGGTTCTGGACACGGGAATATTTTGGGAATGTGAAATGAAGAAGGCATTGGACAGGTGTATCAGCACAAAAGAATCTCTGTGTTTATTTCCAATTCAAAAGAGAAGTATAATACAAGAAATATAAGTGAATACAATAAACAAGGAAATTGACACAACCAATTATACAGAGGACAGTAAAACTATTAAAATACACTATTAGCTAAATTAAACATGATTTGAACCTAAAGACAACAGTTTAAATGACAGAATCGTCAGTCAGACTTCCTATCCTTGGGGTCCCTGCACTGTCACCACCCCCCTTCCCCTCCCTGCCAGCTCGGTCGGAACCTCAGGGTCTAAGGAGTTTCAGGTCACCACTGAGGGAATCGTGGTTTTAATGTGCACCCAGTTGCTAAGGTTCTTGCCATTGGTTCTCTTGGTTGGGAGCCGATCCACGTCTGGAAGGTCTTGTTCGGAGAGCACTTGGTTGGCCTCCTCCTCTTGGATCTTCTTTGTTCTTTGCTCTTGGCTTGACCTTTCTGTGCTTGGTTCTCGGGTTGGCCTCTATGGTTCTTGGTTCTGAAGTTGCTTGTTGGAGCTGGGACCCTGTGGGAAAACTGTCTGTTGGGTTTGGAAGCCTAAGGGAAAGCTGTTTATAGGGGCTGGGAGCCTATGGGGAAGCTGTTTATTGGGGCTGGAACCCTGTGGGGAAGCTGTCTGTTGGGTTTGGAAGACTGTGAGAAAGCTGTTTGTTGGGATGGGAGCCTGTGGGGAAGCTGTTTGTTAGTGCTGGGAGCCTGTGGGGAAGTTGCTTGTCGGAGCTGGGAGCCTGTGGGGAAACTGTTTTTGGGGCCGGAGCCTGTGGGGAAGCTGCTTGTTGGGATGGGAGCCTGTGGGGAAGCTGTTTGTTAGTGCTGGGAGCTTGTGGGGAAGTTGCTTGTTGGAGCTGGGAGCATGTGGGGAAGCTGTTTTGGGGGCTGGAAGCCTGTGGGGAAGCTGCTTGTTGGGGCTGGGAGCCTGTGGAGAAGCTATCTGTTGAAAAGAAATGTCTCTCCCTCAGATAAGATCAGGGCTGGCAGTTATACAGACTTTGTGCACCTTTATTTTCCCTGAAATCGGTGTTGCTCATTGAGTTTCTGGTGTTTCTCTCTGAAGTCGATCGGTTTCCCAAGCATTATGATTTGAATGAATGGATGTCAATTGAAGGTGAATGTCTGGAATGTCTGTCGGCCCCATACTAACTGTGCTGGGTAGCCCGAGGTGTAGAAGCTGTCTCAGGCTAGAGTCTGTTTCAGTTGATTGTTCTTTTCGTGGGGAGCTGTCGATTGGTATTCTACTCAAAGCAATGGTTCCAGACAGCCATCTCGGTTCTATGGGTTGTGTTTGCTTATTCTCCACAGAACTCCAGGAGAAAGTGAGGATTGCAGATGCTGAGACAAACTCACTGCCCCATGGCTGACCACTTCAATTCCCCCTCCTACTCACCCAAGGACATGGAAATCCTGGGCCTCCTCCGCCACCAGATCAAAGCCATCCGACAAATGGAGGAAAAATGCCTCATCTTTCATCTTGGGACCCTTCAACCACACGGCTTCAACATCGACTTCACTAGTTTCCAAATTTCCCCTCCCCCCATCTTACCGGATCCAACTTTCCAACTCAGCATCGCCCTGTTGACCTGTCTGCCTTCCTTCCCATCTATCCACTCCACTCTCCTCACTGACGTATCATCATCACCGCCCACCTGCATCCACCTATCGCCGTCCCCCAGCCCCACCCCCACTCTCTTATTTATCTCTCATCCCTCTTCCCCTTCCACATTCATGATGAAAGCTTAATGCCTGAAATGTCAACTCACCTGCTCCTCGGATGCTGCCTGACCTGCTGGGCTTTTCCAGCAGCACACTTTTCAACTCATTCCAGCTTCTATTTATCTTTGAAAGGTTTTGAGAAGTCCAGGGTTTTGTCCAGTATTTTAGATGATGGGGATTTTTGCTCCATCCTCCAAGCCTCCTTTACAATTCACTGTGAGATGCTATAGTCAAAGTTAATTTTTATTCATTCATGAGTTCAGGCATCACTGGATGCATTTGCCCTTGAATTGAATGTCTTGTTAAGCATTTCAGAGAGAGGTTAAGAATAAACCACATTACATGGGTCTGGAGTCACATGTAGGCCAACAGTTTTTCTTCCCGAAAGGATATTAGTGAACCAGATGGATATTTATGATAATGGTGACATGGGTGCCATTGCACTAGCTGTTATTTCTAGATTTTTATTGACTTGAAATTTCTCCATTTACTATGGTGGGATTCAAATTCATGTCCCCAGAATATTAGTCTGGAATTCTGGATTACTAGTCTTGTGACATTGCCACTATATCACTGTCTCCCCACAGGATGAGTTTCTGGCCAAGGGTTTTATATATGAGTTTACTAAACTGAGTGATGAAAATGTAAAGGTAAATGATAATTAAATAATGCTATGTTATTACTTTTGTCAATCAGGAGACTCTCAATTGAAAGTGCAGCCATAATGATAGTATAAATGTGTTCTCAAGTGTTAGAATGGATTGTTTGCAGGATACAGTGCAATTCATTGTATAATATAGAAAGGCTGGTCCAATCTGAGATCCAGAGCTAATTATTTAAACTCTAATCATTGCAGTCGATCTTTCTTTGCTGAATAGCTCAGACAATCTTTTTAGCTGCTGGAAAGTTTTGACAACTAGAATACCTTTTGTCTACCTTCAAAACACACTAATGGACTATACAGAATGTTTACACAGCTATCCTTGGGAATGTGAGTTTATTTATTATGAACAATTATTAAACAACCAAAGATAATGATATTCTTCAAGTGCCTACTCAAGAGATGTTTGTTTATTTTAATAGACATATGATTTTCTGAAGAAAATAATAATTTTTCAAATTACACTGAAGTGATGAGGAAAAATGGAAGAGATGAGGATAGAGGAGAGGCGAGGGTACATCTTGTCAACATCTTGAACAATTGGAGTGATATCTGTTGGAACAGTGATTGAACTTTTAAATCTGGCAATCCTCGCATGAGCCTTTCTCCATGCCATCTCCAGCAGCAGACCTAACTCCCGGCCATCCCAAACTTGAGGAGATAGAAATCCTACCTGTTGATACTGCCGAGACATTGGATTGTGATGAATGGAAAATTCCTGACTCTCAATTCCCATTTCCTTGTTGAAAATCCAGCCTATGATATGGAGGAAATATTGATAGCATAGATAAGTGGTTGTTTAATACACATGGTAAAAAAAAGCACCGTTGTTCCTTAAATTGAAGAAAGATTGGAAGTGACACAATGCTGGATCCTGTTTCATGTATACTGTACACAGATGAGATGGATCTAGGGAGAGGAATAACCACTTTAACATAAAATCTCAAAAGTAGGAGGTTTGACAAACAGCAAGGAGCACCAAAATAGATTGGAGGAAAGCATAGACAGACTCATAGAATGAACAGATAGGTCATTGATGCAACTTAGTACAGAGCTGTAAGTCATTATTAAGAAAGACAGATTTTAGAAGTACGCACTTCTAAGAAAGAAATTTAGAGAGTAGACAAACAGAATGCTTTATGTAGTCAAATATATTGAGAGGTATATTGGGCTACATAGTGCTATTTGCCGCAAGTCCTCCCATATCTCCAATCAGATAGACAACCCTGACTTGAAGTATTCTGTAATGCACTATTGGATAAAGACAAGCAATAGGCCTACTTTACTTCATGTCCGAAACAGGCATTATCAAATTGCAATTTGCTACTTCAGGGAAAAACAATCTTAAGTAGAGGAGAGGGCAGGTACTTAGCTTTGTTTCATGTTATGAGTTTGGAATCAAGATATTTATTCAAGGAGAAAGCAAAGGCAAGACCTTTCATATTTTTCATTGAAGGTGCCACTTTACTCCATCACTATCCTGACATCTGTCTGAGAGAGGGGGTACAGTCAGGAGAGACTCATCCTGGGAATCTTTAATAGTGACCCTATGCCCCAGATAGTGTCATAGCATTATATCAAATGTGAGGAAGGAAGTGGCCTTCTGATTACCACAAACTGCCGCCTGTCAGTTGTTGAGTTAGTGCTCCTCCAAAGGTGAACCTTCAAGCTGAACAGTATTTTAAAGAAATACTGAGAACTGTAAGGCCATAGAAGGTACTCTGGTGGATATTGCAATGTATGTCACCAAGCATCACTACTGACAGATTTAGTTTCAACCTGATTCACATATCTGCAAGAATGGGCTTGCAGAAATGGTGCCAGAACCAACTAGAGGGAAAACAATTATCTGGTCCTCATTATTTTACCTGTCGCAGATGCATTTCAGTCCAGAACAGTATGCATACTCCTTAGGACATCCAGTTTTCACATTGAGGATACTTTCCATCATGCTGTATGGAACTGCCACTGTACTAAATGAGATAAAAGCAGAATGGATATAGCAGCTCAAAACTGAGCATTCATATGGTTCTGGGAGCCATCAACTGCAGTAGAACTATACTCCTTCATAACCGATAATCTCATGGTGCAGGATATTACTCAATCTTTACCTGCAAGTGCAGTCAGTCTGCTATAACGTGAGTTTCTTCAACGTGAATTGGCTATAATGTGATTGCAGAATTTAGACCATTATTTGTAGAAGGTGAACTTTCCTTTACTGTATTGGCTGTAATGTGATTCCGTCCCATTGGTTTAAATGGTGCTGCTAATACACGATTTTCTTGTCACGCAGGATTGCCTGAGTTCGGAACCATCATGTTATGTCAGAATAGACTATGAACAGTACTAGGTATATCTGAAAATGAGGTGCATGATTCATGTAACTATAATGCAGGACTCCAAACTGCTAAACAGAAACAATATGCTAAAGGTTGAGTTTAGCAATTCTGAAATCAATGGATTAGATCAAAGTTCTGTAATTCAAACATCAGACCAATTATAATGGTAGTGAACAACTGAGCAACTAATGGAAGGGCCTCTATGAACAGAGTTTTGTCTAAGCTGTATGGTAGGCATTGGCAAGAAGAATGATAGATCAGAGAGATTTATAGCACAGAAACAGACCCTTTGGTCCAACTTGTCCAGGCTGACCAGATATTCAAAATTAATCTAGTCCCATTTCCCAGCATTTAGCCCATATTCCTCTAATCCATTCCTATACATATACCCATCCAGGTGCCTTTAATGTTATAATTGTACCAGCCTCCATCACTCCCTCCAGCAGTTCATTCCATACACACAGCAGCCTCTGTGTGAAAAAGTTGCCCCTTAGTTTCCTTTTAACTCTTTCTCCTCTCATCCTAAACCTATGATGCCTAGTTTTGGACTCCCCCCCCCCCCCCCCCCCGGGAATAGAACTGGGCTATTCACTCTATCTACACCCCTTATGATTTTATAAACCTCTATAAGGTCACCCCTCAGCCTCCGACACTCCAGGGAAAATAATCCCAGCCTATTCAGCCTCTCTCTTTTGCTCAAACCCTCCAACCCTGGAAACATCCTTGTAAATCTTTTTTGAGCCGTTTCAAGTTTCACAACATCCTTCCTACAGGAGGGAGACCAGAATTGCATGCAGTATTCTAAAAGTAGCCTAACCAATGTTCAAAGAGCCACAACATGATTTTTCAATGCACTGACCTATACAGAATGCACTGACTAATAAAGGCAAGCATACCAAATGCCTTCTTCATTGTCTTGTCTACTTGCGACTCCACTTTCAAGGAGCTATGAACCTGCACTTCAAAGTCTCTTTATTCAGTAATATTCCCTAGGACCTTACCATTAAGCGGATAAGTCCTACCCTGATATACCTTTCCAAAATGCAGCGTCTCACATTTATCTAAATTAAACTCTTCGGTCCATTAGCCCATCCAATGAAGGCCCCACTGTACTCTGATCTAACCTTTTTCACTGTCCATTACACCTCCAATTTTGGTGTCATCTGGAAACTTACTAACGGTACCTCCTATGATCACATCCGAATCAATTTAGAGGGCACAAAGTCTATGAACATTTCTATCCTCAATAATGGCAGAACCCAATCAATGATCACGAAAGACATGGCTGAAATGTGCAATAACCTTCAGCCAAACATGCTGAGTGAATGATCACTTTGATTTTTTTTCCTGGCATCTTCAGTATCACACTTTAGTCAATGTTTTAGTGCCGGTGTTGGACTGGGGTGTACAAAGTTAAAAATCACACAACACCAGGTTATAGTCCAACAGGTTTAATTGGAAGCACTAGCTTTTGGAGTGCTGCTCCTTCACTAGGTGATTGTCAACCAACTGATGAAGGAGCAGTGCTCTGAAAGCCAGTGTTTCCAGATAGCCCTGTTGGACTATAACCTGGTGGTATGTGATTTTTAACTTCAGTCATCACCTTATGTTCAAGTGCATTGGAGACAGCAAGGACTTTGGACCACAAATGCCTCCTAGTTATAGTACTTAAGAATAATCACAATTTCAACCAAATTGTTTTAGTGCAGCTCCAATACCAGAAGCTACCTGACAAAGTAGGTAATTGCCCAGATAAAATGCAGGGCAAATACAATGTATGTATTCTGCAGTTCATGACTCACCAGCTGACTTTCCACTATTTACATGTCTGGAATGTGGTGAAATAGTCCACTTGTCTGACTGACTGACTAAAGCTCCAATAACACTCAAGAAGTTGGACACCATCCAGGGGAGAACATCCTATTTGATTGGCATCTTAAATTTTTAGTCCCTCATACAACTCCTCAAGGTTTATTCAACAGCACTTTCCGAGTGTGTTAGCTCTACTACCTAACAACACAAGGATATCAGGCACATGGGACCATTCCTAATATGGATTTGAGGAAAATCGACGTTTTGGGCAAAAGCCATTCATCAGGAATACAGGCTGAGTGCCTGAAGGGTGGAGAGATAAATGAGAGGAGGGTGGGGATGGGGAGAAAGTAGCATAGAGTATAATAGGTAAGTGGGGGTAGGGATGAAGGTGATAGGTCAGGGAGGAGGGTGGGGCAAGGTTACCTGGATTGCCTGGATTACACCTCTTCCCACCCTACCTCCTGCAAAAATGCCATTCCATATTCCCAATTCCTCCGCCTCTGCCGTATATCTGCTCCCAGGAGGACCAGTTCCACCACAGAACACACCAGATGGCCTCCTTCTTTAGAGACCGCAATTTCCCATCCCATGTGGTTAAAGATGCCCTCCAACACATCTCACCCACGTCCTGCACATCCGCTCTCAGACCCCACCCCTCCAACCGTAACAAGGACAGAACCCCCCCGGTGCTCACCTTCCACCCTACCAACCTTCGCATAAACCAAATCATCCGCCAACATTTCTGCTACCTCCAAAAAGACCCCACCACCAGGGATATACTTCCCTCCCCACCTCTTTCCACCTTCCGCAAAGACCGTTCCCTCCGTGACTACCTGGTCAGGTCCACGCCCCCCTACAACCCACCCTCCCATCCTGGCACCTTCCCCTGCCACCGCAGGAATTGCAAAACCTCCACCCACACCTCCTCCCTCACTTCCATCCAAGGCCTAAAGGAGCCTTCCACATCCATCAAAGTTTTACCTGCACATCCACCAATATCATTTATTGTATCTGTTGCCCCCAATGCGGTCTCCTCTACATTGGGGAGACTGGACGCTTCCTAGCAGAGTGCTTTCGGGAACATCTCTGGGACACGTGCACCAACCAACCACACCGCCCTGTGGCCCAACATTTCAATTCCCTCTCCCTGGGCCTCCTTCACCGCTGCTCCTTCACCATCAGACCATGGAGGAAGAACGCCTCATCTTCCGCCTCGGAACACTTCAACCCCAGAGCATCAATGTGGACTTCACCAGTTTCCTCATTTCCCCTTCCCCCACCTCACCCCAGTTCCAACCTTCCAGCTCAGCACTGTCCCCATGACTTGTCCTACCTGCCTGTCTTCCTTTCCACCTATCTACTCCACCCTCCTCTCTGACCTATCACCTTCATCCCCACCCCCACTCACCTATTGTACTCTATGCTACTTTCTCCCCACCTCCTCTCATTTATCTCTCTACCCTTCAGGCACTCTGCCTGTATTCCTGATGAAGGGCTTTTGCCCGAAACATCAATTCTCCTGCCCCTCGGATGCTGCCTGAACTGCTGTGCTTTTCCAGCATTACTCTAATCCAGAATCTGATTTCCAGTATCTGCAGTCATTGTTTTTACTATTCCTAATACGTTCCCCTGCATGTCTCACTTCAATGTCCTGATTTAAAAGCACATCACTGTTTCTTCATCCAGTTTAGGTGCAAATGCTGGACCTCTCCACCAAACAGCACTATCAATGTAAATTCACTAGACGGACTGCAGTAACACACTGAGTTAAATGGCTCACCATCACTGTTTCAAGATAAACAGGAATGTGAAAATAACTGCTAGCCTTGCCAGAGATGTACATATCCTAGAAATGAGTTACATTTAAATTACAGTGTTGCTAAATTATTGATATGTAGAGATATTTTACAGTGGCAGGAATGAAACAAAGAAGGCTAAAAGAAAATTCAATAGAAATGTTTAAAATACTCAGGTATTCATTTCGAAAGAATATTTTGGTATTGTGGCGTGCAAGGGATCACGTTTTCTTTTCCTTTTGGACTATAACATAGAAGTTGGACACTACTCTATTTTGGTGATATGTACCAGGAGAGTTTTCATCCTGCGGTTTGAAGATAAGTAGGATCCTCTGGTGTCAACTACAGCTATACAGGACTATAGACTGAATCTTACAGTTTTTTTGGTGAAGTTTCAGTTATTTCAGGTTCTTGGACGGTTTCTCATCAACGGGCACAATGAGTTCTCTCGCCATATCTTACTAAACTTGCCTCATTAATTACCTGTCTAAAGTGTCGCTCATGTCCGACTTTCTTTCAATCCACAATCAATAATGAAGAAATAAGAAGATGCAGTTTTACCTTGACTTGGTTGAAGTGCACAAGATTCTGAACTTGACAAGGTAGATAGGGAAAAGATGTTCCCTCTTGCGCATGAATATGGAAGTATTTTAAAATGTGAGCTTCCTTTTAATACAGGAACGAGGAGAATCTTTTTTCTCTCAGATGTTTGTGTGACTTTGGAGCTCTAGCTCAGAAGGTGGTGTAGGTGGGGTTTAGATTAGATTAGATTAGATTAGATTCCCTACAGTATGAAAACAAGCCCTTTGGCCCAACAAATCCACATTAACCTTCTGAAGAAAAAGCCTATATTTACCCCTCACTAATGCATCTAACACTATGGGAATTTAACAGGGCCAATTCACCTGACCTGCACATCTTTGGATTGTGGGAGGAAACCGGAGCACCCAGAGGAAACCCACGCAGACACGGGGAGAATGTGCAATCTCCATATAGACAGTGACCCGAGGCGGGAATTGAACCTGAATTCCTGGTGCTGTGAGGCAGCAGTGCTAACCTAGGGCAAAGGTAAATAGGGGTTGAAACAAAAACAGAAATTGCTGGAGAATC
This sequence comes from Chiloscyllium plagiosum, assembly GCF_037043375.1. NCBI lineage: Eukaryota > Metazoa > Chordata > Chondrichthyes > Orectolobiformes > Hemiscylliidae > Chiloscyllium > Chiloscyllium plagiosum. The sequence continues at coordinate 43,431,083 of NW_028270139.1, forward strand.
TCATCAGAAGTGGCCGCACCTCTGGAGAGAAAACAGAGTTAACATTTTGAGTTCAGTAACCCTTCGTCAGAATTGATGAAGGCAACTGGACTCAAAATGGTAACTCTGCTTTCTCTCCATAGATGTTGCCAGATCTGCTGAGTTTCTCAAGCAATTTCTGTTTTTGCTTCAAGTCTTCATCACCCACAGTTTTTGGTTTTACAAATAGGTCCTTGTTAGGCAAGAGCATCAAAGGTTGTCAGGGGTAGATATGAACCGTGGAATTCAATGCAGCAACAGAATAATTATTGTCTTATTGAGTGGCAGGGCAGAATCAAAGTGCTCCTATTTTGTAGGTTTATACATTTATAAAATGGATTTTTTCCCTGCTGCACGTTATGTTTTTCTATAGTTCATTAGCACAGGGCAAACCTGTTCCCAACATTTACTTTATATTAGAAAATGCAGTATACAATTCTCACTAGAAAATATCTTGTGGTTTTGTCTATGAAGATAACCTATTGAAATTGATTAGAGTATTACATTGAAATTCATGCAACGTAATAATAAAATAATCAATGGGAAGGTTGTAAAGACTTGCCTGAAGCCTGCACTTTGGAAGTTCGCAGTTGGTGCTGAATGAACAGACATCCCAAACTCTGCCATGCACACCTTGATGTGCTCCACTGTCTGGGACCAAAAGGAATAATAAGCAAAAAATGTCTTGAGTTCCCAAAATGAAAATGAATTTTCTTCCAAGCGCTGATGCCCTCAACACAATGTAACAAAATTAAAAGGTAAGTTGCATGCTACATTGTATTGACCACAATACAGAAAGACAAAAATATTCTGTTCAAATTATTCCCACATTCAGGCGATTAATGCACTAAAATAGTTGTGATTTCTCCATTGCAAAGTAATGGGTCCAAAGTGATTTACAGGCCATCGTTAATGTAATGTAAAACCTTACTTCTCCTTGGATAATTTTTGTAATGGTAATAATTACACTGCACAGGGACCTTATTGTATATAAATGCTTAAATTGCAAAGAATAAGAAATAGATCTTTCCTGGCATTCTGTCGATTAGCAAAGAGAACAATTGCCATATATTGATATGAATTTAAATGTTCAGAGACTTCTACACCTTAATGAACATAATTTAATTAAAAATGCACTTTCAGTCTTTGAGGATTTTAACTTTCTTTTGCTTTCCCTGATTTAACACCATGATTAGGAAAAATAATCAATACAAACCTGTTTTACATTTTATAAAGTGTTTATCAAGCTATTTAGTATTGCAACTGGATATCCAGTTCACAAACCTTACTGCCAATTGTAGCTATAAGTCAGTTCAACATTGCTAGTGGGCTAATTTGTGTTACCTTGTAAATCGTAATTACCTTGCATAGCTGATAATATAAATAGCCTTAAATATTACTGGGACATTAACTTCAATATTCCATTTGTTCTACCACTTTACATGTCTTTATTAATTAAATCAAAAACTGTTGCAGCAATATTGTTCTAAAGCGAGTTGATGACCATATTACTGAGTAAGACTGGTCGTGGCCTTCATTTTACTTTGATTCTTAACAAGTGTGTGATGGTTTTCATATCTAAATTTCGAGGCTTTTTAATGAGTTTCAATCCACATTTCAACCAGAAAATTACTGCTTGCGATATTTATATGAAAATGCATTATTATCCACTCGTCTGACATGACTGTTTTCACTATTTTATTGTCTGTTCCAATGCAGTCGTGCCTTGTATGCTGACAAAAGACAGTGTTTTCTAGACTCTGATTACGGATCTTTGCATAATTTTTTTAAAAAATATTGCTACTAAGCATGATAAATTAACTAAATTTTAAGTTAATTACATTTATACCCTTTCATCTCTTTCATGTCACATGTAAATAAATAGATTTAGATTTATTTAATATTGTCACTTGTACCTAGGTACAGTGAAAAGTGGATAATGTCACCATGTTCCAGTGCCATCTTGGATTACTGATTAAATTACTGAATAAATTACATAAGTGGTAAAATACTCAATAAATTAATATTACATTTATATTCCTAAAACTGAAACAGCTTCAAAATTCATCTTTCCCTCTCTGTACACTTCACCCTCTCTCCTCCTACAGGCACTGCCTTCTGACAGCGTCCCTGGGGTCCTGGCAATGTGCTCTTTCTTTTCTGCTGCCATTGGGGCTGTTGCCTCCGCACCTGCTGTCCCTGAGCTGGAGATGGTCACGCTGCACATGTCCTTGCACCTTCTCCAACGCTGGACATTGACCAATGGGTCCTGCCTCGGAGTCGAGCGATTGGGTTCTACCTCCAAGTTGATCGACAGGGTCCTGGCTCATCTTCTGATGTCGCCACCCGACATGGAAAACGGGAATGGAGATACACGGGGCCCTGACTTCCTGCAGGAGGAAATCCCAAGGCAACCAAAACAAACCAAAAATGTTACCGTGCTGGAAAGACTGTGATGGAGCTGTATGGATGCAACAGAACCCAGTGTATGAGCCATGAGCAGTTGACCCCTGCACTCAGGACCTGAACGCTGCTGACCCTATCTTGGAAGAATAAATAAGATCATGCTAGAATTTGTATCTGACTGAATTAAGCCGGATAGAACCTGTATCAATACAAACCTGTTTCAATCTAATACTATTGTTGAAAAAAATATTATCAAACACAAAACTGTGATCGCTAACATAAAAATAAGTAAGGAACTAAAGTGTACACCATAGGTTTAAATAGTGCCGGAGCCAATGGTGTAGTGGGAATGTCACTGGAGTAGTGACCCAGAACCTGAGGATTTGAATCTCCTCATGGCAAATGGTGAAATTTGGATTAAGTAAAAATAATTGGAATAAGAAAGGTAATGCACTTGGTGACCCTGGAACTATTGTTAATTGTCATAAAAATACATCTGGTTCACTAACGTCTTTTAGGGATGGAAATCTTCTGTACTTACCTGGGCTGGATGACATGTGACTCCAGGTACACAGCAATGGATTAGGGGGGATCTAATTGAAACTTATAGAACACTGAATGGCCTGGACAGAGTAGATGTTGGGAAGATGTTTCTATTGATAGGAGAGACCAGGACCCGAGGACACAGCCTTAGAGAAAAGGGAAGACCTTTTAAAATGGAGAGAAGGAAAAACTTCTTCAGCCAGAGAGTGGTGAATCTATGGAATTCATTGCCATAGAAGGCTTTGGAGGCCAGATCATTGAGTATATTTAAGACTAAGATAGATAGGTTCTTGATTATCAGAGAGATCAAGGGTTACGGGGAGAAAGCAGAAGAATGGAGTTAAGAAACTTATTAGCCGTGATTGAATGGTAGAGTGGACTCAATGGGCTGAATGGCCACATTTCTGCTCCTATGTCTCATAGTTTTATGGTCTATAATGTGGTTAATTGGGTAATAAATATTGGCCTAATGATTGACAACCACATTCTATGAATGAACAAAAAAAACCCAGAATGATACAGAAACAATGCTTCTGACCAACATTTGGAAAGACCTATACAGTTGACTCAATTCCTCTTAATCCTTCTTGTAGCCCTGCAATTTTCTCTCCTTCAACAATTTATCCAATGATATTTTAAAAGCCCAGTTAAAAAAGCTTCCTTTCAGGTAGTGCATTCCAGATCATAACATATTGTACAAAATAATTTCCCATTTCACTTGCGACTCTTTTTTCAATTATGCTAAATCTGCATAATCAAGTTATAACATTTCTTCTTGTTTCTTCTTACTTACGAAATCTAATCCGAAGATGATTTTGAACCCCTTTTCTAAATCTCCCTTTAACATTCTCTGGCTCAAAGGTGATTATTCCCACTTTCTCTTGTCTCTCCACTGAACTGAAATCCTCTGTCCTGGGTACTATTCAAGTCGGTTTCTTCCATGCCGTCTCCAAAACCTTGCATCCTTCTTATGTAATTCAGAATTAGACATCAGCATACAGTCTCTGACAAAAAGAAGGGTTATTTCTTCATTGAGATCTCAAACTTAGTAATCTTCCAAGTTGCTTTTTTAATAGTGCAAACAAAAAATAAGATCCCCTGTGCCAGCACTCTAATTTGATATTAAGTTAAAAAAGTCACATAACACCAGATTATGGTCCAACAGTTTTATTTAGAAGCACTAGCCTGCTCCTTCATCAGGTAGCTGTTGAGCAGGATCACAATTCACAAAAGTTATAGCAAAAAATTACAGTGTCATGCAACTGAAAGGATATATTGAACAAACCTAGATTGCCACCCACTACGGACAACACCTACGCATACACAGGATCTGTTCAGATGAGGAGGAATGCGACGGACACATGAAGGTGCTCAAGGATGGCCTCATAAGAACACGGTACAATGCTCAATTCATCAATCACCAGTTCTGACGTGCCACAACAAGAAACTGTAATGAGCTTCTCAGGAGACAGACACGGGATGCAGACGATAGGATACCCTTCATTGTCCAGTACTTCCTGGGAGCCGAAGAACTACGCTATGTTCTTCACAGCCTGCAATACATTATCAATGAGGGTGAGCACCTCGCCAAGACCTTCCCTACACCTCTACTTTGTGCCTTTAAACAACTGCAAAACCTTAAACAGGCCATTGTTTGCAGCAAACTGCCCAGCCTTCAGGGCAATATTGACCACAACACCATACAACCATGTCACGGCAATTACTGCCAGCCATATCAGAGTGTCAACATGGACACCACCATTACACCTGGGGACACCTCCCACCGTGTATGAGGCAAGTATTCATGTCACTTGGCCAACGTTGTCTATCTCATATGCTGTAGGCAAGGTTGCTCTGAGGCATGGTACATTGGCGAGACAATGCAGATGCTACGACAACGGATGCATGGACAACATGCGACAATCACCAGACAGGGGCGTTCCCTCCCAGTCAGGGAACATTTCAGCAGTTAAAGACGTTTGGCCTTGGATTCTCGGCTGGCCATCCTCCAAGGTAGACTTCAGGATACGCAACAACACAGAGTGGCCAAGCAGAGGCTGATAGCTAAGTTCTGAACTCATGAAGGTGGCCTCAACTGGGACCTGAGGTCCATGTCATACTACAGGTGACCCCACTACACTACACACTTTCTCACACACACTCACACAAACCCTCTCTCATACACACACACATACACCCCCTACACTCACACCCAGGCACACACCCTTTCACAGGCTTATATACACACATACAACACCCCCCCCGCACACACACACACTTTACCAAGCATGCACACACACATACACATACTCTCTCACGCGCACTCATATGCACATACTCACACTCTCTCTCTCTCATGCACGCAGACATACATATAAGTCTAGGGATGAATTTGCATTTGCAAAATTATTATTGCAGATACATTCTATTTTGCTCAAAAAGCACACAATCTGCAGGCAGTCAATGTAGGCAGTAAATTCATGTAATATTTTATAAATTCCTCTTTGGAAATAGAACCAGTCTGACTCAACATTGGAATAAAGGCAGACCTCATACCTTTAATGCTTTGTCTGAGCTGAGATGTCTCCTTTTTTTTTATAAAAACTTAAGTTATGTTGAGAATGTGACTTGAAAGAAGTTCTGGGATGTACACATTAATGAACCAAACCCTGCAACCCATTCTAAAAGATGAAAGACTTAACAGCAATCTAGGTTTGTTCAATATATCATTGCAGTTGCATGACACTGTAATCTTTTGCTATAAATTCTGTGTCTTATGATCCTGCTCCACAGCTATCTGATGAAGGAGCAGTGCTCCAAAAACTAGTACTTCCAAATAAACCTGTTGGACTATATCCTGGTGTGGTGTGATTTTTAACATTGTCCACTCCAGTCCAACACTGGCTCCTCCACATCATGGATATCAATTAAGGAAGAGGGTTGGGATGAGTTGAGCATTTTGCTGGGAGGCTTTGTTTTCAAGGAGATCCCAACAACTGTTTTAGAAAAGCTCAGGAGCTGCTGGACTTTTCAGGCTGTGCTACCAATAAACTGCATCCCATGTCTTTGGAGTTCCAGATGACAGCAGAGAGAAGGAACATTGAAATAAACTGTCTTAAAGACAGGCAAGACTTTCTAGCTAAGCAAGTGAAGATGAAAGTGGCAGAGCACCCCAGTTGAAACATATTCCCTTAAATCTGAGATAGTGCATCAAGAGAATCCAGTGCTGTGAGCAGTTCTATTCCCCTTATTTAAGAAAAGATATTATTTCATTGGAGGTAGTTCAGAGAAAGTCCACTAAGACGATCCCCGGGACTGGCTTATGAACAAAGGTTAAACAGGTTGGGTCTCTACTTATTAGAATTTAGAAGAGTGAGTGTTGATCCCATTGAAACATATTGGATTCTAAGAGGCTTGATAAGGTAAATGCTGAGAGGATGTTTCTCCTCATGGCAGAATCCAGGACCAGAGAACATTGTCTCACAATTAACAGGCAGCAAATTTAAGACTGACATGAGAAGGGATTTTGTCTCTGAGGGTTGTGAGTCTTTGGAACTCCTTGCCACAGAGAGTTGTGGGGGCAGAGAACTTGTGTATATTTAAGACTGAGATAGAAAGAGTTTTGATCACCAAGAGAAAGGGCGGGAAAGTTGAGTGTTGGATCAGCCATGATCCTATTGAATGGCAGGGCAGACTCAAGAGGCTTAAGGTCCCATAGAACCTCAGCAAGGAATGACAGATGAGTGTCCACATATTCAGGTCCAAACCATACACCCTGACCTTTCCAGTACTTTCCTAAACAGCACAATTCAAGTCAACAATTCAGAGCTTCATTCATCCCACCCTCACCAAACACACCATATTCCCCGTCTGAGAAAAGTGATGAAATCTGAAATGTGTTTTCTTTCTTTTTGTACTGAACAAGCCAGCAATTTATGTTAGATAACATGAATGGGACAAAGCGTTTCATGAGTTATTTGGTGGCAATATTCAACTACGTTACCTGTGGGGAGGGACTCATTGAAAAATTTTTGATATGTCACTCAGGACAATTAAAATTCAGGGGGCTGAGGAGCAGTTCAAAGGTTAAAGGCAGTGGAGAAAGTCAGTGAGTGTATGAGGAGGAGAGAGCAAGAGTTAGACCGAGAGAGGGGGAGAGAGAGAGAGAGAGATGCAGGTTCCATGTTACATGTGCTTCAGTTAACTGTACTGGAGGGAAAGCAAGAAAACAATACAGATTTTACACAGAAGACTAATTGTGCATTCAAGAGCGACTGGATGGCTCTAAACTGTGAGAACTCAGGAAGAAGTTTAGGAATAATTAGGCAGCTAATAATTAGGAAGGCAGGCCGGAGGCTGGAAGAACACGGAAAGCTAGGCAGCATCAGGAGGTGGAGAGGTAGACAGTTTGGGTGTAACCCTTCTTCAGAACTTTTACACCCAAAACATCAACTTCTCTACCTCCTGATGCTGTGTTCTTCCAGCCTCCTCCCTGTCTATTTTGGATTCCAGCATCTGCAGTTTTTTTTTTGTGTCTAATAATTAGGAAGAGTCAGGACGTAGAAGAGGTTTTGAGGAACTGAGAATGTGGGAATGTCATTAGTTTGGGATTTAGAGCACCCATGAAGGTCTCAGCAGGAAACTATGAGCATTATTATTATTTCAGTGCAATTGAAAGAGAGGGGGCTGAAAATCTTACAAGCAGTGTTTGCTTGATGCAACGGAACAAGTTCACAGGTTGTAGAAAAAAAAACCCCAAGGGTGGGAGCAGCTTGGTGAAGCTAACTGTCAGTGAAGAACTGGAAGCATACTGGTGAATGAGTACTGGAGTGTAGAGGGGTGCAGGCAAAGTAAAGAAGGTTGATCAATCAGTACTGGAGCAGTTTTTAAGGTAGTCCATGACAGCAGCTCTTGAGACAGAATTTCAAGACAGAAGAGTCAGAGATCTACAGCACAGAAAATTAACCTTTGGCCCATCTAGTTTGTACCAGTCAAAAACAAACACGTGACTATTGTAGTACCGTTTTCCAGCACTTGCCCCGTAGTCTTGTACGTCTTGGCTTCACAAGTGCACATCTCAACACGTCCTAAATGTTATGAGAGTTTCTGCATCTACTACCCTTATAGGCAGTGAGTTTCAGATCCTCACCACACTCTGGGTGAAACAAAATCTTCAAATTCCCTCTAAATCTCCTTCCCATTCCCTATGCCTCCTGGTCATTGATCCCTCTGTCAAAGGGAAAAGTTCCTTCCTGTTTGTTCATTAGTGAAGAATTGCAATCCCTTCTGAAGATTAAGACATTTTTACCCACTATACCATTACTGAAATCAATGGGAATTGTCATGATCAACTTTGTTATTTTTATATGCATTATCACTTTTCAATCATATATATTTGGCGCATATTAATCCTAGGGGTGAGAAAGCCCTGCTATATATGTGCTGTAGATATCCAATATTGTTTAATAAAGCTGACTGTTTCTTCAAAACGGTGGGATGGTCATTGGATCTCAAGCTTTGTCTGGAAGTAATTGGCCATAACTGGCTGGATTGTAATGTACATCTGGCTATCTGAAACAAGATTGCAGCAACATGCACACTCATTCTTACCTTACAACCATCTCATACCCTTCTCATGCTTGCCTCCTCTACAGACACACTTTTCAGTCTTCTGCAGATAAACCATTATCAATACTCCCACCACCCTGGCGTGGGCCTCTGGTAATGGGCAGCAACAAGTCACTGACAACATGAGCCCACAGGGATAGAGATCTTGCCCAAGGAGCTTACAGGTATCAGCAATGGCCTACTGAGAAGGTCTGAGCCTCCTGAGGAATTAGCACCAAGACATTTTTGCGAGAGCAGATAGACCAACTATTGACACTGCATTGAGGGTCTCATTCCTTTCCAGCTGACAACTGGAAAGTGACATGTTGGCAGATGAAGTACCTTCCAAACAGTCAGCAATCATTTGTCAAGCAATGAAAGCCCTTTCTCTGACATAAGGAGGGCTTTGAACAGCAGCCATGGCAGGAGGTCTTCACTGTAACTGACTGAAACCACCCATGCTCATCAATTTCACTGAAGGAGCTCTTCCCGATGCACACGACATTCTCTAACCTGCTGGTTGTTGAGTTACACTGTGGGGTTGCTTCCCTATTTGCAAAGAAAGACTTCTTCCATAAAATCCCTCTTAATTATCTTAACTATTTCAATTGGCTTCATGCCTTATCCTTGGGTAGTTGTCGATTTCCCTGCCAATTTGATCCTGGGAAAGATAGAAGAAGGCAGAGATAACATTTCGAATCTGATATGATTCTAGTACAGAACCAATGGAGTACTTTGCTTTTACCTTAGTAAGCTTTATGCTCAGCATGACCGAAAATTGCAGGTCATTTTCAGCAAAGCAAATGAAATGCTAATCCGTATAACCAGGAAGTGGAATGAGAGTTGGAAGAAGTTGCTTCCCAAATGTCACCCTGAACATTGGACTGCATTGCCTTCTGCCATGTCAGCCTGCTTTAAGGTGTCCAAAACAAAGGAAACAGTGCAGTGATGTGTGTCATTCTCATCCATATCCCTACAACCCCTGAAAACAATTTCTGTTAGAAATGATGTGAGCAATGAAACACTGTGGTAAGTGCTGCCTGTGTTTTGTAAACTAGGTTCACATTTTCTGTTGGATTCACCTTTGGCCCGCCAATCACTTAGAACACCAGGGAGAGGTATAGTACTCTTTAATGTGGTCGCTGACATTTAAAAAGAACTTCATAGGATCTTTACACCACTGCAAGTTTCTTTTCAGTAATTGTTTGACAATCAACAAAGAAAATCCTCCCGGTTGAGGCAGAATGCACAGGTAAAAAGAGCAAGTGGTCAGAGCAGAGGAGGAGTAGGAGTCCGGTAGCCTTCTGATTCAATCTATGCTGCTGTGTATTCTTTGAATCATTGATATATTTCTACAGGAAAGATTTGAACATGTTGCCTCTTGGTAGCTGCGCACAGTATATTACCTGAATATGACATTTTTGTTAGCTCGTTCTTTTGAATGATCCGAAGATACAATCGTTCAACTTGAGTACATGACTTAAGCTAATCCATCAGAAGGGTACTGAGGGAATGCTACAACTTTGGAAATCTTGAGGTAGAGCAACATGTTTCACCACTTTTTTTTATGTTTGCAAATAATTTGCACTTCCCAATGTTGTGGTGAAGTGTCCTTCACTAACGTTGCAGCTGCTATTATGGTTTCGACTCTGCTTAGGGCTTCCTAATAACTATTTGAAACAATGTTCTTATTGAAAAAATAAATTAATGCCTAGTACTTGCTTTTGGGTGCCCCTTTGGGAATAATAGAACCATCGAACTATTACAGCACAGCAGGAGAACATTTGGCCTGTAGCAACTCAACTAACCCCACTGTCCCACTCTTTCACATATCCCTGCAATTTTTCTCTTTGAATGCTTATCCAAAGCCCTTTTGCTGTCTTTGATCTTTAGAATTGTTTATTCTAACAATTGCAAAAGGTTGGGAGAATATTGATAATGATCTTGTGAGTCATTTGAAAGATATGCACCTTGAAAATCAATGAATGTACAAAAATGCAAAAGGCCCAAATTTGTGAGGAGATGTAGGTAATGGTGAGGAAAATAAGAGGTAAACATTCTGGCATCAGGATTAAATAGAGGTTAGTAATGTGAATATAAGTGAACAGATGGGAACATTAATATTGAGTACAAAAACGTCTGTGAATGCTAAGGCCTCTGGTAATGTCAGGCTGTGCAGAGAGTTATGCAAAATAGCAGTTGGGAATCTTACTTTAACAATACTGATGAACTAAAGAACAAAGAAGAATAAAGCTGAGAAACAAGTCATTTGGCCGTCCAAGCCTGTGCCAACACATTTTGCCCTTCCATACCAAATATAAAACCATGTGATAGTCTTACAGTTCAGATGGTGAGTGACTGTTTGCCCCATTTGGAAGAAAGTCTAGAATTAGGGATCATAGACTCAGGATGGAGGCCAGATTTCTTCACAAGATGCACTAAGAATCTTGAAATGCTCTTCTCCAGAGAACTGTGGATGCTGAGTCATTGAGTGTATTCTGGATAGATCTTTTGCCTTGAAAGGGGGAGTCAAGGAATGTGGGGATTGTGTTGGAATGTGCAGTTGATGTTGAAATTGAATGCCCAAGCAGGCTCAAGGGACCAGTGACCTACTCCTTCTCCAATCCTCTTCCGAAATTGTTATGTCACTGAACATTTTCTTGCTTTGCAAACAGATCCAGGATAATTTTCCTAGCAATTACACCTTCTGCTTTACTTGCTCAATCAGCACAATTTAAAAATAAGTAAAAATTTTGAAATTGAATTGTTAATTCATACTTGATTTTGTCAGCTGTGCATGTTGGGAGCTAAAGCATGAAAAATATGGGCTTTTTGCAATTGGAAGTACATGTAGACAGATGCTTATATACAGCCACCAAAATGAAAATCTATAAGTGGCAAAGTAAAACCAATTTAATTTTGCATGAGACAACTACTGTTTTCAGCATTTATCTGACCTCGGTGAAATGAGATTTTATTTCCTTTTAACACATCTGAATGAATTCCATGCCACAGCAGTATTACAGTAGTCAAGGCGATGTTGCTATTGACTAAATTAACTAAGTATTTAAAAATTCAGGATTGAATTTTACAGCAAGTGCAAAAGAAAATACAAAAAACAATTCGGTGTGCTGTAGCTAACGTTTTTACATCTTAAGCACATAAACGAATTAAAAATGTTAGGCATGAACTTTAAATGGGTAGAAATAACATATGCTTTATGTTAAAAGTGGAAAGGATTAATGGATTCTGTGTTATACAACTAGTTTCAGTAATAACATAATCCTTTGCAATGCAAAAAAAACTGCTATACTTGAATTTTGCTGAATGTATTTTATGCCAAGCATCAAAACTAGCATTCTCTCGAAATTGTGGTAGAGTGAGGCTACCCAGCAATCGAGAACAAGGAGCAAACAGGATACACAAAGAAGCATTTTCTTTAGCATGTGCAATAGAAGATATGGATCAATGTTCAAAGGAGCAAAAGGTTCAGCAAATGGGATATGCAAAGGGGAGTGATAATAGGGAGATCACTGATCACAACAGCTATTTAATTTGCATTCACTCATGGGTCAAAACCAAGGTAGGCAAGACCAAAATATTTTGCCCATCCGTAGTTGCCTTTGAGAAATGTTAAACCTCAGAGGTTAAGTGTTGGTCAGACAGACCCCCTAGCAGATAGTTTTGTAGGCAGTTATACTGCAGCTCACACATCACTAAACTCCAATACCAATGATTACATGTTCCCCACATTTATAAACACTCAGTCAAATACTCACCATTCCTTAAGTCATTCATTAACATTACCTGCATGACAACAGATATACCTTTATTTTGTTCAAATAAGTTATAATATAAATAATGAAAATATAATATAAATAATGAAAAGCAGACAAAACAAAAATAAAATTGCTGAATGAAAGTAATTATGTTCCTATTATATTTTTGGCATCCATTAAATTTCCAAATGTATTTTTCCCAGTATTTCTAATAGTTTCTGAGGGGTGGCTCTTTTCTTGTGAAGTACTTTCTCAGGTTGAGGAGCACTATTTACATCCCCATCCTGAAATAAAACTTAATAATAACCCTGTACTTGAGAACTCATCACCGATGTTTGCATACATAGCATCACTAAAAAACGATGGGCTAAATCTTACAGTATTTTCTGGTTAAGTGTATGTTGTGTTGAGTTTGATTCTTGGCCAAGTGAGATTTCTCACTGAATCTTACTAAACTTGCTGCATTCACTGTCTTTTTGTTGTGTTTAGTGTCAGATTTCTGTCCCATCTTATCACATGCCATTCCCAGGACACCAATGTTGGAAGAAGTTCAATGTCTTTCTCCACTCTGCCATCAGGACAAGTGACACCATCGTCTCTCTGTAACTTTATACTCACTCTGTGATTGTATTACAACTCTCATGTTCGCTTGGAACATCTTCTATGTTTGCTCTCATCCTTCCCAAACTGTGACATGACTAACCCTGCATGCCCTCTGCAATGCCTTCTCACTTGGTCAGGACATCTCCCCTCCTGCACCTATTGTAATGACTGTGCTCCTTACTTCTATTTTCCTTAATACCTGCCTTTTTCTCTCATTCCAGGAGGGAAAAAAAAAGCCATGCGGCCTAACACAAGAAAGCTACTATGCTGGCCATCATTTGGCCCCTCAAGCATCATGAAGAAAGCATCTTGATTCTGATCTCCAGGAGCAGGACCTGGACTGGCAGTAGAAGTTGTCCTTCATTTACTGTACTTGGAAGCCCTCAGTGAAGGCTAAGTGTCTTAACTTGGCTAAGACCTGCTGACAACTCCATTTTTAATTTTTTGAATGTTAAGTTCACTCGAATCTTCCATCTTGGGACTTTAATAGATGCACTCAAATCCAAGACCTCAAGATTGGTATCTTATTCCATTTGGATATTCACCAATTTCACTGTCCAATTAGCCCTCTGAATTCCCCCATTGCAACATGCTGCATTGTTTTGTGAGGCCCCAGTTTGACAAACTGCAATGGGACTGACCTTTCTTAACAAGATTGCTGATGCAAAACAATGTTTGATCCATTTCCCTGACTTCTAATTTTGAATTGTCCCTTTGTTTTCAAATTTACTGCTGCCATCTCACAAAAATAATTCCTGCATCAAAGATGTCTGAAAGCTGCCCCACCACCCTGCCAACCATATGCTTATAAAATGTTATGTGTTTATTTTCAAGGGAGATGGGAAATTTTGATAAGATGGACCTCACTGAGATGTATAAAGTCTGAAAGACATCATTTAGGCCATATACACATTTATTTAACTTTCAGATTATCTCCACTGTTTTGAATGTCCTTTTTGAAGGGCAAACAAACACTCCCCTTTTGAGCAGATCTCCCTGTTGAAATGTCTTAATATCAATTGTTCTTCACTCCCAAGTATTTGTCACTAATAAAACCAAGAAAATCTTCAAAATTGCTTTCATGCAGCAGGTGAACCTACTCTTATATCCTGGCTCCCCCAATTTTTCTTTAAAACATTGCTTTAGCTTTAGAATTTGCATCAGGAGATGCCTTTTCTGTGCAGATCCAACTTTGTGATCATCTGGCTGACTGCTATCGAGCAACTCCATGTGCACCTCAAATTCACTCCACGTTTGTCAGTCTTGCTGTTTGGTAGCTTTTATGAACTTGTCATCTAATTTGTTCATCACTAAGAGCATTGCTCATATGGGTTTCTTTTTCCATTGACATTCCTGGTCTGTATAATATTCTATTCTGTCATTCTCTTTCTGAACGGTTGCTGTTTGATCTCCCCCTCCTATAATAGGATTCTTTTAAAGGGCTGTGATCTTTATTGGGCATGTTCACTCCCAGGGTCACTGTCTGAATTTACACTATATTTTCTTGCTTAGCATTTTTGTACATCATGCTGTCAATCCATGAGGCTAACCTTCTTTCCCTCATCTTGTATGTTCAACCAATTATACTTTCTAAAAGAGCAATGAGGTTTATACACAATAATTACATTTAATCATTGAATAGACCCTTGTGATAAATATTTGACATCTGGACTTACTTTTGATGGTTATCTTTTAGAGTCATAGAGACGTAGAGCTGCATAGTACGGAAACAGACCTTTCAGTCCAACTCATCCATGCTGACCAGATATCCTAATTTAATCAAATCCCATTTGCTAGCATTTGGCCCATATTCCCTTAAACCCTTCTTATTCACATACCCAACCAGATGCCTTTTCAATGATGCAATTGTACCAGCCTCCACCACTTCCTCTGACAGCTCCTTTCAAACACGCGCCAATCTCAGCTTAAAAATATTGCCCTTTAGGTCCCTTTTAAATCTTTCCCCTCTCACCGTACCTAGTTCCTTGTTACTTTCTATAACACCATTAGAATCTGCAGATTTATTATCCATAGCAATAATCTTGAAGTGTAAATCTGTTAAGTCTGGTACCCACGCTGTACAATTTTTATTTTCAGTCTGTGCCTCCCTACTCCTTAAGCTCCTCTCTTATAATGAACCATTTTCCCAAATGAAACTGGTTTCTAATTGCCTTACATTCTGTCTTCAGGCTCACCGAGTTGCTTCTGAGTCTTCAACTTTAATGAAAACCTTTCCGTCGGGTACAGTCCATTCAAACACTCAAAATAAAAGCAGAGCTAATTGTAGTTTCTTCCTAAGCTGATGGCTCATCATTTATTAATGACTGAACTTTAGGATTTCTACCTAAACCTGACTGATATGGATCAAGACTTCAACCATCAGCACTAACTTCCTAATATGGACAGGCCACGTTAGTGAAGATGATAATTTACTGTTTGGCTGGATCATTTAATGAATCATTTCATCTTTTACTGCCTTGTTCCCTTTACATACACCATCTCTTAAAAAAAAGCCTTTTGTTGCATTATGTTAGTATTTTCACACATATTTCTAAATCCACCATTTCCTCCTCCCCCTCCTCTCACATTATCAATGAGGAATTTTCCTTCTTGTCCAAGTGCAATCTCAATTCAATATTCCATTGTCTTGTGTATAATTACTTTCTCTAAAAATTATTATTGGTTTACTTGGTCTGGTTCGATAAAGTGGAAAAAGCACAGCAGGTTAAGCAGCATCAGAAAAACAGGAGAGTTTCGGGCAGGACCATTCATCAGGGCTGGGGTTGGGGGGGGGGTGAGTTGAAAAATAAATAGAGGGAGGGGGTGGGGCTGGGGGAAAGGTAGGTGAGACGGCAATAGGAGGATGAGAGTAGGAGGTGGTTGTGATTGGTCAGTGGGAAGAGTGGAGCAGGTAGGTGGGAAGCAAGGTGGACAGGTTAGGTCAGGTCAAGAGGGCGGGGTAGAGAGGGAGGGCTAGAGTTGGAGTTTGAGGGCAGAGCTGTGGGAAATGGAGGAGATGCAGTTGAGGGCATCATTGATCATAGGAGAAGGGAAATTACGGAAGTCAAAGCAGGAGGACATTTTGGATGTCCTGGAATAGAATTGCTCATCCTGGGAGCAGAGGCAGAGGATTTGGGATATGGGATCACATTTTTCCAAGGGGGTTGGTGGGAAGAGATGTTGCTCTGGGAGTCGATGGGATTGAAATGGCATTTGGCGCTAAGTCGGTTGCTGGAGATGTAGATGGAGAGGTCCAGGAAGGGGAAAGAGGTGTCAAAGATGGTCCAGGTGAATTTGAAGACAGAATAGAAGGTGTTGGTGTAGTGGAAGAACTGTTCAAGTTCCTTGTGGGAGTATGAGGCAGCACAGATCCCGTCATCAAGGTGATGGAAGAAAAGGTGGCGGATGGTGCTGGTGTAGCTGTTGAAAATGGACTCTTCCATGTATCCTTTGACGAGGCAGGCGTAGCTGGAACCCATGTAGGTAGCCATAGTCACCCCTCTGGTTTGTGGGAAGTTCAAGGATTCAAAGGAAAAGTTGTTAAGGGTGAGATTGTCAAATGCATGACATGTAAATTTAAACTGTTGTTTTTCATTATCCGCAGTTTTGACTGAAATTTCCGATTGAAATTCCGCACTAAGGGTAGACTTTGGTCATGATGGTGACTTTTGTAACATTCAGTGTCTTTTGTCTTTCTTACAAGCCTGACATCTATCATTTATTTATTCTGTAAGCTTATTGTACTCCTTATTTCTTGTGCCTGGATTCATTAGTGTAGTTAGTTGGCTACCTGATTTGTAATACAGACTGATACCAACAGTGTGAGTTCAATAGCATGAAAGATTATCCTTTTCTAGCTCTCCCCTCCCCTGAGATGTGATGACACCCTGGTTAAACAACCACCAATCATCTCTCTCTGGTAAGAAAACAGTCCTATGATCTGGTAAGACAATGATTACTGAAAATTTTAAGCTTTTGGAGAACAGTGGACAAATTGACTAAGCATTTATTACATATTTAACTTTGTGACTATTAATTTCTGCCTCCTGATATCACAAACACCTCATTAAATTTTTTAGTGAAGACGTTATGTTGATTAAACAAATATAATAGTGTCCTGACTGTTACTTATTTTCTAAATATAATGGCTCTGCCCTTTTCCATATGCAGTTTCCTTTGAATTGTTTTAATCAATTGTTTGCGAATAACAATAGTATTTCACTTGATTCATGACAATAAAATAATTGATTCCAGCTATTTTGAAAGATTGAAGGAATAATTATGCTTTTTAAAGATTTTAGAATCTTATCATCTCCAAATTTGAAACTGGTGGAGCTCTCAAATTCTTGGGCTATTACATTGATGGCAGAGGTAAGAAATAAGCTGAAGGGGCTACCTTTCCTTTGCACCACATGATGCTGTAAATCTGTTTGAAGGAGTGCTACCTTTTACCCAAGTCCTCTTCAGAATTAAACCTTGTCACTTTTGACTGTAGAAGCATCAGATCTTTTCCAAGTCTTCAAACAGTGTGTAACATTAACTTTGATTGCACAACAGCAAAAACAAAGAAAGAATAAATCAAAAATCTATTTTTGCGTGTGGGAGTAAACAGGGTGTTTGTGCTTTTACAGCATCATCAAATTTACAAACATTAAATGATGACTTTACCCAACTCAGGTCTGTTATAAAGGAATTGGAGTAAATCCTGTCTGGTTTGTTGCAACTGATACTTGTCTGCTGTGTCATGGTGAACGTGATGTTCCCCCTGATCACCATCCTCAGCTTCCTGCTTGGATCTTCATTGTCCATCAGGTCCCCTCCATGTCTGCTCCAATTGTTCACAGCACAGCATGCAAACAGGAAGTAATCCCAGGCCTGTGCAAGGATGGGACCCTCATCTTGAAGAAGTCTATCACATAGTGCCTGATGGCCTCGGTTGAAAAAATGTGTTGCATTGCATTTATCCTCAGCTTCAGTCGGTGTGGGGTGTGGTGTTGCATAATGGAATCTTCAGCCCTGGCCAGAGAAGGAAGTGCGTGTCTCCTAGCAACTATTTCTCTCAGGCATTTAACTTTATAATGAGGCAGGGACCTGAATGGTTTCATTGATATAGACAACATGGTAGGTTCCAGATTCCTGGTGCAGATCTCTAAGATGTGGTGGCAACAATCACAAATGAGTTGGACATTGACCACATCGAACCCTTCCCTATTAGTGTTTGAAGTGCTGCTATAATGCAGTACTCTCAAAGCTCCATGTGTACGATCGATATCACCCTGTACCTACAGATTAATGCAAAGGTCTCACATTGCTCACAAATGGGACCTGCTGCCTCAGAAGAAAAGAAACATCTACTCTACCCATTCTGGGGTACTGGCAGCAATTTTTAATTTCCATTGTACATTTATAATTTAAATGAGAATAAAAGGAAACACAATGAATGCTCCAGTGTGGGTTACAGGCTCAGCCTGAGGATCCAGGAGATCCCCTCAATGTTCATGTTCTCTTCTGGCCTTACATTCCCTGTGAATGCCATCAGGTTTCAGACTCCGAACATTCTTGCTCAACACATTTAGTTAAGCCTTCATCTCCACCCCAGGTCCTGGCAATACAGCTTACATCAAATATTGTTGTGTACTTTTCCCTCCCTTGAAGCCAGGATGATGGTGACTGTTGAAGACACCTGTCCCACACTACATTATCCCTGCCCATACCCTATTGCTTCCAAGCTTTTTATGTTGCATAGCCCCAGTGCACAGTCATTGTCCTGTCTGCATCCCAACAGGCTGCCTCAAATACTTACACTTAACTTTCCCACTACAGCACTGGCCGCTGATAACCCTGGTGGACTTTCAATGGGCAGACCCTCAGGACTGATAGTGGTCTACCCTCTGACTGACTTCGAAGGACAGTTCCAATTGCTGATGGGGCCAGACCTCTGACTGGTCTCTCTGCAGTTGACTTCTTGCTAATCCCAGGACTATTAGGCATCGACCAGCAGGATTGACAATGACTTACTCCCCAGACTGTATTGAGACAGACTTCCCTGATCCCTATCAATTGACTGACTATGACTAACCCACTGGACTGAGATTAAACAGTTCTTTTGACTGACTTGTGGCAAGCCTGACTGACCATAGTTCCTGTTGGCTGGACTGAGAACTACTCCGCTGGAAACATGATCATTTTGATGAAGCTCATGCAGTGAATTCGCTACTCGACTGCTGGCATACGGTGTCACACTAGCCTGGCACAGCAAGATGCTCAGCCCCTTGACTGATCACTGCAGAGAGACATGACAAGTTGCCTGGCATGCTGCCTCCCCTGAAATGCAAGGCAAGACAGAACTTGTGAGCCTGTAAATTCTGAATGAAAGGGAGAATTGCACTAAGGCAAGGCAAGGCAGAGATGCTGTGAATATCCAAGCAATTGCAAAGTGATTGAATGTGAAGAAAGCAAGCTCACAGCCAAGAGATGCACCCAGGCCCCATCGGTGTCCCTGTGCATAAAACGGCTTGGCAGCAGCATTGTAATAAAAATTGTCATTTAGCTCCCAAATGCAGCAATAAAGTGCTGAACTGTATGGAAAACGAATCAAAGATAGAATCATAGGATTTTTACAGAAACACACAGAATGAGGGCCTTCGGAACATTGTGTTCACATTGGTCATCAAACATTGATTAATTCTAATCTCGTTTTCCAGCACTTGACCCATAACCTTGTATAATCTGGCATTTACCTTTTAATCTAAATACTGAAATGTCTTGAGGGTTCTCACCTCTACCACCCTTTCAGGAAGTGAGTTACAGGGTGGGAAAAATGTTTCCTCAAATCTTCTCTCAATCTCCTGCTCCTTTCCTTAAAGCTATGTGTGTTGACCCACTATTAAAGTGAAAGATTTCTCCCTTTCTATGATGTCTACACCTCTCAGAGCTTTGTACACCTCAATCAATTCCTCCCTCAGCCCTCTTTAATGAGGAAAATATCCCCAGCCTAATTAGTCTCTCTTCTGAGCTAACTCCCTCCAACCCAGGAACACCCTCTCGTGCAACTACATCCATCCCAGTGTAGTGACCAAATTACAAGTTGTACTTCAGCTATGTTCTAACTGATGTTATGCATAGCTCCATCATAACCTACTTGTTTATGTATTTAATACGTTGACTAATAAAAGCAAGTATCCCATTTGTCTTCTTATCTACTTGTCTGCCTTCAATAGTCTATGGACATGGACATGAAGGTCCCTCTGATCCTCTGCACTTCCTTAGTCCTCTCAATCAATGTGTACTCCCTCACCTAGTTGGTCATCCCAAAATGCATCACCTCATACGCTCAGGATTAAATTCCATTTGCCACTATTCAACCCCTCTCTATTTTACTGCGTTTTTTTCTATGCTATTTACCACACCACCATTTTTCTTGTCATACTGCCTACATTTATGTCTATTGCTTACATTATTATACACAACAAGCACCAAGGACCCCAGCACTGGCACACCACTGGATATAGACTTTCAGTTAAACAAAAAACACCCTTCTACCATCCCCTTCTGCTTTCCTACCACTAAGTCAATATTGGATCCAATTTGTCAAATTTCCTGGATCCCATTGTCTTTTGGCTTCTTAACCAGCCTGTCATGTGAGAACTTGTCAAAAGTCTTAAAGAGGTTTATGTAGACTACATCAGTTGCATGAGCAAATTTACGTTCTCAGTCACATCATTGAAAACTTCAATTAAATTTGTCAGGCATGATTTCCCCTTTACAAAACTACACCAATTATCCTTAATTAATCCTTGCCTCTCTAAGTGGACATTAATTCTGCTCCTCAGATTTTTTCCCCAATAATTTCCCTACCACAGATGGTCAACCCACTGGCCTGTATTTTTCTGGATTATTCCTACCACCTTTCTTGAGTAATTGTTACTGTCCTCCAGTCCTTTGACACCAATTCTGTCGTCAAGAGAGAATTTGAAAATTAATGGAAAGCCCCAGCATCTCTTCCCTTGCCTCCCGCATCAGACTTAGATACAATTATTCTAGGTCTGGGAATTTAACCAATTTCAAGTCTGCTGAAACCGTGAATACCTCTTCCCACTCAATTTGTTCAAGTACATCACAGACCCATCTCTGTTTTCTAGACTTATATTGTTTTCCTCTATTGTGGTGTGCCATGATGATGCGGTGAGGTTGGTACTTTTCTGGTGCTAACCTCCTACAACAAAGGATATAGACTGTGTGCTCTGAGGTCTTAAGGAATGGTAGCCACTGACTGGGAAAATGGCATAGAAATGAAGCAAGGTTAGGTAATAAAAAAAATGATAATGTATGCAAATAGGCCCCTCACCATTAACTGGCAAGATTTTCATCTAGCCATTCAATATTTATGCATAAAATCAGAGTCTTTTACCTCAAGGTTGGAAATCTCATCTTTGCATTCTTATCAATTGACTATCGCTGCCCCCATCGTTCAGAAACTGGAAAAATACATAGAATTGCAATTCCACATCTTTCTCCACAACAATCAATTCCATGGCATTTTCCTTAATTCTTTTGTTGGATCTGGGTTTTACTGGCTTGGCCAATGATATAATCAATCTTTAATTTCTCTTGAAGCATACTGGTGAACTGTCAATGGCAGTCTGTGTGGTGAAGGCACTCTTAGAAAGACTTTCATAGTTTATGACCTAATGCTAATGAAGAAAGGGCAATGTATTTCCAAATTGGGACAGTATGTGACTTAGCGTGGGCACAGATTATCCAAGCTCTAGCACGTTTTTGTGGCCACAGCATTGATGTAGTTCGTATTTATGTGCCTCATCTATTAACATTGAATTTAATGGATGACAGTACATTCAAATGTTGAAGCAATGTAGCTAAACACTCCCTTGTTAAAGATGGTCATTGCCTAATGCATGTGTGGCCAATAAAGCCAGAGATTTGTCCTAACAGTCCATTCCTGGTGGCATCACAACAAACTGCACTCCTTCAGCTGAAAACATAGAATGATTTGATAGCCTTCACATGGAACTATAACTGTTTCCTCAGCCGTAAAAAAAAAACACTAATGAAGCATGAATGATTCATTGCACCTATCAGCCCATGCCTGAGTGCTGTCCAGGCATTACTGCAGGTGGGCCTGAATATTCCATTATTGAGAATTTGCAACTGAAATAGTGCATCAGTGAACACTTCCACTTCTGATGTTATAATGAAATGAAGGCCATTAGTGTTATAATGGAGGCTGGTTCACTAACCATCAGCGATGATTACTCTCTTATAACCACCAAATTTCCTTTGTGCTAGGAATAACTCTAACCAGTGGAAAGGTGCAACAGATTCCTTGTTGTTACTGCCAGAATTCTTCTATCTTTATGCAATGATGGACACACAGGAAATCAAATCTGTTGGGGGCTGGAAAATCTTCACATGGTACACTTTTGCTCATGGCTAAAAAGACCAAACTATGAGAGACAGGGTTTACCACAAGTGTTGAATATGAAGCGGTTATCAGATGATATGATGGGTTGATTTGGCATTGATACCTGTTGATAAGCTACTGTAGCCATTGATCATCATAGTGTGGTGATCATCATAGGGATGGTATTACTTTTTTCTACTCTTGGCTAATGTCCCCCAGATGGGCCTTCATGCCATGCCTGTAAGCATTCTTGAAGCAGAACCTTGGGTGCCCAACTGATCCTCAAGCTCCAGCTATTTTGTCAGTCTTGGGAAGCCAACAATCTTTCATCCTGTGAATGTGTGTAAGCCAGTGATGTCATCTCTGCTTGATGAATGTGAATATGCTTTTGAAGTTTACCTTTAAAAGGTCATGACTTTGTCCTTCTGGGATATTCTCAGGAAGCATTCCAAAAAGTTGTTGAGACTCTTTTCTTGATATTTGCAAGTCCTCCATGTTTCATCGTTTCACAACAAGGTGCTGAATCCACAGGCCGGAGAAACCAATATTTTGATTCTATAACCTAGCACAGTTACACTAACATTGCATGAGTTGACCAAAGCTATTGACTACTTTTCCTGTATATGTATTGAGCTCTGGATAAAGAGACTGAATGCCTGTCAACATGTATCAAAGGAAGCAGAACTTGCTAAACTCTTCCATCACTCCAATTCACAGACATTAACCTTGCAAGTTTTCCTTGAAGCCATACTTGGTAAGATGCTGCCTCAAGGGGAGTTATTTTCAACTCACCTCTAGAACTCAGCTTTTTTTTCCCCCATGTTAGAACTAGGTTGTAACAGTGTATCCCAAATTGAGCAATGAGTAGATTATCAGTGAGACAATGGCTAATAGCACTTTGAAATGGCATCTTTTCTCACTTTGCTGATCATTGAGGATAAACTGATGGGCATGGAAGTTAGTCAGATTTTCTTCCTTTTCTTGTGTTCATGGCATACCTGGGCAACATTTCAATTTTCTAGAAAGATCTTATTGCTGCATTGTTAGAGTTTTCATAGCCCATAACCTTTGCTGGGTCCAGTGGTCTCACAAATTCTGATTTCACATCGACATCAAGGTGGCCAAAGGCTGATATCGGTGACACGGGGGATCTGGGGAAAGGTCTGGGTAGTTATGAACACTTTGGCCTTACCTTTCACAGGGTTTGTTAAACTCCCACATCATTAAATGCTTTTGAATACTCTTCCTCTCATTAGATGTTTAGCCAGGCATTGCATTTATGACTGGATGTGGAGGAACTATAAAGTTTTGATCTTATCCAGTGATTGCAGAATTATTTATCTGTCCATGATTTGCTGCTTCCATTGTTTGGAATACATGTTATCCTTTGTTACAGGTTCACCAGATAGCACCCTATTGTTAGTTTCTTCTGCATTCATCATTCAGCTAGCATTCTTCACTGGATTGAGTGGAATAGTAAGTGATATTTTGGGCTGTCATGTCATAGACTTCACTTAAAAACAATTTTGTTGTTGACAGTCCTCAACACCTCACTGGTGAACAGATTCAAGCTATTCTGATACTGTCCTATTTATCTTGATGACAGTGCCACATACCAGGATGGAGGTGATCCTCATTGTGAAAAGAGGCCTAAAATTCCACAATGATGGTGCAGTTCATTATCCAATCTTGCTTGGAGAGCTGTATCTTATCTAAATGGATTGCTGAGCATTTCAAATGTGTTTTTCCTTTGTGTTTCTTTCTCTCACCAGGTGTCATAAAATCATCTGGCAACTATATCCTTCAGACCCTGGCCAGCTCAGTCAGTAGTGATGTGACAGAGTCCCTCCACCCAGAATGCATTCCATGCCCTTGCCACCCTCTGTCCTTCTTCCAGGTGGACAAGTACTTATTCATTGGCCAAAGAAGAAAATGGTAGGTAGCAATCAGCAGGAACTATTCTTACACATCTTTGACTTGATTCCATAAGAATTTATGGGTGTTTGGAGTCCAGGATGAATTCCTTTGAACTGTTCATTACTGTGTCACCATCTCTAGTGATCTGTCCCGACAGACTGTCAGACACAACATATCCAGAGATGGCAGTGGAGCCATATGGGGCATTGGTTAAAAGTTAGGATTCGGTGAATGTAATGAGCCTGTATGTCCGCTCTCTCAGTTTTGGCATGAGTCTCCAGAAGGACTTTGCTGCAGAAGTCTGAGCTGTGCCCCAGTCCAGTGCCTAAATTAATGTTGAGTGTTCTGGTGTTCAGGTTATTTCTTAGTATAGGGGCCTTGGCACAATTAAATAGCTTACTTAGCCATTCACAGGACATTCATTCAAGCACATTGCTCTGTGTGTGGAGGAGTGTATAGATCAGGGCAGAAAAGGACAACACTTTTTTTTTAAAAGGATATAATTGAACAAGATAATGATATTAGCTTCATGGCCACCATTGATGATCTTGGTTTTTTACTTGAGATTAATTTCAACTGAACTCAACTTCTACAATGGCATTTGAACTCACATCTTCAAAAACAGGAAGGCAGAGTATTATTTGAATGGCTATAAATTGAGAGATTGCATGTCCTTCTACACCAGTTGCTGAAAATAAGCATGCAGAAGTAAAGAAGGCAATTAGGATGTTGGTCCTCATAGCAAGAGGATTTCAATAGAGGAACAGGAAACTCTTGCTGCAATTATATAAGGCATTGGCGAGACCACACCGGGAATGTTGTGTGCAGTTGTGGCCTCCTCAGCTGACCAAGGGTGTTTTTGCTATCGAGGTAGTACAGAGATGGCAGGAACGATGTATGAAGAGAGATTGAGTTAGTTAGAATTATAGTTACTGGAGTTCAGAAGAATGATGTGGATCTCATGGAAACCTATAAAATTCTAACAGGACTGAGGTGAGGAGAAACTTCTTCACCCAGAGATTGGCCTGTAGAATTCACTACCACAGACAGCCATCAAGACCCAAACATTTAATGATTTCAGGAAAGAGTTAGACTCAACATTTGGGGCTAAAGGGATCAAAGGATGTGGAGGGAAAGTGAGAACAGTCTATTGAGTTGGATGATCAGACATGATCATAATGAGTGGGTGGAGCAGACCGAAGGGCCCAATGCCCTATTTCTGGTCATATTTTTTATCTTTTTTAGCATATATCTCTGAAATGCTATGCTGGTAACATAACCTTCCAGCTTCCATATACCAATAATTATGCCTGCTCAAGGTCAATTATAAAGGATTCCCACCTCCCAATGATCAAACTTAGGTTCTGAACAAATCAGTTCCTGCATGTGAAGCCCTACTTGTCAAATTAAAATCAGTATGGTTGTTATAAGCATTAACGCAGGACATAATAACCCTTAAGGCATGAATGGATTATCAATCCCCAAGCTCAATTAATGTTCTGATAGAATGGTGATTCTGAGCTGAAGAATTTATCACTTTTACTGAAGTGCAGAAATAGATAATTAACTTCTTCATGTTGTGCTCACAACATGGAAATAGACCATTTCGCACATGAAGTTAATGCTATGCACGAAGCTCATCTCCATCTACTTTCATATCGTAGAATGCCTGCTTTGTGGAAGCAGGCCATTTGGCCCATTGAATCCACACCAATCCTCTGAAGAGCATTTTACCCTAACCTGCATTTTTCATGACGAATCCATCTAGCCTACATATCCCTGGACACTTCAGGGCAATTTAGCATGTCCAATCCACCTGCACACCTTTGGACTGTGGGAGGAAACCGGAGCACCTGGAGGAAACATGGAGAGAATGTACAAGCTCCATACAGACAGATGTCTGAGAATGGAATCGAACCCAGGTCCCTGGTGCTGTGCGGCAGCAGTGCTAACCACTGAGCCACTGAGCTGCCACATCACGATTTCTTTTTCTCACATCTAGTTTCTGTTTAAGCGCATTTATTTTATTCTTCTCAACATCTCCACATGATAGCAAGTTATAAGGAGAGATTGAGTCAGTTAGAATTATATTCACCGGAAAAGACTGAGGTGGATCTCATAGAAACCTATAAAACTCTAACAGGATTGACAGGGCAGATGCTGGGAGGATTTTCCTGATGGCAGTGGAGTTCAGAACCAGGGGTCACAGTTTAAGAATGTGGGGAAATCTCTTCACCCAGTTGGATAAATAAGTTTCTTTCTGAAATCTTTATTCAATTTATAATCCCTATGTGTGGAAACAGATCATTTGGACCAACAAGTCCACACCGACCCTCCGAAGAGTATCCCATCCAGACCCACTCCCCTACCCTATTACTCTACATTTCCCCTGACTAATCACCTAACCTACACATCCCTGAACACTATGGGCAATTTAGCACGGTCAGTTAACCTGACCTGCACACCTTTGGACTGTGGGAGGAAACTCGAGCACTCAGAGGAAACCCACACAGACATGGGAGAATGTGCAAACTCCACACAGACAGTTGTGATGCAGCAGTGCTTACCACTGAGCCACCGTGCCGCCTTGGTGTTAAGTGACCATCTTATGCTTGTGGTAACATCGTAACAGAGGTTTGAAAAGTCATTATTGCTGTCAAAACAAATTGCACAAATTAAACTTGAATAAATAATTTGAAACAGACCCATAATCCACTGCTGAATTAGATACACAGACAGATCTGAAATCAAGGGAGGTTTATTCACTCACGGCAGCTGTATCTTAAAGTGCAATGCTGAACAACACAATAACTGAGTATAACCTTCTCCTGCCAACCTCACCTCATTTTAAACATCTCCTTCCACAAAATGCTCCTCCCCTCTGTCAAAGATTCTACTGCCATCAAATATCCTCTTCCTCTTGAATTATCCTCATCTGATGAAAATCCACCTCCTACCATGCATTTCTATCTCTGCAAATGCTTCATAAACCTGTCAACACTTCTACTTCCAACAAATAATCCTGCTATTGCTGAATACTTCTACTGCCATTAGTTATTCCTTCTTTGAGTGAATGCTCCCCGTACTAAATGTTCGTACTCCCTTCAATACTTCTCCAACTACCTCCCTGCAACACATCCCTTCCCCTGTTGAATTCTCCTACCCTGTGATTAATCTTCCATCTATCAATATTTCCCCTCTGACTGGACACTCTTCTTCCTGTTAAATACTCCTACCCAACTGAAAATTCCAACTCACACCAAATACCTGACACTAAATACTGTTACCCCTGCCAAGCATTCCTACTCCTCCACTGAGTACACTTCCCTGCCAACCTCTCACCCATAATTCCATCCTCTCTAACATCTTCTCTTCCATGGAACAATTTGCCTTCTTTTTATACATTTTTTACAGTAAATTTTTTTCAAAATTCATTCACAAGATGTGGGCTTCACTGCCTAGACCAGCATTTATTGCCTATTCCTAATAGCTCAGACAGCAGTAGTATGAACCATATTGCTGTGGGTCTGGAGTTACATGTAGATCAGACCATCTAAGGATGGCAGTATCCTTCTATTCAGGACATGAGTGAATAAGATGTTTGGATTTCCTGACAATCGGTAATGGTGATCATTAGATCCTTATTACCAGATTCTTTACTGAATTCAAATCCTATCAAATGTCATGGCAGGATTTGAACTAGGGTCCACATAACAATAGCTCAGTTTCTGGATTAATAGTCTAGCGATAATCAAGTGGACAAAAATAACTTAATTAATCCATGAGTCGCCTTACAAAGAGATATTGTTATGAAAATCAAAACAAGCTAAATTAAAATGTCATTGTGAGGGAAGCTAAGACACTCCACTTCCATGTTGCCCATTAGTTATGGAAGGCCATGAGTATGTTGGCATTGGTTTCCATGGACACCCAGGCGCAGATGTAACCACAGAAAAGATGCTAATAGTAAGGCGTAACAACTCTGCAAGGACCCACATGCACCTCAACCAGAGCCAAGAGTAAACCCCAAAGAAAGTTTTCCAGTCTACCCATCCTCTTTACATGCAAAACCATCCCTGTCAAATTCTTAATGGTAAGAGAGAGAACTCCAGCATAGAGACCTCTAACCGGGATGCTCCACTTCCTCTAGACAGCAGAATGGAATGCCAAGGAATGGCTCAATGGTTGATGAGGGCGAGGAAGTGTAGGGTGGAGCAGAACCTGCTCCCTACAGAGTGGAATAACATGGAACAAATTTGCACAATGCAGCTCAAATTTTAGCTTCCGAAATAAGTTTCATGATCCATAGCCAATGAGAAATTTTGTCCAAACTGGGGTCAGTTTAGACTGGGTGTTTCCACATCCTCAGAGTCATGGGTGCCACTGGTGCCAAGCAATAGTAAGGTTCTGGACAGCTTGGGCCATGAGCTGGACACCTAACAATGCAGGGCACCCAAATTCTATCAGCCAGTCTGGTCTAATCTTCCAGCATCCAGCATACCTCTGACTCTGGTGAATCCAATAGCTTAAACCCACTTTTCTGCCAGCTACATGAATCCTCTCTGCCTTTTATGTGTTACTCCTAAATTAAGTAATTAAAGCCAATAATCTCTTACAGCTAGACAGCTATGCATCAATCATTCTGATAGGTTGTAGAGCTTCTTTTACACTGTCGCCTTATTGTGCGTAAGGGGATGGCAAATGGCTGCAGCTCACAGTGTCACTCTCTTACTCTGTTATGAGATGTGCCTGCATGGTTAGACTATTGTGCTGGTTTCCACAGAAATATATTAAACCTCAATAACATCCTTTACAATAGAGTCAAATACCCAGTCCCTTAAACACAACCTGCCTGTCCATGTTAACTGTACTTTGGAATGGACATTAATAAGCTCAATTGCTCGTTATTTATTTGTTTAAAAATGACATGTGGGCTGTTGATATCGAGGAGAGGATATTAAATCCTGCCCGTTAATATATATCAGCAAGAAGAGTCATGTCCAAACTGGGGAACTCCATTATAAAGCTTCTTCCAGTCTGACAAACAACTGTTTACCACTACTGTCTGCTTCATAGCGCTCAGCCAATTGTTATAGGCACGTTGCATTCAAATCTTTCTTGTAGCTGCAACTGATTGTCTGACTGACAGTCTCAAGATACCCTAGTCAGCTAATCCAGTTTTCATTTCGTTCTTTGGAGGCGAGATTTTACTGTTAGTTGTACACACTGCGCAGTTGTCGTCCAAATTGAGGGGGAAGGTAGCAGAAAATTGGCACAACAGGCCTTGGGCACATTTTTTTGTCCAATTCCTTTTGTGAACAATTTTCCAGCTGGTTGCATTTTGTTGCTGCAGGGCTTTTGCATATTTCATAGAGTAGCCTTTCTAACATCACAACATTCATCTGAGCACATTCAAAGAAATACCTGGTTTCATTTCTGAAGACAAACAATGCAACCCCATTGGAAAAAAGGTGAGCATCCCAATAGGTTTTCTCAGCTTTTCCATGGAATTATATTATTTATTTACAAAGCTCATTTTCAATGAGGTTAGGAGAACTGTTACTTGCGAGGGAATGTCTTACAGGTTTCGGTCATTTTTACGCTCCAACTACAACAATTCCATACTTCCAAAAAGAAACTATGCTCAAAGTAATTGACAGTTAGGACACTGGTACCGCAGTGTTGTGGTCATACCTCTAACCCAGGTCCTCATGAATTATATATAGCCATGGGAACACTGAACTTAACCTTCCATTTGTTGCTGCTATCATTAAAGTTTCTTTCATTGGGCTGGCTTTTGCAGCCCTCCATTGGTGTCCTTGTAGATGGTTGAAGGGAGGAATGATGGTGGTGGGGTATTGGGTTGAGGTGAGGAGCAAAAGGAGCATGGGGTGGGGAAGGGAGTCATGGTAAAATGGGGCTTGCTCTGCTGCCCTCGCACCTGCCCCTGACCTGCTTCTACTTTAGAGGGGATACGTTAGTGAAGGCATCAGGTGCTGCTTGCTCTTGGGATTATTGACACCCTTGGGTAGCAAATTAATGAGCAACCAAGTTCCTCAGCCAACCCTGCTGCTGACAGGGGGGGGGGCATGGCATGTGGGTAACTTGTTGGCTTTTGAAACATAGGAAACAGGAGCAGGAAGAGGCTATTCAGTCCTTTGAGACTAGTTTGTCATTTAAATTGATCATCCAACACAATCCTCTGTTCCCACTTTCTCCCCATGCCCTTTGACACCTTTCATCCTGAGAACTATATGCAACTCCTTTTACTACATGGGCTGCTGCTGGATAAGAAGAAATGGGGCCACCTTCATGACTGGGGGAGGGAGGGGTGTGTGTGTCCCTTGTGTCCACCACAGCCATCTTCCCCAAAGTCATGCCACATTTTTACCCTCAGCCTTTCAAACCTGCCTCCAGCATCTCCTTCAACTTGCTGGCTGGAGCCTGAGAGATGAAGGATACCCTGGACTTGCCTGAAGTTCAACTTTCTTTTCCTCATGGACTTGCTATCGACTCACTTGTGGTCTCTGTTTAAACCTGACACTACCGAGACTGCAGAGTTGCTGGACAATTGGACTGACTTGCAGCTCTCTAAGGCTCAAGGGTTGAGGGCCAGGGTGGAAATCTCACTCTAAGCTAAATAACAATCAAACAAGTGTAAAATACTTGCAGAGCTTCTCACCCTGAAGTTTTGTGCAAGTAATTGTTAATGGTACAAAAAAGACTTTACAAGATCAATCGGCAATTTTATTCCGTCAGTAGGCAAATTTATTCTTTCGTACGATGTGAAAGTCACTGGTGAGGCCAGCATTCATTACCCATCCTAATTACTCTTGAGAAGATAGTGGTGAACCTTCTTGAATTATTGCAGGGTAACTGCATGGAAGAGAAGCAAGTGTGGTGATTTCCTACCCAGCATCAACCACATTTGAAAAGGAGGATAGAGAAATCTCCAGGTTGCCTGAACTTGTGAACTCAGAGAATTGGGGGTAAGATGTGGTTATATACTCAAATGTATTCTGTTAATAATGGGGAATAAAGTCTTGGAGGAAATGTTGGATATGATGATGTCATATGAACTCATTGGCAGAATATCTTAAAATCTCAGAAAAATTGAGACCTAATATTTAACCTTTCACATTAACTTGTAACTCATTGCTAACAACCATTGAGTTCTTCTCATTAGACCAGGAAGTGTTTTTTTTCAACAACATCAGCAGGGCTTGCAGCGATCTACACTTTCAGGAGGAGGATGGCCATGCACTTCAATGTGAGAAGCAGCTTATGCTGTGCAATACGTTGGGAACACAGTATGTCAGTAAACCTAGGAGAAAGTGAGAACTGCAGATGCTGGAGATCAGAGTCGAAAAGTGTGGAGCTGGCAAAGCACAGCCAGTCAGGCAGCATCCAAGGAGCAGGAGAGTCGACGTTTCGAGCATAAGCTCTTCATCAGGAATGAGCGGGTGGCCCAAGGGGCGAGAGATAAATGGGAGGAGGGTGAGGCTGAGAGGAAAATAGTTAGGAATGCAATAGATAGATGGAGGTGGGTGGTGATGGTGATAGGTCAAAAAGGAGGGTGGAGCAGATAGGTAGGAAGGAAGATGGACAGGTGGGACAGTTCAAGAGGGCAGTGCCGAGTTGAAAGGTTGGATCTGGGATAAGCTGGGGGGAGGGGAAATGAAGAAACTGGTGAAATTGACATTGATGCAGTGGGATAGGAGGGTGCAAGGCGGAAGATAAGGCGCTCTTCCTCCAGGTGCCGGGTGGCTGGAGTTTGGCATTGGAGGAGGGATAAGACATTCTGGAGGAAGAACGCCTCATCTTCTGCCTTGGGACCCTCCAACCACACAGGATCAATGTAGATTTCACCAGTTTCTTCATTTCCCCTCCCTCCACCTTATTCCAGATCCAACCTTCCAACTCAGCACTGGCCTCTTGAATGGTCCTACCTGTTCATCTTCCTTCCCACCTATCTGCTCCACCTTCCACTCCGACCTATCACCATCAACCCCCACCTCCATCTACCAATCACATTCCCAGCTACCTTCCATCCTGCCCCCTGCCATTTATCTCTCAGCACCCGTGTACCACCCCCTCATTCCTGATGAAGAGCTTATGCTCTAAATGTTGATTCTTATGTTCCTCGGATACTGCCTGACCCGCTGTGCTTTTCTAGCACTGCACTTTTCGATGTCAGTAAACCCATTTGTTTTGTTTGCAAAATGATGAGATTCTTCACCCCAGCTTTCATCCCCCTTTAGAAGTAAGTAATCAGCTTAAATAGTGCACATATTTTCTTCCCTCACAGGTATAATGAGCATTCAACAATGAATATGGCTTTGAAAAACCTACTCCAGGAGATTTAATTCATAACATCTAAATGTTAAAATTAATTCCTATTTGTGTACCAAAGCTGTTTGGTTCTCTTGAATATTGCACTGAGAAGGTTGCAAATCTCTTCACAGAGTGCAGAATAAGCATTTTAATTGTATCTGAAATGGGTTATAGTAGAAAGCATTAGCTGAATATATGGCCTTGAATTAAAAACTTATTGAACAAAAGTAATTTAAATTTGGAAAAAGTCATGAGTTGATTGCTCTATTTTCCATGTTTTACTGAAAATAATATAGAATATTGAACATACCAGTAATTAAATTTTGAAAACAAAATAAAGGCTCTTTTATTGATTTAACAAAACGAAGAGAAAACAAACTCATGTTTTGCTAAGGAATCAGACGCTGTTTAAGGCAGAAATCCCATTTTACAGAGAGATGCAAAGGCTTCTTCAGGACATTTTTGTCAACTTGGAAAATTTTACTTTACAGTCAGGGTAATATTGTGGTAGGTAGTTTTTAATTGTAAAAAAAATGTATATGTCAGAAAATATTCAATCATTTTCTTTGAACTTTAACCTCTAATTATTTCACCTTCAATGTCTGCTTTCTATAGTAGTCCAGTCACTGTTGCATGGGTAGAGATAGTGTTCTAATGACACCTCTTTCTAGGGCTGAATGCTTAATACACAGCTCACGGTTACTACCTTCAAAGCTCAGGCAATTACGTTCTATTCGTGTTGATTTTTCTTAGTCACTCCTTTGTCTAGATCATGGTGCCTTTGGAAGTAGATGGACAATAAAAGCAGAGGGTCAGCTGTCAGCACAGATCACTCTTAACTCACAAAACCAAGGCTTGCAGCTAAACAAATGGCAACACTGTATTACTGCTTGAGGAACTTAGCTTAAATCTCCCCTTTCAGACAACCTTTTCACACTGCAGTCATGAGCACTAATAGCTCCCCACTGTGTTCCAACAGCTATGTTCATAAGTGTCCCAAGCCCAACATACTCCCTGTGCTTGAGTTTGAAAATTGCAAACAGTTGTTCCCTATACTCACAGCAAGGTCTTTAATATACCCAACAAGCAATTAATTAGAGGTATGAAGACTGCTGGTGATTGAAAATTCAGCTCAGTGAGTAAGCAAAACCACACCAGAAAAAACCAAAGTGGGAAGTCACCCATTTTGGAATTCAACAAAGTCAATAACTTTTTTTCTTTAGTCTCAAGAAAGCAGAAGAATGAAGGCGAAAATTGATTTAAGTGTTTGGACACTAAAAGCTACTGTATAGGTACAAAAAGTGATTTTAAAAGAAATCAAATGGAATATTGGCTTTTATATTAGATATTTGAAAAACCGAATAAAAGGCATGTATCAGTTGTGTAGGCTCTATCAGCAAACTGCCTTTAGCTTGAGGCATTGCATCTAAGAAAAGCTGCATTAACCCGGGAGGAGTTCATCGCTGATGATGATTTAAGCCCTGATTCTTTAAAGATTGATATTATTAGGATAGGTTGCATAAATTTGGCTTGTACTCACTTGAGTTAGACGCTTGATCTAATTGATGCAATTAAAACGATTAAAGGATTCAAAAGGTTAAGTACAGAAAACTTCGTGCAACCTTAACCTGACAAAATGGGTAGATTTAGAGGAGGCAGCAAGTTAAAAAGGCTGAAACTTCTGGTGTCAGGAAACCAGTAACAGCCTCCACCTTAAATCTCAGCATGATCTGCAACATGTGGAACACAGGGTTGGAGGGATAAATATTTTAAGCGCTCAGTATCAGGTTTTTTAAACCCTGAATTCTGATTTTGACTAGCCTTCCCTACTTCCTAGAACACACCAGGATTAAACAACAGAGGAATTTCATGGAGCTGAACAAGTAATGCTTTAAATATTGAGGTGTCATACTTGCTGCCTTTCTTAGGCGAAAGACTTGAGCTCACATGACTTGTATGAAAGTACTTTGACTAGTTCAGAGGGGATGTTTACTACATTGGAGTATATCATTTCCAGCTGTCAACCCTCCAATCAATATTGAGGGGGCTGCTTGTACAAATCTAAAGTAGGCCCCCATGACGAACAGCAGCACCAGGATTTGCAATAAAAATCTGCCACTCCTCAGGAAGAGAGAGACTCAGCTTACGGTTCAGGTTGTCATCAGTCTCTCTCACTGCAACTCCCAGGTCATCCCCTCTGTCCTGAAGTTCTTATTCCTTGCTACCTTCCCCCATCCTCCCCTCCTACCTTCATGCCCACCCCCATTCACCTATTGTACTCTTTGCTATCTTTTCCCCAGCGTCCCCGCTCCCACCACCCTCCATTTATCTCTCCACCCTGGAGGCTTCCTGCCTCTATTCCTGATGAAGGGCTTTTGCCTGAAATGTCGAGTTTCCTGCTCCTAGGATGCTGCCTGACCCACTGTGCTTTTCCAGCACCACTCTGATCTAAACTCAGGTTGTATAAGCTTAAACCTAACATAGGTACAGGCAGAGGAGAAGTTGATTAAACATGGCCAAGCCCTGATCTATGGGGAAGTTCAGAGATTCACATCAGGGGCTGTTGACATTTGCTGCCTACCCGAAGAGCATCTCCTGTCAGTATGATGCACATTGCTAATGACCATCAAAGTCACCACAGCTTTCACTTACCTCTTGGTGAAGTACTTGGTTGTAGCATCAGCAGCAAGTAAGTCCGGTAGTGCTGACTCAAAGTAGTGGCATATCAAATTCAAGATGGCTGGGGCAGCTTGATTCAGGCAGGCTTCACTTGGTCTGAGGTGGTCAGACACTCTGCACACAAACTCCAAACCACCAGACACCCACCCAGTCCACAGCACTAAACAGTGCCAGCATCTCAAACCCAAACCTCTAACAAACTGCTTGCCTGTCTTGCTATTTTTCATAAGGCTTAAAGACGCGAGGCAGGTTGTTGGAAACAACAGGGAATATGGAACAGTAGAGCAGTGAAATAAATTGCAAAAAGTCTTGAATAGGAAATGTAAGTCCAGGTTAAATACCCAAGTGAATATTCACATGCAACTGCATTTCCTTGCTCTTCGTTATGCTACTGCTATGTGGAACTTTCGTCCATACCTTCAGGCTGCTCAGATCCCTGCAATGGTTGTTGAAAAGCATGTGACTCACATCCTCAGGCTTTTGAGTGTGATAATGTCCCAAAGACTGTTTCCCATGCACTCATGAGCAGGCTGAGCTTTCAGTACAAGAGGTTGCAAGTGGAGCTTTGACTAATATTAGGGATCATCCAGAGGTATCAAGAGGTCAGGAGCTGAAGTGCAGAATCTTCACTTCCATCCTCCATTTTCCACC
Source organism: Chiloscyllium plagiosum (assembly GCF_037043375.1). Taxonomy (NCBI): domain Eukaryota; kingdom Metazoa; phylum Chordata; class Chondrichthyes; order Orectolobiformes; family Hemiscylliidae; genus Chiloscyllium; species Chiloscyllium plagiosum. Next base: position 43,467,041 of record NW_028270139.1, read on the forward strand.
TTACCTCCGGCCCATTTGTACAACCCATACGGATGGAATGTGGTATTGACAGTGAGCCAGTAATCTATAGACCCAGGTTATGGTTTCAGGAACCATTTCAAATCCCAGCATGGCAGATGGCTAAATTTGAATTGTCAACTGTGGAAACAAATCTGGAATCAAGAGTCTAACAATGTGCATGAAACCATTGTTGATTGTTGGAACAACCCATCACCTTCACTAATGTGGTACCTTCAGGGAAGGTAACTGCCATCAGTATCTGGTCTGGCCTGCATGTGATTCCAAACCCACAGCAATACATTTGACACTTAACTGTCCTCTGAATAATTAAGGATGAGCAATAAATACTGGTTGCACCAGTGATACCCACATCCTGTGAATGAATTTTTTTAAAAGCTACCAAAAGCTGGAGACAATTTTGCTGCTTTTCAATGACATGCTGACTGGCTAAGTGTCAGTTACTCTCAGTCTTGTATTCTGAGTATGGACAGCATGTATCAGTAACATGCCAAATCTCCTAGTCCATCCAGGTGGTCTCCCTTTCCATGAATACAAAAATGAAAATGAAGATCTGAGATTTCAAGGCACTCATACTATACTGGACACCTCCAATCTCTTTCTAATCTTGTTCATCGTGAGTGGGTTAATTGCTAAAGCCTTAACTATTTTCTGCTGCTTCTCCAAACATTCCTATTATCAATTGTCTTGCAGATTCTGCATTGAACACCAGCTGAGTTGAGCCTGGAGGGTTTAAAACCCAGCAAGGACTCTCCACAACTGTATCTGTCTCCAAAATCTGCTATTGCTTATATGTGATGCATGAGACACAACCCAACTACCTGCTTTGATGGCCCTAAGGTATGTGCATTTAAAATGGTAGATGGTATGCATGAGTCCTGGGAGAGAGGGTGTTTGACATCCTCCAAGGAATGTTCATCTTCATCTAGAACTACCTCTTATGGAATGCTTGAGTGCTCAGTGGGAGGTGACAGACGTGAATGATAATGGACAACTTCATTGTGCACAGTCTCACATTTGATTGCCTGGTGATATTGCGTTGGTCTGACTGAATGCGTATAGCTGCCAGATATCTGTAACCAGGTGTGACAAAGCTGCTCCTTTAACAAGGTTATGCTATCTATGGCTTTTTCCCAGAGGGGTCATAAATGTCACATACTCTGAAAGGTCTGGAGGTGAAGGGTTTTAGGGCCAATTTGAAAATTGCTAACAGAGATTGCCTTAGGAAGAAACCTTTCAAGTTTAAAAACAACATTTGTACAATGAAAGGGGAGTGGCCAGTTCTCCCAGCTTAGCTTTTCTCTGGTTCATTTTTTTTAGCAGTAGTGTAAAGAAAGGCTGCAGGACCCATAGAAGCAGGTCCAGGGTGGTACTCTCTCTCTCTGATCTCTATCCTATAAGAACTTGTGTTTGATTTTACCTTTTGTGCCAAGAGGCATTTATGGGATTGTTGCAAATATTTGGAACAGCATCATTAAGTTGGGATGATCTGTTGGTTTCTCGGTTAGGATAAGGTATTCAGTACAGAACAACCTCAATTATCCAGGTGAAGCGTATTTTGTTCGGATAACTGATTGTTCAGATAACTGGTCTGATCGTATACAAAGGAAGCCATACTATTCTTTTCTTGTGTGGATACTACTCCTTCCAGCATTCATCATTATCAGGAAATGTTTGACGTTATATTAAAACAAGATGTGAAGTTTGAATTTTATTTTCCTTCTAGTAGTATACAGTATATGCAGTCATAAGTTCTTTTTCTGTCTCTCAGTGATGGTAACAGGGCAACTTGGAACACTTTTCATTGTATTTTTATTGTTAAAATACATATGACAATAAATTCTAATTCTAATTCTATTTCTACTGTGTAGAAGCTGATGTTAAATAACATTGTCATGCGGTTGATTAAAGGTCTGCAAAATAGTAGATTTGAGCTGCCTGTACAAACTTGAGCAATCGTTCTTTATTTAAAAGGTTAAAATACCAGGTGGGGATTTCTCTTGCAGTTAGTTCTCTTTCTCTGGATGGTTAAAAGGCCAACAGTTTCCAACACGCTTGCTTTTGTGTTTAAACTGACGTTGGTGTGGCCTCCAGTTTCACCCCCACTGGGAAGTCCATGGTGACGGAGTAAACACGGTGGTGACTTGAGTTTCCCCTGGGCCAGAATATGTTGTGTTCTTTTGAGTGGTTGAGTTAGTAATTGAGCGGCCCCAGTCTTTGGAACCAAATCGTAGCAGGAAGCTCCCACTTTCATACTGGATTTTGTTCTTCTTCAGCTAGTGTCACCGAGAGCGGGAGTTGGAGGGTGCTTAACCATTAGAATGACTGACCTGTTTCTAGAAAGGGGGGCAATCAGTGAGGGGGTCCATGCTAATCCTGTTTTCACAAGACTTTAAGAACTTGTTAGGATAATCCAAATTTTGGATCTTGATGTTCGGATAATAGAGGTTGTTCTGTATTCTGTTGTCTGCATTTCATTAGTAATATTGTAAATAAGTTCCGTTTAGTTTAAAACTAAGTGGTTTGACCACCTGATTATTTCCTGGAATATCCACTTTACACCTTGTAAAACAATTAGCAAAGTTAGGGCCTGGGTTACCTTCTTGAAAAGTTTTGAAGGGGTCTGGCCTGGTCCATAACAGATTGGGGGCTCATCCAGGATTTGTTCTGTAGTTCCAAATTGGGATTCGGGTTGTTGAACGTGAAGGCAGTGAGTGATAGTTATTTGTGTCTTTTGTTCTGGGTGTTGAATTCAGTTGGTTTAAACAATGCGTGGGATAGCAATGGCTCTTTCAGTCACCAAGAGTTTTCTGGGGGTGGAAGAAGTGACTTTGGGGGTTTTACAAAAGGTAATTAAGGCCAAGCTGCTGGAATTAGCAGACACTCTGCCTCCTTCCTTGAGGAAAGGAGAGATAATTACAGCAATCGCTCAGCATTGAAATTTGCTGGTAACACCATCAGAATTTGTAGAGATGGCAAAAATCCAATTGAAAATGAAGCAGCTTGAGTTAGAGGCAAAAGACAAGGAATTATGATTAAAAGCAGAGGAGAGAGAAAAAGAAAGAGTTTGAACTTCAGAAATTGACACTTAGACAGGAGTTTAAAAATTCACTTTCTGAAGTAGTCAGAATGCATGTGAAAGAGCAGAGAGTCAAAATGGAAAGATTAGCAGCTGAAATGGCTGATGAATATGAGTTGGTTCATAAAGCAAAGTTTGGCTTCCAGGATCAATTTCAATCCGTGAGGGTTAGAAGTTGAGGAAAAGAGGAATTCTCATGTGGAAAGTGAAAGGTAGATCTTGGTGGAGAGCATAAGGATAATTTACCAGAGGGTAAAAAGGAAAATCTTGAAGGGGATAGAGGAGTTAAAAAGGTCCAGCGTTTTCACTGCAATAAAATAGGCCACATGAAATCACAGTTATGGTGGGTTAGGAGAAGCACTGAGAAGCCCGACGAAGCAAAACAGGATAAGCCAGTGAATTTTGTTGGAGTGGGAACAGAAAGCACAGTGGAGGCTAGAAAGCTGCACCGGAATGTACAAGCTGGTCAGAGGTTGGTTAAGGAGGAACTGCCAGATCATCTTAAACCATATACCTGTGAAGTTAAAATTTATTCACATAGGCCAGGAGCAGCAGGTAAAGAGGTTACAATATTAAGAGACACAGGATCCTCTCAGTCTGTGATGCTGAAAGATGAGGAGATAAGGACTATTGCCAGAAAAGGTACTAGTAATGGGAATTCATGGTGAGACAAAAAGCACACTGTTATGTAAAGTGAGGCTGGAGTGTCCAATGAAGAGTGGAGAATTCATGGTAGGAGAACCGGACAAACTCAGCTCCAGGAATACAATTTGTCCTTGCTAATAATATCATTGGTTCACAGGTAGGAGTGCTGCCTACTGTGGTTGAAAAGCCAGTGGAAACTCAGGCAACTGAACTATTGCAGGACACATATCCTGGAATTTTTCCTGACTATGTGGTAAAGAGGTCACAAAGTCACCAGATGAAACAGGAGAGATCAAAGAGTACAGTTAAGAAATTTGGAGTGGAATTTACAGAGATCCTGTTTGATCAGATGGTTGGCACAAGCCAGAAGCAGATAGATGATAATGCAGACATCTTTATCTCAGATAAATTAACTGAGTTACAGCAGAAAGATGAAAACCTAAAGTAATTGTATCAAAAGGAATAGACAGAAAAGGAATCCAAATGTATCCCTGAATGTTATTATCTTAAAAATGATGTCTCAATGAGGAAATAGAGACCGTCACATATTCAGGCAAATGAGAAACGGGCAGAAGTTCATCAAATCGCATTGCCAATGGGGAAGGAGGTGTTGCGAGTGGCTCATGAGCTTGTATGTGGGGGTCATTTAGGGGTGAGGAAAACACAAGCTAAAATACAAGAACCTTTTTACTGGTCTGGACTACACAAGGATGCAGTTGAATTTTGCCAGACATGTTGTACATGTCAGATAATTGGAACACCACAGGAGGTAATAAAGCCTACAATTTTAATACCTATTCCTGCATTTGAGGAACGTTTGATAAGATTCGTAATTGATTGCATAGGTCCCCTACCTCAAACAAAAAGTGGGAATCAGTCTTTGTTTAGATTAGATTCCCTACAGTATGGAATCAGGCCATTTGGCCCAACAAGTCCACACCAACCCTCCAAAGAGTAACCCACTCCCCTACCCAATACATCGAACACCATGACCAATTCACCTAACCTGAACATCTTTAGATTGTGGGAGGAAACCTACACAGACACAGGGAGGATGTACAAAGTCCATACAGTCACCCAAGACAGGAATTGAACCTGGGTCCCTGGCACTGTGAGGCAGCAGTGCTAACATTGAGCCACCATGACACCCCAGCTGTTGTTAGCAATAATGGATGTGTCCACAAGATTTCCAGAGGCCATTCCATTTTGCAATATCACAGCTAAAAGGGTTGTAGAGGAATTGCTCAAATATTTCATGAGATACGGACTACTGACAGAGATACAATCAGATCAAAGGTCAAACTTCACTTTAAAATTCAAATTCAAATTAACTTCAAGGAAGTTATGGATAGTTTAGGAGTAAAACAATTCAAATCTACTGCATACCATCCAGAGTCGCAGTGCGTGCTAGAAGGGTGGTATCAGAGATTAAAGACCATGTTGAGGACTTACAGTCAAGACTGTCCGGATGATTGGGATTCCGTTTGCTTTTTGTGATTAGAGATGCACCAAATGAATCAACCAAATTCAGTCCATTTGGACTAGTTTTTGGGCATGAAGTGAGAGTACTGTTAAAATTGATTAAGAAGAAATTGGTAAGTCAGCATTCAGAGACTGTATATTTGGACTATGTGCTAAATTTTAGGGAACGACTAAATAGAGCTGGGAGTTGGCTAGACAGCTTTTATCACATCTTACAATGAAACAGGAAGCAAATAAGAAATCCAAAATTCACAATTTTGCTATTGAGGATAAGTTGTTAGTATTACTTCCAGTGATTGGTGAACCTTTAAAAGTGAGGTTAGTGGACCTTATCAAGTCGAAAGGAAATTGAGTATGGTGAACTACTTGATAGGGACTCCAAACAGAAAGAAATCTCATAGAGTGTATCATGTGAATATGCTCAAAAGATATTTTGACAAGGAAGGAAAGCAAGTGGAGAATGTGTTCTTGATTACAACACAAAGGGAAGGACCAAGTCCAGAGGATTCTGAATTGGACATTACTCATATTAAATTGGACAATGAGAAAGTTGTCAAAAATTGGGAGAAATTATTGAGTTACCTTTCAGAGGAAAATCGGAATGAGCTGAAAAATTTATTACTATCTCATGGGGAGATATGTGAAAATAAGCTTGGAAGTACTAACTTAATTGTGCATGATATAGAAATAGGAAATGCTGTTCCGATTAAGCAACATTTATACAGGCATAACCCTCTAAAGTTGACACAAGTTCAAAAGGAGATTGAACACATGCTCCAAGATGATTTTTAGTCACACATGGAAGGAACATTTGCAACATTTATCAGACTTGCTTGATTGACTTCGGAATGCAGGCTTGGTGTAAACCTGGCTAAAAGTGAATTTGTCAAAGCCCAAGTCACCTTCCTGGGCCATGTTATTGGACACAGACAAATGGCTCCATGGGATTCAAAAACAAAGGTAATTGGGGTGTTTCCCATACCACCACAAAAAGAGCAGTACTACGGTTCCTGGGATTGAGTGAATTTATTGATCAATTGAATCAAACTTTCGCAGTGTGGCTGCTCGACTCACTGAATTGCTAAAGAAAGGCAAGAAGGTTCAGTGGATAGTGGACTGTCAGAAGGCATTTGACCTGAAAGCTATGTTAACCACTGCCCCGGTATTAGCCACACCTAATTACACAAAGCCGTTCAAGGTGGCTATCTATGCAAGTGATGTGGGTGTCAGTGCTGTGCTCCTGCAAGATAACAATGAGAATATAGAAAGACCTATCAGATATTTCTCCAGGAAGCTGAACATTGATCAGCATAAATATTCGAAGGTTGAGAGGGAGACTTTGAGCTTGGTGTTAGCATTACAACATTTCAGTGTTTATGTTACCAGTAACATATCTGAGACAATCCTATACAATGATCATAATCCATTGAAGCTTGTGGAGAAATTTCAGGACAAAAAGGCTAGACTGTTTAGATGGAGCTTGTTATCACAACCATTCAGTTTGATAATTGTGCAGGTGGCTGGATGAGAAAATGTGATGGCTGATGCATTGTTGAGACTTAAATGAGAAACAGAGGTGTTCAGTGGCAGGAGTACAACAGACTGAAATGGAATGTAGTTGTGCATGTTTGCATGGCTGTAGTCAGTCTATTTTAGAGTACTAACACATTTCTTTAAGGGGTTTTAAAATGAAGCCATCTTTGGATATTGATTGTTCATATTTTTAAGAGGGGAGGTGTGACGAAGCAACTCCTTTAACAAGGTTATGCAGTCATCCTAGGCCTTTTTGTTCAAAGAGGTCATAAACGATACAGACTCTGAAAAGCCTGGAGGTGAAGGGTCTTCGGGCCAATTTGATAATAGCTAACAGAGACTGCTTCAAGCAGAAGGATCTCAAAGTTTAAAAAAAAGCTTGTACAATGAAAGGGGAGCGGCCAGTTCTCCCAGATCAGCTTTTCTCTGTTTTTTTTTAGCAGTAGTGTGAAGAAAGGCTGCTGGACCCACAGAAGCAGATCCACGGTGGTACTCTCTCTCTGACCTCTATCCTGTAAAAACTTGTGTTTGGTTTTACCTTTTGTGCCAAGACGTGTTTATGGGGATTGTTGCAAGTATTTGGGATAGCATCATTAAGTTGGGATAGTCTGTTGGTTTTTCCGATAGGATAAGTTATTCGGTATTCTGTTTTCTGTTGTTTGTGTTTCATTCAATAATCTTGTAAATAAATTCTATTTTGTTAAAACAAAGTGGTTTGACCTGCTGATACCCTCCTGGAATATTCACTTTACACCTACTTAAAACAACTAGTAAAGTTAGGGTCTTGGCTACCTTTTAGAAATGTTTTGAGTGGTCTGGCCTGGTCCATGATGAAGGTATCTACAAGACTCCCATCTTTCCTTCATTCATGGTCAAGCCTACAGAGGGCTATCTTCAGAGCCTCCTCATTCTGTGATATCAAGGTGGAGATAAGTAAAGGGTCACCTCCACTTTCCCACCACCCCCTTGTATTTTGCATTTTGTCTCCTTAAAAATGAAAAGAAGAGACCTGTAATTGAGAGAAAAGGAATAAGTTGCAAATGTAGAAAGCCAGAATTTGTGGAGGATTACAAGGGAGGGATCTAGCATTGACTCGCAATGGGACTGAATGTCAGTGGTCGATGGTCTAATGCAAATACAATGCATCAAAGCTTTTTGTCCTCCAAGCTATGGATTGTTCGTTTCATTCGCTGAAAAGAAGTCTGTCTGAAAACATTATGCTCCATGCAGTTGATTTTGTTCACTCATATGCATTACCAATGGAAACAAATTCCTGTTAGCCTGTCAGAACTATTGCTCTCTGACATTTTCTTTAATGGAAGGAATCACCATTATGAATATGCCTATAAGTTAATCATTAAGCCTTTCAGACACTTATAAAACCAATATATCACCAGTAGAAATTTAAAAAATTCAAAACAAATTGCATTAATAAGTATGTTATATCTGTCGATAACACTTTATGGCATGTTACTACAGGACGTAGTTGAAGTAAACCACATGGGTACATTTAAGGAGATGTTAGATAAAATGTTTGATGGAGAATGGAACATATGAATACAATTGGAGATTTAGTTGAGGAAAAACATGAGGAGATATGAACTGCTTGAGCCTTAATGGATTGTTTTTGTGCCATGTATGTTATACAATCTATGTAATCTTATGTAAATATGCTTACTCACTCCAACTGGTTGGAAAACTGCAAGATGGATGTAAAACAACAGTAAAAAACCACTAATAAAGTTGTTGCTGAAACTTCCAAATTTCTCACACACTATTTGGTTCTCTAGCTGTTCGTGGTCAGGTACTAAGAATGTCATCTCTTGATCTTCTACATTTAAATCCAGATAAACTTGTAATCTGGACGCAAACAAATTATGTGGTTGAAACAATTGTGGAATTCCAGGTGCAAATGAGACGATCTGGTAACTACAGTATACTCAAATCACCTGGATTTATCTGAATAAATTTATTCCATCTGAATAAATATACTTCATCTTGTGAAGGATGCTCAAATGCAAGTCTTTTCCATTGCTGTAAGGTTATCTTACCATTATGATGATAATGTTTTCGGAAGTAACAGGAAACAAAATACTTTTTAGTTGCAATTTTTGACAAACAAGTTTCTAAAGAATTTACCCTTGATGACCAGCTTTGCAGTACAAGTCACATTAAAAATGAAAAGCTTCTCAATTTGCTCATTCTTAAGTATTCTGTATATGATTCAGACGAATGTTGGTGAAATTATTTAAGTTTTAAAATGTAGAAGTCATACAAATATCCTGCCATAGTTTCAGTAACTCATTGTGCCCTGATTACTTATGCCCATTTTAAACTGAAGTATATTCTAATATGATTTGGAAGCACTTTGCTCTAAGTTTGACAAATAGATGCAGTTTTGGGCCAGTTTAACATTCACGAATGAAATATGGGTGTCACTTACTAAGTGAATCTTTATTATCCATCTTTAATGGTTCTTGAGAAAGTGATGATGAACTATTGCTTTTATGGACTGCTGCATTCCAGATAGCATAGGTGCACTCACAATGCTGTTAAGGAGTGAGTTTCAGAATTTAGAACCAGTGACAGTGAAATAACAGTGATATGCAGGAAGTTTTGTGAAGAAAGCTTTGCAGTACATGCTTCTGCTGTCCTTGCTGCTCTGGCTGGTGGAGGTTGTGGCTTTGGAAGGTACTACAGGTGGAGCCTTGCTTCCTTCCTGCAGTGAATCTGATATGACTGATAACCAGAGCATCTCTTTGACGCTCAATTTTGAACTGTTGAATCTGTGTATCACATTTAACATTGTGGTTGACCTCAGTGTGTAGAAGGGGTTTCGTCACTGGAGGCAGATTTCTAGGCTTGCGAATTTGTATCTTGTATGGGACAAAATGGAACAATGTGGCTTTCTTAAAATCACAGCTCATTTAACAGTGGAATCAGGGAGTGTTTCTTCACACAATGGGTCAGGAAATTTTGGAATTTTCTCCCTTGATTGCCAATAGGTGGGTACTGGAGGACCTCAAAGTATTGATGGGAGAATGCCTCCTCCATCCCTGGTAAACTTTCCGCAGGGTGGGCCAATTTCTCAATTCTACAACTGGGGTATGTGGACACGGTAAAACTTGAGTGACGGATTCCAGATTTTATATTACACTCAATCATACAAGGTAAGTATGAAGGTGTGTAGGGACTATTGTCTTGTGTTCTTATATGAGTGGTTTACTGCACTCCAGAATGTGATGTTTGTAATCAATTTTATATAATGCAAAATAATAATATAGCAATTTCTGCAAAGCAAGTCAGAAACCACCGGCATAAATTTAACTATTTTCCGTTAATTCTAATCAAGAGAACAGTTTTTTTGCAACTCTGCAATACAAAGCCCCTGAAAACACACGAAGCAGAAATTATGATTTGCAGGAGCAACTGTGTTCTGGAAATGGTCTTTCAGCATCATTTAAGAATCTAGCCCCATATGGTCCGATTGAAATCACAGAAGAACACCACTAACTGCACCAGTATGAGTTTTCCAAGAGAATGCTGGCCTCTTTTCAGTGAAGTTGCCAAATTAGTACCAAATGCAGCTGAAGGGATTTTTGTTTTACAAGTTGAATCCACTGAAAATTGACATGACTCTGCCAAACTTCATTTTAATTAGGATCTTAAATCTTTCAGTTAAACAAATCCAGCTCCAAAGAAAAAAAATCACATTGCTCTAAACCACTTCCACCCATGTTGTGAGTGAATCACCTTGACTCTATGCCAACTATACGTAAACTGTTTCATTTCAGCCTAGCGTTACTGATTTTTAGTAAGTATTCTGTGTATAAACAACACAAACAGAAGGTTCGCTGACATGAATGCAGCAAAAGGTTAGGGAGTAGAACTTCTACCTTGAGCACCATTTTAACATTGTGCTTTGTTGTCATAATTAGCTTCATTGATATAGACTGGAAAACTCCTTAGAAAGTTCAGTACCTTTTGATATGCAAAAGCCTTCAAAACATATGGTCTCGACCACACTAAGTGTTGTCTGCATCCTCAATAATGGTGGAACCCAGAACATCAGTAGAAAAGACAAGACTGATCTATTCCAGAGGACTGGAGAATGCCAATGTTGTTCCTTTGTTTAAGTGGGATTCAGAGATAATCCAGGTAATTACAAGCTGGTGAGACATCAGTGGTTGGGAAGCTGTTGGAGCAGATGCTGAGAGACAGGACTTATTCACATCCAGAAGTGAATGGACTTGTTAGTAATAGATAGTAAGGGTTCGTGTGGGGAAGGTCATGTCTCAACAATTGAGTTTTTGAGGAGGTGTTCCAGGGTGAGCTGGTTCATGGATGCAAAACTGGCTTGGTCATAGAAGGCAGAGAGTAGTGGTGGAAGGGTACTTTTCAGAATGGAGATCAGTAACTAATGGTGTTCCACAGGGATCAATGCTGGGACCTTTGTTGTTGCAATATGTATAAAATGACCTGGAGGGAAATGTAGGTGCTCCGATGAGTAAGTTTGCAGACATAACTTGGCAGAATTGCAGATAGTAAGGAGGCTGGTCGATGGATAGAGCAGGATACAGATGGATTTGAGCAGAGGTTGAGGCATAACCTGATATAGAGAGACATACATAGGTGGAAGGTCAGAGGTGTTTTCCCAGAAGCTTCAACTCCAAGAGGGAACAGGTTCAAGGTGAAATGGGGAAAGTTTAAGGGAGAAGTGCGGGGAAAGCTTTTCACACAGACTGTTGGGTGTCTGGAACGCACTGCCAGTAGAGATGGTGGAAATAGGCACATAGCAATATTTAAAACATATCTTGATAGACACATGAATGGGTGGGGAACACAGGGATAGAAACTATGTATTGACAATAAGTAGCAAGTCCAAATAAAGATTAGCAATTAATGCAGACTTAGTGGGCTGAAGGCCCTGTTCCTGTGCTGTAATCATGGCTTGGTACAGCAATTGGTCTGCTCAGGATCATAAGAAACTACAGGAAGTTGTGAATACTGCTCAACCTTCCATCTATTGACTCCATCTACATTCTCATTGCCACGGAAAGGCAGCCAACATCATCAAAGGACCCCTCCCACCTGGGTTATAATCTCTTCCAACTTCTTCCATCAGGAAAAAGATACAAAAGCTTTAGCACACATACCTATGGGTTCAAGAACAACTTCTACCGCTGTTATTAGACAGTTGAATGGACCACTCGAATTTCAAATCTAATGTTGATCTTGCTTTTTGTACACTTTTTGCAGCTGTAACTTGGTATACCTCACACTGTTCAATCACCCTGTGATCAGTATGTCCTTGTATGTTATGATCTGCCTGTATTGTGTGCAAACCAAAACTTTTCACTGTAATTAGGCACATGTGATAATGATAAACCAAATCAAAATGTTTAATGTATTATTGTATTACTGTATTGTGCGATTTATATAATGTACTTGTATTCATCTTCATCCAGAAGTGCCAAATGTATAATTCATTTCAGCATTAAGAGTGTGGTGCTGGAAAAGCACAGCAGGTCAGGCAGCATCCGAGGAGCAGGAGAATCAATGTTTCGGACAATAGCCCTTCATCAGGAATGAGACTTCATGCCTGATGAAGGGCTCCTGCCTGAAACATTGATTCTCCTGCTTCTCGGATGCTGCTTGACCTGCTGTGCTTTTCCAACACTACACTCTCAACTCTAATCTCCAGCATCTGCAGTCCTCACTTTCTCCTCCTGATTCATTTCAGCAGCCTCTTCCTGAGGTTCCCTACATCATGGATGCCAGACTTCAACTAATTTTATTCACTTCAAGTGAATCAGCTGGATACTCCAAAGATGTCAAGTCATGACAATATACAGCTATAGTACTGAAGTGTTCCAGAACTCACTGCACTCCTAACCAAGCTACAATGCTGGAAGGGTATGTTCTCTGCATAAAAATCAGGGCTAATCCAACCTTGTCAATCACCACCCTAGATCATCAGAACATTGGTTGAAATACTCATTAACAGAACTATTAGATGATACTTATTTAGCAATATTCACTGCCTGTCTGTTGTCAGGGATATTCAGTTCTTGCTACATTCACCCAAAATGGACAAAAGACCTTAACTCCAGCAATGAAGTGAAACTGACTGCCCTTTATATCAAGGAATCATACGTAGCATAAAGGAACCTGGCGTTAGATGGTAGAGGTCAGTCATGTCATCCTCAGGTATTATGACAAGAACAGAGGTGACTGAGGTTACCCAGGTTAGTTCAGTTCCAGATGTGATGCTACAATTATTAAGCTCTTGGTGGAGGAGGGACAATCTGAGTCCCGTTCTTTATTCATTCATTTCCTCAATTGTTTTCGATGGGTTACAAAGGAACGCCCTCATTTCTCCCAGGCCAAATGAATTTATGAAGATTAGTGTGTCGATTTAATCAGGCTTTCTTGAGCTAACAAAAAAGTGAATTTATTATTTAATAAATGTGAGAAGGAATAATTATGCAATACACATGAGAAATTAGTCCAAAAAGATACAAGTTAAAAAATAAAATGGATCAGCCTTTATGAGTCATTCATGAAGAGTACACAGTGGAATATTGTTAGTTAGCAGTTGGTTTTGAAATTCTTCACTTTACAGATTAGTTGACATTCTTTTGTCCTGTTTCATTTTGACTTGCTGGCTAGCTGGCTTCTAACACTCAAAGCAAGAGAATACCTGCAATGCAAGAATGACTAGTAAGTGGTTCATCAATTGTGATCTTTACAACATGTTAATGTTTGAACCTAGGCTCAGTGCCTCAGTTCTCTAGCATTGATACTTCCACTTGCACACACACAGACTGGGGTTTAACTGCCTTTTAACCCTGTTCTGGTATATTATTGTTGCAAAACATATAATTTCTCCCGGCATGACACATTCTGAGATAAGCCCCATTAAATGGTGGTGGGAGGGGAGCAGGGCAGGAGGGGAGAAGGACTCGGAGAGAGTGGGGAGGAGGTGATGAGGAGGGAATGGGGAGGAGGAGGGAGAGGGGCGGGAAGTGGAGAAGGACCAGGAAGTCGACAAAGGGGGAGAGGAAGGAGGAGGCAGGATGGTGGTGGTGGCTCAGATACTGCTGTTTTTAGTTTGTGCTCCACCATGTAGTTAATTTCTCCTGAACATTGGCCAGCTTTTCTGAGTCCAGCCAATAGGAATTGCCTAATGGAGGGACCTCTCCCATCATGTAAAGCTAGGATAGTGCAGCCTGGTTTGTCTCTGTATAACCCTTGAAATACATTGAACTGCCTTACCACACCCACTGGCTGTTTTGCACTTATGCAGACGAATAAGGTGTTTACTTTGTATTTTCTATTGGTTAACTGAGTAGTAAGGGGTGGGGTTTCAATATGGGCCTCAGATACACCTTCCAATTTGTTCCACTGTTACCCTTGATTTCTTGGTGAATAGATTAGATTACTAGATTAGTGTGGAAACAAGTCCACACCGACCCGCCAAAGCGCAACCCACCCAGACCCCATTCCCCTACATTTACTCCTTCATGTAACACTACGGGCAATTTTGCATGGTTAATTCACCTAATCTGCACATTTTTGGACTGTGGGAAGAAACCGGAGCAAACCCACGCAGACACGGGGAGAATGTGCAAACTCCACACAGTCAGTCGCCTGAGCTGGGAATTGAACCTGGGTCTCTGGCGCTGTGAGGCAACAGTGCAAACCACTGTGCCACCGCACTGCCCACAGTGGTACAGACTGATATTTGCTTGTCTCTTTCTCAGTGCAGTCATTGCTTCATCCTGGACACAGTCTTTGCTTCTTTCCCTGATATGGGGTCTCAATTAGACCATCTTGCTACTCTATGTGGGCTGCTGATCAAACATAATTTGTCTTTCACGTAAATACATTCTGGCATTTCTTCATGAATCCACATTTTTCAATCTGACTATTAATGTGCTGAATTATTATTTATGAAAGCTTCCCCATTGCCAGGATTTAACAGATTTGCCTGTAAGGGTTTGAATTATACTTAATACCTTTTTAAGCAAAGGTGTAACATTTGTAATTCTTCATTCATCTACTACTAGCATAAATGAATTGAAAATGTACTTTTAATCCAGGCCCAATGAGATAGTGAATGTTGACTGATAACAATCTTAATTACTGAGAACCTAGATTCAAACATTTATTTAAATATGATTTGTAGCCTTAAATTTCCCAGAGCATCTCTAAAATGAATTAATTTAATATGAAATTCCAATTTGGTCTGGATCAATAAACAAAAAAAATCTGTACTATTGTTCTTCAGTTGAATCAATTTGTTTTGCGATTTCCTCAAAATGAAATTGTGATTACTGCTGTCATCAAGAAAAATAAACAGGATTATAATTTTCAAGAATAACGCACTGGAAATTATTTGATGTCACAATCTATATTGTGAGTTCTGTGTCAACATGTGTTGTTTAATAGAAGTAAGTTAATAAAATGATGTAAGATTACTCATATGATATTTGTAAGTATGATCTTTTTCATTGCAAATTAATTGACGCACATTTTTACATCAAGCAGCAGATGAGAAATGATTAGCAATTCAACTCACATCACGAACAATCAAGTGGCATTTATGTAATGTATCTGGATCAACTGAAAGCCCATTGCAGAATCTATACTATTTCCAGACATCTGTTTTTCTTAGATTGCACATGCCTCAATATGGATCAGTACCAAAGCTATTCTGACAGGCACAGTTATTTGAATTTAATGGCCTTCAGTATGGCACATTTAGTAGTGGGGATGATGTTTAATCAGATCGGAGAGTGCTGTGCAGGAGGCCCTACTCCAACTCATCCCGTTATTTTTTTCTATACACTCTGACTACATCAATAACAGCGAGTTCGAAAGTATTCTTGAGGAGGCCAGCAGTGGTTTAGGCTAGGTCAGTGTAGGAATTAAAATTAAGACAAACGCTTACGACCAATTTCTCCCACCCTGACATGATCTGCAGGTTTGACTGCGGCGTTAATTTTAATCTAAGACTGTGTTCTAGTGGAACTCCAAATCTGAAATAATTGCAAAATACTGCAAAGTTACAAATCACACAACACCAGGTTATAGTCCAACAGGTTTAAATGGAAGCACTAGCTTTCAGGGCGTCGCTCCTTCATCAGGTGGTTGACAACCACCTGATGAAGTAGCACTCTGAAAGCTAGTGCTTCCAAATAAACCTGTTGGACTATAACCTGGTGTTGTGTGATTTGTAGCTTTGTACACCCCAGTCCAACACCAGCATCTCCAAATCAAAATACTGCAGATACTGGAAACCTGAACTTAAAAACAGAAAGTGCTGGAGATGCTGCCAGACTTGCTGAGATTCTCTAGTACTTTCTGTTTTTAATCCAAATCTGAACATGGCAATTAAATTTGGGTGTTCAAACCTTTTCAGGCCTTATATCTCACTTGCATCAATTTCACCTTGAGATAAAGTGTCAAAATTGACATGAAATGCTTCAAATTATACAACCTTTTATACAAATTATACAACTTTTTTTGCAGCAGGTGAAAGAGTCATCTGGAGTATACAGCATAGAAGCAGATCCTTCAGTTCGACTAGTCCACGCCAACCATTTCCCGAACTAAACTGATCCCACCTGTCTGCGTTTGGCCCATTTCCCTCCAAACATTTTCTATCCATGTACTTATCCAAGTGTCTTTTAAATATTGTAAATGTACCTCCAGCCATCACTTCCTCTGACAGTTCATTCCACACATGGACCACTCTGTGTAAAAATGTTGCCCCTCGTGTCCTTTTTAAAACTTGTTCTGTTCATCTTCAAAACATGCCCCCTAGTTTTGAAATCCCCAACCCTAAGGAAAAGACCTTTGCTATTCACCTCATCTATGCCCCTTATAATTTTATGGTCATCCCTCAACCTCCCAGACTCCAGTGAAAAAAGTTCTCACCTATGCAACCTATTTTATAATTCCAACCCTCC
Source organism: Chiloscyllium plagiosum (assembly GCF_037043375.1). Taxonomy (NCBI): domain Eukaryota; kingdom Metazoa; phylum Chordata; class Chondrichthyes; order Orectolobiformes; family Hemiscylliidae; genus Chiloscyllium; species Chiloscyllium plagiosum. The sequence goes on from NW_028270139.1 coordinate 43,483,775, forward strand.
ATTCCCACATTCACATGTGCACACATACCCTTTCAAAGACTTCTACACCTTTACACTAACACTTACGCACATACACAAACTCTCTCACAATCACACACAATCACACACACACACACTCAAATATAAGTTTGTGGGGTGAATTTGTACTTGCAGAATTATATTTTATTTTGTTCAAAAAACTCCACAAGTTCATGTAAGATTCTGTTAATCTGTTTTTTTTAGATTAGAATCAGTCTGAACATTGGGGCACAGACAGCCTCACACAGGGCACCTCACACCTTCAATACATTATCTAGGCTGACATGACCCCAGTTGTTAAAGTACACTTGAGGATGTAACTTTAAAAAAATTCTGCGACTTACATATGAAAGAACTGAAACCAACATGTTCATTCTAAAAGATGAGACTATAATGTCATGTGATTGATAACTTTGTACACCTCAGTCCAATGCAGGCATCTCCAAGTCATCCATTCCCAGTAACATCCTGGTAAATCTATTCTGAGTGCTGTCTAATTTAATAATATCCTTCCAATAGCATGGCGACTGGAATGACACACAATATTCCAGAAGAGGCCTCACCAATTTCCTGTATAATGGTGTCCAAACTCCTATACTCAATGGTCTGAGCAATGAAGGCAAGCATGTTAAACAATGCCTTAACCACCCTATCAACCTGTGATGCAAATTTCAAAGAATTATGTACCTAAACACCTAGGTTCCTCTGTTCTACAACACTACCCTGGGCCCTATCATTAAAAATATCAATCCTGCCCTAATTTGTTTTACTAAAATGCAATACCTCGCATTTATCCAAATCAAACTCCATTTGCCACTCCGAAGCCTATTTAACCCAATTGATCAAGATCCCTTTGTAATCTTAGATAACCTTCTTCACTGTCCACCAATACCGGGAGTAAGTGAGGACTGCAGATGCTAGTGATCAGAGTCGAAAGGTGTACTGCTGGAAAAGCACAGCTGGTCAGGCACCATCTGAGGAGCAGGAGAATCAACGTTTTCAGTATAAGCTCTTCATCAGGAATGAGGGGTGGTTCAAGAGGACTGAGAGATAAATGGGAGAGGGGTGGGGTTGGGGAAAGGTAGCTAGGAATGTGATAGGTAGATGGAGGTGGGGGGGTGATGGTGATAGTTTGGAGTGGAGGGTGGAGCGGATAGGTGGGAGAAAGATGGACAAGTAGGACAGTTCAAGAGGGCAGTGCTGAGTTGAAGGGTTGGATTTGGAATAAGCTGGGAGGAGGGGAAATGAAGAAACTAGTGAAATCTACATTGATCCCATGTGGTTGAAGAGTTCCTGGACTACACCTCCTCCCACCCTGTCTCCTGTAAAAACGCTGTCCCTTATTCCCAATTCCTCCATTTTAGCTGCATTTGCTCCCAGGAGGACCAGTTCCACCAGAGAACACACCAGATGGCTTCCTTCTTCAAGGACCACAATTTCCCCTCCCATGTGGTCGACAATGCCCTCCAGTGCATCTCCTCCACTTTCTGCAACTAAGCCCTTGAACCCCATCCCTCCATTCGCAACAAGGACAGAATCCCTCTGGTCCTCACCTCCCATCCCACTGACCTGCGCATACAACGCATCATCTTCCGCCATTTCAGCCACTGACAAACAGACCTCTCCACTAGGGATATATTTCCCTTCCATCCCCATCCACATTCTGCAGAGACCATTTCCTTCTTTGTTAGGTCCATGCCCCCGACACCAACCCACCCTCCACTCCCCGCACATTCTCTTGCCACCGCAAGAAGTACAAGACCTGCACCCACACCTGCCCCCTCACCTTTGTCCAAGGCCCCAAAGGATCCTTCCATGTCCGATAGAGACTTTCCTGCACATCCACACACATCATCTACTGTGTCCATTGCTCTCGATGTGGTCTCCTCTTCACTGGGGAGACAGGACATCAACTTTCAGAATGTTTCAGAGAATATCTCTGGGATACACGCTCTAAACAACCCCACCGCCCTGTGGCCGAATACTTCAACTCCCTCCCACTCCACCAAGGACACGCAAGTCCTGGGCCTCTTCCACTGCCAAATGGTAGCCACCTGATGGCTGGAGGAAGAATGCCTCATCCTCGGTGTTGGGACACTCCAACCACACAAGATAAATGTAGATTTCACAAGTTTCTTCATTTTACCTCACCCCATCTTATCCCAGATCTAATCTTCAACTCGGCACGACCCTCTTGAACTGTCCTACCTGTCCATCTTCCTTCCCACCTATTTGTTCCACCCTCTACTTCAACCTACCACCATCACCCCCCACCTCAATCTACCTATTGCATTACTAGCTATCTTCCCCCCCAGCTCCACCTCCCTCCCATTTATCTCTCAGCCTCCTTAGGCCACCCCCTCATCCCTGGTGAAGAGCTTATACTCAAAACGTCGACTCTCCTGCTCCTTGGATGCTACCTGACCAACTGTCCACCATACAGTTGGCAGCACTTTGCCTCACAGTACCGGGGACTCAGGTTTGATTCCTGCCTTGGGCAACTGTCGGTATGGAGTTTGCACATTCTCCCTGTGTTTGTTTGGATTTCCTCCCGCAATCCAAAGATGTGCAGGTCAAGTGAATTGGCTGTGCTAAATTGCCCATAGTTAGGTGCATTAGTCAGGGCTAAATAGAGGGTAGACGAATGGGTCTGGGTGGGTTACTCTTCAGAGGATCAGTGTTGACTTGTTGGGCCAAAGAGCCTGTTTCCATACTGTAGGGAATCTATTCGCCGAGCTGGGAATTTGTGTTGCAGACGTTTCGTCCCCTGTCTAGGTGACATCCTCAGTGCTTGGGAGCCTCCTGTGAAGCGCTTCTGTGATGTTTCCTCCGGCATTTGTGGTGGTTTGAATCTGCCGCTTCCTGTTGTCAGTTCCAGCTGTCCGTTGCAGTGGTCGCTATATTGGGTCCAGGTCGATGTGCTTATTGATAGAATCTGTGGATGAAAGCCATGCCTCTAGAGAACAGACAGGGAATTCCTAGAGGCATGGCACTCATCCACAGATTCTATCAATAAGCACATCGACCTGGACCCAATATACCGGCCACTGCAACGGACAGCTGGAACTGACAACCGGAAGCAGCAGATTCAAACCACTACAAATGCCGGAGGAAACATCACAGAAGCGCTTCACAGGAGGCTCCCAAGCACTGAGGATGTCACCTAGACAGGGGACGAAACGTCTGCAACACAAATTCCCAGCTCGGCAAACAGAACCACAACAACGAGCACCCGAGCTACAAATCTTCTCACAAACTTTGTAGGGAATCTAATCTAAACATACCATCAACTTTGGTGTCATCGCAAACTTACTAACAATGCCTCCTATATTCTCAACCAAATTGTTTATATAAATGATCAACAACGGTGGACCCAGCACCGATTCCTGTGGAATGCTACTGGTCATAAACCTCCAAACCAAAAAAAAACCTTTCACCAGCACCCTCTGTCAAGCTAATTTTGTATCCAATTGGTAAGCTAACTCTGAATTCCATGTGATCTAACTATAAGAAGTGTTCAGAATTCAGTATATGTATTTCTGTATATATTGGAATATATAAAATGATACAGGTATCGCTCCACGCATTATATTGAATTCCAGTCATTGTCAGCTTTCTTTAGCTTAACTCTATCCTGGCTAAAGTGACCTAATCTGTTTAAACAATGCCTCCAAGGTACACAGATATGATCGTGTTCACTCCGAGGCCTGCCAGTGTAATTCTTCATGATCAAGTCTCTGTCCACAAGCTGTCAGTTACAAAGTGTTCCTGTCAATGAGAGGGCCTACCCTTCTCTCAAGCAGCTCCATAATAACTGTCAAAGTTATTACTTCAGACAGGAGGCTACACTTTAATGCGTGGCCAGGGGACTTGTAGTTGTCTGACTGGCTTCATGTCATGATAGGGAAATTGAATGCAAGATATGTGTGATTGTGGTAGTGGGTAATGGCTTCCCACACTGATTAAAAATTAACATTTTAAGACTATCATCACGAGGACCAAAACAAATATATATCTTGAGCTAAGTCGAGTTTACGACAATATCAATGGATGTTCTTTTGTTAATCCTATCAGTGCAAAATATCTACTAGCAGTTTTAAAAAACCATGAAAAATTTTATCATGATACATTCTTTATGTCCCCATTTAAATGGGAACTGCCGGCAGAAATTTGTCATGCTGTGATTATACCATCTCCTGTGCAGATGTTATACCACTTCTGGTAGGAGAGCATGATTACAGGGTGACCACTTAGGTAACTCCCATTACCTATTTGGGCTTAGAAATATTTTAAGAAAGCATATAAATAAAGGCCGTGTATAAAACTTTAACATGGAAACTGAAATGTAATTGTGTGACCTGGTTAAATTGTTTTCTATTCTGTAACCCTGCTTGCATTTAAATATTGCACTTGGTCTATTTGCAACGCCTTGGGAAGACTTTGTCGTGTTTTGGAAAACTGAGGTAGAGACAAATATCACATCTCAAAACACCTTGGGAAGGAAAATGTAATAGGGTTACATGATACAGTGTTAAGTGTGACTGGTTATCAAGCAGTGTGGTAAATCAATCTGCATTTTGTTTCATAATGACCTACTTAACTCAGAAACAGTAGAATGAGGCAACATGTTATGTGTAGCTTTGAGGAATGTGAGAGTGAATACAAAGATGAGCGATCACTTTTGCTCCTCTATGTGGAGTTTTATTTAGCACAACATTCTGCTGGTTTTGCAAACAGTGTAGTTCTAACACTACATTGCAATATGTATTAATACTGAACTGCAGCTTGTGAACTTTGGTACAATGGGGAGTCAGTCAAAAAAAGCTCTACATTCTCAGCAATAATCACAATATTTGATCAGCGGGCTATTGAGCAGTCCCTCTTTTTATATCTCTCTTTCTCTCATCTTGGTTCCTTGATTTTGACTTAAACTCCAATCTTTCTTTCACTTTTTTGCCTCTGCCTTATCACATTTTCTTCCTTTTACTCAGAACTAGGTGCAGGAGTAGGTAACTCAATCTCCCAAGCCTGCTCTGCCATTTAATATGATCACAGTTGTTCTCAATTCAGCCTCAATTCCACTTTCCTGCCTGTTTCCCACAACCATTTAACCAATTATTAATTTAAAAAGGTCTATCTCCTCTTTAAATTTACTCAGTGTCCTGGCCAGAATCCCACTGCATTCTGGAGTAGTGAATTCCACAATTTCACAACTCTTTGAGAGAACTAATTCTTCCTTATTTCTGTTTTAAATCTCCAACTCCATGTCGTAAACCATGATCACATCTTCTCAATACCCTCTCAGAAGAAACATCTACGTCACATCTACTTGGTCAATCCGCTTTAGCATTTTATGTATTTCAATTAGATCTCGTCTCATCCTTCTGAACTCCAGCAAGTATAGGCTTAAACTGCTCTATTTGTCCGCAAAGGTTAGGCCCTTCATCTCTGGAATTAATCGAGTGGACTAGTAAAGCCTGGAGATACCTCAAATGCAAGATAAGAAATGTTATAGTTAATTACAATGTAGATCAGAAGTGAATAAATAGATCAAGCTGATTTTTTTATTAATGTAAGACTTGTCTCAGTTAACTGGAAGTAAGCAAATTCAGAGATAATAGAAAAGTGCTGAAAACATAAATGAGCAGTGAAAAATTTAGGGAATGGAATGAAATGGAATGTGACAAGCTTGAGGAGAGGCAGGAATGTTGGCCAGTAACTCTCTGGCACAAATGGAAGTTTGTCAGGTGTTGTTTCTCTATCCGTTTAAATGTAGCAAATCTGAATATTCTCTGGCACATGGACAGCACAGCTCATTCCATCTTGACTGCCTGATCCAGCTGAGGTGTCCTGGAATTGTGAGTCCAGCCTCTGTGGTGTCGGTTTCACTTCAAACTTTCCTGCAGTTTATATGGACTTAGACTAACGAATGTACACATAAAGATAATAAATGTTGACCTTTCTTGAACATAACAGGTGGAGATATCTAAGGTAGCAGACTGGGCTTTGCGTTATTTGCTGGCTGCCTTTTCTCTGGAAAAAAGCTTTGATCAACATTTACTTCAAACCTGGCAGGAATGTGGCCAGGGCTTTACTCATATTGGGCTGCTTTTTCCCAGTCCCTGAACAACATAGTCAATGTTAGTTTGGGAAAATATGGTGTGATTGAAAAAGAAATGAGATTTGTGATGTCATGAAAATATAGCTGATTTTGCATCCAAGACTGAAACATGAGATAGGAAACTCACTGAAATGTCCATTTCCTTGTATTATCACCTCATAATTACCTACTCTTGCCTCATTTATGAGCTTTTTTATGAAGTTTGCTGATCTCCCATTTGACAATTAAAACTAAATGAGGATGATTCCCAAAAGGAAAATTAGAGTAGTGCCTGGCATCTCTCGCTGTTCACTTGCTCCTCCCCGTAGTAGTTGTAATGAGGTTAGCCAGGCAGACCTCATTTAATATGAGTTCCCTGATTGGGGTCACTAGTTTTATCCAATCAGGAAGCCCTAGCTGACAGGTATAAAGAGGAGAGTCAGAGGTTCTGTTCACTCTAAGAGCTGGCTCTGAGGGAACAATATCAGTGTCAAGAGCTCTCCAAAAATAAATAATGGGTGACTTGGTGATAGGATACTGGCCTCTGTGGAGTTAATTCTCTCTGGATCTCCATTTAGGCCAGCATTTTCCTAAATGGAGATCCAGAGAGCAGGCTCCATTGGTAGTGATCACTTACATCCTTCATCCCCAGGTTTGGCATTGCATATGGACCACCCTACACCCCATCCTCATGTACATTTCTGAATCAATTGGAGTTCTCCATTTCAAGTCAAAGCTTACTGACAACTCTCATCAGATGACGATCTAAATGGAGTCAAGTTAGGTAAAGGGGCAGTACAAAGAGATCTGGGTGTTCTTGTACACCAGTCAATGAAAGCAAGCATGCAGGTACAGCAGGTAATGAAGAAGGCTAATAGTATGCTGGCCTTTGTAACAAGAGGGATTGAGTATAGAGGCAAAGAGGTTCTTCTGCAGCTGTACAGGGCCCTGGTGAGACCGCACCTGTAATATCGTGTGTAGTTCTGGTCTCCAAATTTCAGGAAAAACATTCTGGCTATTGAGGGAGTGCAACGTAGGTTCACGAGGTCAATTCCTGGAATGGCGGGATTATCTTATGTTGAAAGATTGGAGCGACTGTGCTTGTATACCCTTGAGTTTAGAAGACTGAGAGGGGATCTGATTGAGATGTATCAGATTATTAAAAGATTGGACACTCTGGAGGCAGGAAACATGTTTCCGCTGATGGGTGAGTCCCAAACCAGAGGATACAGCTTAAAAATAAGGAGTAGGCCATTTAGGACAGAGATGAGGAGAAACTTCTTCACCCAGAGAGTGGTGGCTGTGTGGAATGCTCTGCCCCAGAGGGCAGTGGAGGCCCAGTCTCTGGATTCGTTTAAGAAAGAGTTAGATAGAGCTCTCAAGGATAGTGGAATCAAGGGTTATGGAGATAAGGCAGGAACAGGATACTGATTAAGAATGATCAGCCATGATCATATTGAATGGTGGTGCAGGCTCGAAGGGCAGAATGGCCTACTCCTACACCTATTGTCTATTGTCTAATGCTGCTAGCATGCAGCAGGGAGAGATACTCATCTCATGGATTGGAACAGTGTGTGCTCAGGGTTCTTGCCTTCCTCCCTTGTGGGGCTCACTCACTTTGTTGCTGCTGAGATCCTCACAATATCTCTGCCTTGCCTTGCCTCACCTATTTGTGCCTTGCTGCCTCCTTCAGAGCTTACAAACTCACTGGGTATCTGCCTAGCCTTGCTATTTAACAAACCAGGCAGGTTGCTAGCAATGAGCAGTCAAGGAGGTGAATATGCTGCAGTACAGCATTATGCAAAGTTTCGATCACACTTACAACATGTGCCAGCAGCTTATGTGGAAAATATCATCCAATATCAGTTCTGAGGTATGGACATGCTTAGTTGGCCACTTGAAGTGTTCGGGGTCAGGAGTTTGACATCATTAAATTGTGGGGAGTGGACCATGGTGAGTCCTAAGCAATGACAAGATGCAATGCTACTCTCAGTGCAAGAGAAACAGTAGCATTCTCTTTTACAGCATCTTAAAATGGTATGGTGCCTATGGATGCATATCTAATGTAGCTTCATTGTTGTGTCTTCAGTTACAATGTCAGTCAATCAGACAGGTGATGATATAAAATGGAAAAAGATTAAAAATATGAGATTCTATTTCCATTAAAGTGTCACTTCTGCCACCTGTGTGTCACCAGAAGACGTCTGTTTTGTTTCCCCCCTCGTACGTGAATGTGTGTCATAGCTGGTATTGATTGGCTTGATGCTCAACTGGGTTTTAAGCTCAGATCCTTTAGCTCGGGTTGGGTGGCTGCTTTGCAATGCACAGTGTTACTATGAGCTCAATTCCTGCATTAGCCAAGGTGACCGTGAAGGTCTCTTCTTCTCAACCTCTCCTCATGCCTGAAATGTGGTGACTCTGGGGCTAAACAACCACCTCTACTGAGGGAGCAGTCCTCTGGTCTGGTACAACTATGTCAACTTTACATTATAATCTGAGCTCAGTGTGTAATCATTTTTAAGGTACAGTGCAAGTTTGTTCCAACATCACTCAATATGCCATGAATTTGATTATAGTATGGGGACTTATGACTCCTAAAATATATATTTCACAACTCCCTTGGGTAGAATATTCTCAGCTAACCCAAGTGAAGACATTTCTCTTCATCAGAGTCATAAAAGATTAGTCCCTTATTCTGAGATTATGTTCCTGCATTCTAAATTTCTCAGCTAAGACAAAATCCTTTCAGCGTCTACCTTTTTGCTCATTTCAGAATGTATGAGATAACCTTATATTCTTTTAAATTTAAAAAAATATATATGCAACTTACTCAAACTCTTATCATTGTATCTCATACCAGATAACAATCTAATGAATCTTTGATCTTCTAACAGTGTTGGTTGAATAATTAAATCCAATATAAATCCTCTTTTAATAATGAATTGATAGAACAGCTATCATTACGTTTATGTTCCATATGTGTAGCAAGGTCAAAAATGTGCATTTTCTTTCATTGACACATCAGTGTGAACATAAATTTTCACCAGTAGTATCTCAGCAGCTGTCTCTCCATACTGATTTTAAAATATCTGATATCATGGACACCTTTACCCATCACAGCTCAGGTGCTGCATCATTCGGAATGTGTTTATTTTAATGTTGTGCCTGCACCAGCTTGGCTCTAATAAAAAGAACAAAAGCAAATCTTGGTTTGAACAAATATGAAGTACACAAACCACCATGTAGTGTGAATGTAATGACCAATAATCACCAAACTTTTGTCATCCTTCCTTCCTTTGGGAATGTTTCTACTCTGTGCCCAAACTTTTCTTCAAAGGCCTGCCATTGTTTAATTACTATTTTGTCCGAATCCATGTAGGCCAGATCCCTTTGTAACCCATTAAAATTATCTCTTCTCCAATCGAATAATTTTACATGTTCTTACCAGAACTATTTAAAACTTGATGATATTATGTTCAGTGTAAATTTAAAATGATCATTCAAAACATACATGTTTCTCATTTGGTGGCGCTTTCTCATCTTTAATTCATAAGGCTTTGGATTCAAATGCCATTCCAGGATCTGGCACCAAGATCAATGGTGAAACTTCATTGTACTACAGAGGTTGGGCTTCACTGGCAAACAGGTTGTTCTGTGGATGCAACATTAATATGTGGCTCCATGTGTCTGCTCTAATGGATGTGAAAGATCTTGTACCTGAATAGAACATAGAACATAGAACAGTTCAGCACAGAACAGGCCCTTCAGCCCACGATGTTGTGCCAACCATTGATCCTCATGTATGCACCCTCAAAGTTCTGTGACCATATGCATGTCCAGCAGTCTCTTAAATGTCCCCAAAGGCCTCGCTTGCACAACTGCTGCTGGCAACGCATTCCATGCTCTCACAACTCTCTGTGTAAAGAACCCGCCTCTGACATCCCCTCTACACTTTCCTCCAACCAGCTTAAAACTATGACCCCTCGTATTAGCCATTTCTGCCCTGGGAAATAGTCTCTGGCTAGCGACTCTATCTATGCCTCTCATTATCTTGTATTCCTCAATTAGGTCCCCTCTCCTCCTCCTTTTCTCCAATGGAAAAAGTCTGAGCTCAGTCAACCTCTCTTCGTAAGATAAGCCCTCCAGTGCAGGCAGCATCCCCTGAACCTTCTCCAAAGCATCCACATCTTTCCTATAATAGGGCGACAAGAACTGGACACAGTATTCCAAGTGCGGTCTAACCAAAGTTTTATAGTGATGAAGAGGAGGGACATTATCTCTGGTGTTCTGGCCAACATTCCACCCCTAATTAACATCACAAAACAGATTATATAGTCATTACCGCATTGTAATTTGTGAGTTTCTGTTTGCAAAATTGGCTACTACTGCCTACCTTATGGTTGTAACTGTATTTCAAATATATTTTCACGCACATTTTTATGTGGAATGAACTGTCAGAGGAAATGGTAGATGCAGGTATTGTTGTAACATTTAAAAGATATTTGGACAGGTACATGAATAGGATAGGTTTAGACGGATATGGGCCAAATGCAAGCAAATGAGATTGGTTTACTTTGGGAAACTTGGTTGGCAAGGACGAGTTGGTCTGAAGAGTCTATTTCTGTGCTGCATGACTCTATGATTTGATTTTATTAACTCCAAAGCTCTTTGAGATACCTGATGGCTGTGAAATACACTATATAAGTACAATCCCTTATTTTCTTTCCATACCTCACTCCTGCTACATTGATTCTTTCTTCCTTTCTTTGGAAACCCACTGATGAAGGCAATAGCTTTATACACATTTCAAGTATTTCTCTTCCTCATTACTTTTTATACAATTTGTATAATTTAGGATAATAGAAAATTGCCATTTTCACTACCTAGTGGTTTTTCTATCTTTTGGTAATTAGTTTGAAATTTGCTCTTTTGTCTCCTTCTCATTGTTTGATATTCTGTGGTATACACTATGTGGCATCACACTTCAATTATATCATTCCCTTCCATAAAGTTAAAATTCACACAACACCAGGTTATAGTCCAACAGGTTTATTTGGAAGCACTAGCTTTCAGAGTGCTCCTCCTTCATCAGGTGTTGTGGAGAATTGGATTGTAAGACACAAAATTTATAGCGAAAGTTTACAGTGTGATGTAACTGAAATCATATATTGAAAAAGACCTGGATTGTTTGTTAAGTGTCTCATCTTTTAGAATGGCCATGTTGGTTCAGTTCTTTCATCTGTAAATTGCAAAACCTTTTCTAAAAGTTACATTCTCAAGTGAACTTTAACAATTGGCGTCATGTCGGCCCAGATAATGCACTGAAGGTGTGAGCTGCCCTGTGTGAGGCTGTCTGTGCCACAATGGTCAGACTGATTCTAATCTAAAAAATGGATTTACAGAATCTTACATGAATTCATGGAGTTTTTGAGCAAAGTAAAATGTAATTCTGCAAGTACAAATTCACTCCACAAACTTATATGTGCATGTTTGCATGTGTGGGTTTGTGGGGGAAGGGGGCATGCAGTTTGAGTGTGAGAGAGTATGTGTGACTGTGAGTGTAAAGGGGTATAAACCTGTGAGAGGGTGTGTGTGGGAGTGTATGTGTGAGCGTATGAGAGAGGGTCTGCATGAGTATGTGCACCTATAGGAGATTGTGTCTGCCTGTAGGAGTGTGTGTGTGTGTCTGTGAGTGTGTGTGTGTGTGTAGGAGTGTCTGTGTGTGTAGGAGTGTCTGTGTGTGCCTGTCTGTCTGTGTGTGTGCCTGTCTGTGTGTATGCATCTATCTGTGTGCACGTATAGTGCAATGGGGTCACCTGTAGTATGACATGAAAGCAAGGTCCCTGTTGAGGCCATCCCCATGGGTACTCAACTTGGCTATCAGCCTTGGTTTGGCCACTTGTCATTGTTGCCTGTCCTGAAGTCCACCTTGGAGACATCACCCAAAGGTCCGAGATCGAAAGTCCCGGACCACTGAAGTGTTCTCCGACTGGGAGGGAACACTCCTGTGGCTTGACGCTGCAAGACATGTTAGAATGTTGACATGGATACCAGCATTACGTGTGGGGACACTGCCCCTCATGTACGTGGCAGGTACTCATGCGACTCAGCCAATGTTGTCTATCTCACATGCTGCAGACAAGGATGCCCTGAGGCATGGTACATTGGCGAGACCAAGCAGAGGCTACGGCAGCAGATGAATGGACACTATACAACAATCAACAGACAGAGAGACAGACACATGCACAGGCACTCCTACACACACACACACCCCTACATACCCCTACACACACTCCTACAGACATACACACTCTCCTACAGACACACACACTCATGCAGACTCTCTCTCATATGCTCACACACACACTTTTTAACTTTGTACACCACAGTTCAACACTGGCATCTCCAAATCATTCTCTTCCATGTTTGTTAAAAAAACTTGACATCTACCGCTAACTCTCTTGTTTCTTCTTCCCTCTTTTTGCTGAATATCCTGTAGTCAGAAATAACAGGTTCCTCATATCCTGTAGTCAGAAATAGCAAGTTCTTCAACTTCTCCTTCTTTCAATTAGATCACAGTTAATGCCACAATAACATCATCTTATGCGGTGACTTCCTAGCTCACCATAGCTCACCAACCTATTTATCATGTTTTGAACTTGTATGCAATTGTATTCTAAACTCTTTTTGACTGTCTCGTATTTCCCCCATCTGTTCCTTCTTGTGTCTGACTGTTCTTTATTCTGTTTTGTCCAGTTCTCCATGCATCTTATCTCCCCATTTTTGTGCTTCATCCTCCCAAATCAGTTTTAAACCATTGGTAACAAAAGCAGGTCGCCTTCAAAATTGGATATTGGTCCAAGTTCTGCTGGGATGTGGCACACCCACGTTGAACAGACTCCTCCCGTCCTTGAACAGAAATCAATCCTTTGGGATTCTTTCCCTTCTGCATCAATTTTTCAGCCATGCGCTAACCTGAATTATCCTACAATTCCCCTATTCAGTGTTACCAAGTTAATGGGAATTGAAGAGTGTGGTGCTGGAAAAACAGTCAGTCAGGCAGCATCCATGGAGCAGGAAAATCGACGTTTCGGGCATAAGCCCATCATTGGGTATGTGCCTGAAACATCAATTCTCCTGCTCCTCGGATGCTGCCTGACCAGCTGTCTTTTTCCAGCACCACACTCTTCGACTCTGATGTTCTGTGCAATTCTGGTCTCCTTCCTATCAGAAAGACTTTGTGAAACTTGAAAGGGTTTAGAAAAGATTTACAAGGATGTTGCCAGGATTGGAGGATTTGAACTAGAGGGAGACGTTGAAGAGCTGTTTTCCCTGCAGCATCGGAGGCTGGAGTGACCTTATAGAGGTTTACAAAATCATGAGGGGCATGGATAGGATAAATTGACAAAGTATTTTCCCTGGACTGGAGGAGTCCAGAACTAGAGGGCATAGGTGTAGGGTGAGGCGGGAAAGATATAAAAGAGACCTAAGGGGCAACTTTTTCACACATAGGGTGGTGCGTGTATGGAATTAGCTGCCAGAGGGAGTGGTGGAGGCTGGTACAATTGCAACGTTTAAGAGGCATTTGGATGGGCATATGAATAGGAAGGGTTTGGAGGGATATGGGCTAGGTGTTGGCATGTGGGACTAGATTGGGTTGGGATATCTGGTCAGCATGGGTTGGACTGAAGGAACTGTTTCCGAGCTGTACATCTCTATGACTCTATGACTATATTTGCAGTCCTCACGTTCTCCAAGTTAATGGGAGCTACTATTTTGGAGGTCCTTGTTATCAATTGCCTCCCTAACTATCGAAACTCAGCACTCCAGTCATTTCCCAATCAGGGCGATAGATTGTCAAATGGCCATGCTTTTTGGTTGCTCTCTTCTCCTCTACTTCTCACTGCTTACGATAGTCCTTTATACTGCCAAAACTAAGCACTGAATGGAAGACCTACTACTCTATCTGTAGGAATAAACCCAAACTTCCAGTTTCTTGCCACTTCAATAATTATCTTACTCCCTTGCTAACATTTCCATCCTTAGCCTGCTACAACGTTTCAATGAAGCTCAATACAATTACTGGCATATTTTCAGCTTGCGCAATTTCTAGGACTCGATATTATGTTCCACAATTTCAGAGTATGACCTCTGTACTCCATCCATTATAAATACCTCATTTCATAAACCCACCCCACACATCTCACAGATGTGTATTGTTTGTTCTGAGGAAGGGTCACTCGACCCAAAACATTAACTGATTTCTCTCCCTAAGTGCTGCCAGACCTGCTGAGCTTTTCCAATAATTTCTATTTATGTGTATTATTTGTGTCTGTTGGCTTTGCTCTGAGCAGAGTGGATCAATTTCCTGCTTTTCACAGCAAAAATGTACCTATCTATTTCTCCTTTGTCATCATTAGCACCGCTTTTGTCTTTTGTGCTGGACACATACATGACCTGTTCCACGTGTACCTCCACTCCTGTGTCGCTGCGCTTAGCAGGTCCTTTCAGTTTTAGCTTCATGCTTTCCTGACTTGGAATATTGACCTCCAATACCAATTCACTCCACAACTCCTGATCTTTGCTAACTCCTATCTGACTGGGCTTTCTACAGAGAATCTGTGTAGTTCGATTGCCTTTTCAGAAATACAACTCAACAGCTTATTTCAGCATGGAATTTGCTTCTTTATCTCCTTAGACATTCCTGAGCCCCAGCTGCACAGAACTATTCAACTGCTCTCGACTTCTCACCAGTCCCCAACCACACAGTCTCAAGGCAGCTCAGTTGTCTTCCTGCAACATGGCTAAAAAGCGGCAATTTTAACATGGAGTTTAAATCCCTCTTCTTCTCCAACTAATTGACCTTTAGTTCTTTTCAGTAATCTTTTCACCTGCTCTCCTGGGAGGCCCTGAATTACCTACTAAAACCTTTGAAATTAGCCCAGTAACTATCATAGGCTAAAATTGACCGTTTCCATTGAGTAACTTTTGGAATTGCTTTTCCCATAAACATTACATTCTCGCAGAAATCTGGCATTCTCAGTACAAAAAAAAAGTTCATTTAACTAGGGGATTTAATCACACTACTTCATCTCAGCCTATCTTTTTATTTCCTTTTCTGGACTATAGTCATGTGGTTTTCTCTTAAAAGCATCTAAGCAATTTTCATAGACCATTTCCTATGGGGCAAGTTCCACATTTGAAGAACATTCCATGTAACGCATCTTCTTTGTGTGTTAGATTTATTAGTAACTCTGTTTCAAATATTGTTTCTGGATGTGCTGAATGATGAGTGCCTGCACTATTTATAAGCAAAGAAGGACTGAGGGGTTGATTAAGAGGGGGAGTTAGAACTTGCAAGGTACAAAAAGTGGAAAGTAAAAGTTTATATTAGAAATTATTATTTTTCAACAGAAATGTTGATGTGAATTCAAACAGGCAAATTGAAGATTTGGAAATAGCAGAGCAATCCAACAACTACTTGTTTCTGTCTTCATGGAAGAAGATACAGTTGGCTATGGGCCCTTTTGTGGTGCAGTGGTAATGTCCCAACCTCTCGACCAGGAGGTCCGTGTTCAAATTCCAACTGCTCCAGAGATGTGTAGTAACATCTTTGAATAGGTTGATTAGAAAACTATATTAGAAGAAGACACAAATAATTTCCCATAAATGCAAGAGAAGCAAGGGCCTATTCAGAAGGAGTAATTGGGGCGAGTTAGTACGCGCATTAAAATGTCCTGGAATGTGATCTGATAATTTACATCCCAGGGTATTAAAAATGATGGCTATACAGATGGTGTACGCATTGGTTGTTGTCTTTCAAAATTCTGTCGATTTTCAAACAATCCCAACAGATTGGAAAGTGGCAACTGTAACTTCACTGTTTAAAAATGCGGAAGGGAAAATGCCAGAGATTACAGTTTGGTGAGCCTAACATCTAAAATAAGAAAAATGCTGGAGTCTTTTATAAAGGTTGTGAAATCAGAATAGCTAGAACATATCAGCTGGATTAAAGAAAGTCAGCCTGAATTTATGAAAGTGAAATGGTGATTGACAAACCAGCTGGTGTTTCTTGAGGATATAACCGCTAAAATAGATAAAGGAGAACCAGTGGATGTTATGAATTTGGATTTTCATAAAGCTTTTGATAAGGTCTCAAATAAGAGGTTATTGTGCACAGACAAATCCGATGGAATTGTTGGTTATGGATTGGCATAGATTGATAATTGGTTAGCAGATAGGAAGCAGACTGTAGAAATAAGTGATTCTGTATTAGTGGTGTTGGAAGAGCACAGCAGTTCAGGCAGCATCCAAGGAGCTTCAAAATCGACGTTTCGGGCATCTGCAGTCATTGTTTTTACCTTGTAGAAATAAGTGAGACATTTTCAAAGTGGAAGACAGTACCAA
Source organism: Chiloscyllium plagiosum (assembly GCF_037043375.1). NCBI lineage: Eukaryota > Metazoa > Chordata > Chondrichthyes > Orectolobiformes > Hemiscylliidae > Chiloscyllium > Chiloscyllium plagiosum. The sequence goes on from NW_028270139.1 coordinate 43,500,300, forward strand.
ATAGGGTTCTGTAGAGATTTTTGCTTGCCCCCAGCAATGTATAACAACAATTAGGATGAGGGAATCAAATGTAATATTTTAAAATTTCCTAACAATATAAAACTAAATGCATTCTCCCCATGTCTGCATGGGTTTCCTCCGGGTGCTCCGGTTTCCTCCCACAGTCCAAAGATGTGCAGGTCAGGTGAATTGGCCATGTCAATTGCCTGTAGCGTTAGGTGCATTAGTCAGAGGGAAATGGGTCTGGGTGGGTTACTCTTCGGAGGGTCAGTGTGAACTGGTTGGGCTGAATGGCCTGTTTCCACACTGTAGGGAATCTAATCTAATCTAATCTAAATGGGATTGAGAGTGATGACGAGAAGGTAAAGAGGCTGCTTAGACATATTGAGTGGTAATTGTGTGTCAGATGCAATATAACATGGATATGCATGAAGTAGTCTACTTCAGTAACAAGAACAGATTGGCAGAGTGTTATTAAATGGTAGTAAATTGGGAAATGTTGATGTGTACATAAGAACCTGGATGTGCTTATACACCTGTCACTGAAAACAAGCATGTAGATACAGCAAGCAATTAGGAATGCATTTGGCATTTTGGCTTTAATTGCAAGAGGGTTTGAGTACAAGAGCAGGGACATCTTACTGAAGCTGCTCAGGGCCCTGGTGAGACCACAGCTGGAGTAATCTATGCAAATTACCCAAGAAAAGATATACTTGTCAGACAGGGGCTGTAACAAAGACTCACCAGACTGTTTACTAGGAAGGTTTCATCCTCTCTACAATCCTGCTGGATTGAGGATGGTCAACGACGTGGAACTTCTGGCTGATGCCAAATATATTCATCACTGCCTACATTACCTGAGCTGTGAAATAGTTTGTCTGGTTTAAATCTATACTGGGGACATGATTGCACCTTGTAAAAACGTGTTGAATTAAGATGGCTACGTGAAACTTTAGCTGTGTTTGTTCAAGTGGGAAACACTTGTATATGTTTGCTAAAAATGTCTATGATGACTATGACATATTAATAGCCCCTTTACTGGGTGGTAGGGATTGACATTGTCTATTTAAAGGCCACTTCACAGTCCAGCTATTGGCTGGATATGCCTTAACTATCCTGTATTGGAAGACTTGTCTGGTTTGTTCTGGGTGCAGATGATATATTCCTGACCACCAACAATTCTGCCAGTGTGGATTCTGTCCCCTGATCACCCTTGCACTGTGGTATTGATAAATCACTTGATTCCAGTCTTAGATTGATACCACGTATCATCCATCTTTAAGATCAAGTCCATTGTTTGTACTTGTCCTCCCATTTGCTATACAGGATGGGTATCACTCCCTCCTGCGCTCGCTTGAACTTGGAGTCGCTTCTCTGAGTCTGGACCAGATCTTCAATCTTGGTTTGGCTCACAGGGACGGCGTCTATTTGTTCTGGAATGGGGAGCTGGCAAGTTTGTCCTTCCTGGGCACCTTGCTTAGCCAATTCATCTGCCCTTCTGCTCCCAGTTGGGGAATTTCAGTGGTGAGCTCTAACCTTAATGATGCTGTACTTGTAGCCTAGGGCAGTTTGGAAAATAAATTTGAGCAGGGTGCAGATGGCAATGGTTTCCCATCTGCTGAGTGAATCCTTTGATTTCCCACAGTAGCAGGAGATCAGTGAAACTATTAAAGACCTCTGTGCTGTCTGAGTGTATGCCTGCTGGTCGGGGCAATATTTCATGGTGGTTGACCACGCAGTCTATGGTTGCTCACACGGCAGCCTGAGAGCTCATTTTTTTGGGGACCTTCAGCAGTAACTCCATTAGGAGTTCACTTAGTGATTCTCAATTTATTGACCACATCCTGTCTTTCAGTGTCCATGTTCCACCATGGAGGAGATCACAGCAGGTCAGACAACATCCATGTAGAGAGAATAAGCTAATGTTTCAAATCTAGATGACTCTTCATTCGAGCCATCTGGACTTACAGGACACACACCAACACAAAGTGGCTGAGCAGGGGCTGATAGACAAGTTCGGTACCCATGATAATGGCCTCAACCGGGATCTTGGATTCATGTCACACTACAGGTGACCTCACTACACTATACACTCTCACACGCATGCACATACACGCGCACTCTTACATACTAACAGACTGTCTCATACACACGCTCTCTCTCAGACACACACACATACAGCCCCAAGAGGTGCGCACACACAAACACACACTCATGCATACACCCACATGCACATACACACTTACACACCCTTCTCTTTCTCTCTCTCTCCTTCACATGCACATGCAGACATTTATAAGTCACACATGAGGTGAATTTGCATTTGCAGAATTGTAATGGCACAAGCATTCTATTATGTTCAAAAAGCACACAATCTGCATCAATTCATGTAATATTTCATAAATTTCTACTTTGGAAATAGAACCGGCTGGCTCAAGATTGGGATACAGACAGACTCTAACCTCATACCTTTAATGCATTGTTTGAGCTGAGATGTCACTTTTTTTTTATTAAACCTTAAGTTATCTCGAGAATGTGACTTAAAAGAAGTTCTGGGATTTACATATTAATGAAACCTGCAATCCATTCTAAAAGATGAAAGACTTAACAGCAATCTAGGTTTGTTCAATATATCATTTCAGTTGCATGCATGACATTGTGATCTTTTGCTATAAATTTTGTGTCTTATGATCCTAGCCCACAGCTACCTGATGAAGGAGCAGCGCTCTGAAAGCTAGTACTTCCAAATAAACCTGTTGGACTATAACCTGGTGTTGTGTGATTTTTTTAACTTTGTCCACCCCAGTCCAACAGTGGCACCTCCACATCATCTCCCCCAATAAATTTACCATAGTTTGTCTCATCAGTTCCTCTTATGGTAAGAGTTGGAGAATCTGTTCTTGTTCCTGCGGCGATACTTACTGATGGGGTGCCCCACAATCTCTAACAAAGCAGCCTGTGCACCCACAATTGGAGATTTCCTGGTGGAGGTGCCTGCTGCCTCCATGCTACTGATCCCTATTCCTCACTGTGGGACAGGTGTACTGAGGAAGATGGCTCTGACAATAACTCCTTTGGTTTCAGTTGTCTCTTCATTTCTCCACATGGAGCCGGGGTTTGGGGATTTTACTGGGTGAGTTTTGTCTGCCCTGGGATTCTCTGATTCATGAATCTCTTTCTCCCAAGCAAGGCCATCCCCCTGGTGACCCATTGTTCTGCGTGGGGGAGATTGTGGGATCACAACTTTCACAGACTTGCCCCATTGGCTTAGAGCATGTTGAGCCCTGTGTTTGGATCAAATCTGCCCTGTTTTGTGCTACCAGCGCAGTTCGATCTGGATTACCGAAGACTCCTGTGAACTGTGTTCGCAGGTGCCTGGCAAATGCAGTTGGATGCTCTCCCTTTTTGCGATCTGCGTTTATTTAATCCCTCCACAGGATCTCCCTTATTGTATCCTACAGGGGCTGGGATTTGCTGTTTTAGTGGTCTGCAGCTCCCCTCCTCCCACGTTCTGAGGATTAGGGAAGGCAGAATGGATGGCAGGGCTTAGACACGTTCACATTCATTTAACCTCCTCAATGTTGGCCAGTCTGTGGAGAACCCTTTGCTGGCAGGTGCTGTCAAAAAACCTCTGGAGGTCAGTTGCCAGCTGAAACATGGGGATTTTTTGGCTACTCTCTACCTCATAAACTGTGCCATCGTAATCAGGGTTGTATAAACTATAGGATTATTGTTAGGGCCATTCTGATGGGCTGTAGTCGGTGGATCCATCAGGACAGGGTAAAATGCTGGAGGTGCTGAAGGATCTAATCCTTCCGCAAGAGGAATGAGAGTCCCCAATATTAGCTGTTCTTGGCATAGCTACGTGCTTGTTCTTCTATTTCCTCTCAGTCTATCCCATAATAGGGGCATTATGACCCCATCACATTCTATTATCACAAATGTGCATGACGTTCCCTTTTACACTGGAAGTTGGGGCTGTAATTTTTCAATCTTGCTCTGGCATTTTGAACGGCCAAGAGAGCAGGCTCTGTTTCCTTCACCTGCCTGGTGCAGGATTAGCAGCACAGCCTTTACATTTTTGCAATTCTCAGTCAGCTCGTGCACAGCTTTTTGGGCTGTGTCCTGATCACTAACGACCCACTGCACCTCATGGTTCACTGGGTCGGAAACTGTCTGCAGTGTAGCATGTTCACCTGGTTCCTCTGCTCCTGCTCTGCTTCATTGACTCTTACTTTCTCCAGTTCCTGCTTCACCTTCACCAGTTCTTTACCTCACGTTACCTTCTCCCATTCTCTACCTCTCCGCTGCTGCAAGCAGCTGCATACCACTGTAGCCTTGCTGAGATTTGAAGCATCCTTCCTTTCAGTTTTCCATGTGACTCCCAGCATTTCTGTCCCATGGGTCCCAGAACTGATATTTACTCACTGTAATGATCGATCCAGCCGGGCCACTTCTTATTTCGGTACCTTCTAAGTATCTCCTCCCTCGGTGCCATCTCTCCAACGTTTCCTTCTAACTTACTGCTCTCTTTCTCTCTCCCTCTCTCCGAGTCCATGAGCCTATATTAGTTGCTTTTTCACTTCTCTGTGACTGGATCCCCGACCATTTTTCACTATCTCTTACCTCATCAGACTCCTAGCTTACTCGAGCTTCTCTATATCCTTATGGGTCCCCAACCTCAAATCTACCAGGCCCGCTGTCAAGGAAAGGCTGCCAATATTCTCAAAGATCCATCCCCCACCCTAGCAATGATTTTCTACAACCTCTACCATCGGCGACAAGGTACAGAAGCCTGAACACACGTACCAGCCGGTTTTGAAACAGTTTCTACCCTACTGTTGTTAGAATACTGAATGGACTCGCAAACTCTTAACATTCGCCTGTACCTGTGCTATTGTTTTTGCCGCTGTTTACCTATTACTTACTTATTGATGCTATTTAACTATGGGATCTGCCTGTACTGCTCACAAGACAAAGCTTTTCACTGTGCCTCGGTCCACGTGACAATAAATTCAATTCAGTTCAACCCTCTATGTGACAAGATTGTCCTGTAGGTCCCTTTTAAATCTTTCTCCTCGCTAGTTTTTATTTCCCCCACCTCAGGGAAAAGACCTTGCCTCTTTACCCTATCTATGCCCCTCATGATTTTATAAACTTCTATAAGGTCACCCCTCAGTCTCCAATGCTCAAGGGAAAATAACCTCAGCCTATTTGGCTTCTCCCACCCTGGCAACATCCTTGCAAATATTTTCTGATCCCTTTCAGGTTTTACAACACCCTTCCTACAGGAGGGAGAGCAGACAATATTCCAAAAGTGGACTAATCAGTGTCCTGTGCAGCCATAGTATGACGTCCCAACTCCTATAACCAATGCACTGACCAATAGAGGCAAGCATACCAAGTGCCTTCTTCACTGTCTGTCTCTGTGTTAGAGTAGACCTATAGACAAGTAGGACTATCGTGACTTTACCTAAATCTGAGTTTGTGCTGTTTGATAACTCTGTCAATGATATGTTCCATCATTGTGCTAAAGACTGACAGCAGATCGATTGTGTATTTGGCTGGGTTGGATTAGTCTTGCTCCCTATGGACAGGGCATACCTGGGCAATTTTCCATTTTAATAGGGACAAGCTAATGTTGCAGCTGTGTTGGAACAGCTTGACTAAGGGCACAGTGAGCTCTGGGGCACAAATCTTCGACACTAATGCCAGGGATTTACAGCAATGGCTATGGCCATTTGGGATATTCAGTGCACTCAGCTGCTTCCTTATATCACAGGGAGTGAATTGATTTGGCTAAAGACTGGCATCTGCGTGGTCGGGATTTCAAGATAAGGTCGAGATGGAACATCTGCTTGACACTTCTGGCTCTGCTGTTATTGGCCTAATTCAATATAATGAGGGCAAAGTAGCTGTAAAAAGCAATGTGCGTACAATTGATTGAAGCTGTGGCTAACTTGCTTTATCTTGTCTTATTTGATCAAGGTTTTACATTTCTCACAGCCCTGAAGAGACATCCAGAATTATTGTGGACCTGACACAATTTTGCCTCTGCTCATGACGTATTAATATACCTCCTTCCTCACTCTGGTTTATACCTACACCCTGGCCTCTGAAACTCTGAGTGATTCTGTGCCTGAAAGCTGACCTCCGTAATGTTCAGTAAATGTTTTTGTTTTCTTCAGCACCAAAGAAAAACTAGTCCCAAAGGTGCCAGAAGACCCTTAATGCTACCATAGGCTTCCAAATTTAAGATCAAATGATAATTATTCTTTGATGTCCTTCTGTTCAACTGCAGGCTGCAGAAACCAGCTTAAGGTATTCCAATGAAGTCAATGAGGAAAATTCAACCCCAAGTCGGCCAGCTAGGTAGAATTGCTAGTCCAGGACACGTCAACTTGTGATTTTCAAAAACAATTAAAGCTAATGTTTGGTATTTTAGCTCCTGTGAACTTCTGAACAAAAGCTTTTCACTTTTCTTCTGGAGAATCATGCTTGGAAGGAAAATTAAAGTTTATGCTGATACAGATCTTTTATGTGAGGGCAAGCTGCAAAAGATTTTTTTTTGCTTAAGATACTCCAAGTATCTTGAATAAAAAGAGATGCAGATATCATCGAACAAAAAAAAATCTGTGAACATAACATGTTACTCTTCAATATTGATGTTAGGTGCAAGGAATCCCTTCCCACCACCACCACCACCACCACCCACTCCCCACCCAACCCCTCGCCAAATGCCACATTTCTGATTTTCAAAGTGGCTTCAGGAAAAATATTTTTTTCCCCTACAGGAGGCAATAGTCTGCAGTTGAGCCATTGTGAAGTATTGCTGTACACTGCTACTTGCTGAAGTATAGCAGTAATAACAGATTGAAAACAAGGAGTTGAAGCTGTGGGGAATGAAAATCAGTACAAATGCTATCTCTTCAGTTCTGCCACAATTCAACACTAACTTTCAATTTCACCTGGAGAACTGATCCAGATAGTTCGCAATGAGAATGGAAACGCACAGTTGGAAATTCGGATGCATTTGTGATCAGGAATGAGAGTAGTACCAAAATCAGAAATTGCTGGAAAAACCCAACAGGTAAGGCAGCATCTGTGGAGATAAAGCAGAGTTAACATTTCAGATCCAGTGATAGTTCTTCAGAACTCATGTGAGTTTTGTTTTAATTTTGTTTCTGATTTCCAGCATTCTTTTTTTGTCACATTTGTATAGTGCTTTTCACTCTCTCTGAACATAGCAACAATACAGATTGAGAAATCAGATTGGAATACACTTATAGAGAGTTCACAAGCTCTAATGTGTATCTGTCAGTGGTTATAGTAATGGGAGTCCAAAAGATGGACACAAAATACATAGCAGAAATAAATACTTTATTTAATAGTTGACAATTCAATACAAACAATGTAGGATAATGGAAAGTATGAGGAAGCAGAAAGCTATTCAGCTGGATCTTGGAATTGCTGGACTTCATCTTCTACACTATGTATTCAAATGATCACAGGAATAGAACAAGTTAATTTGTCACTAATCGTGACCAATATTAAATTTCAATTATTTATGGATAAAATATGTCAATAATCTTCGAAGGAGATCTTCCTGCCAAATAAGAACTGACTGTCTCAGTATCAGAAGTGTTTTATCCTGACACATGTTGAATGGAAAATGATTAATAAAAGTCGATTTTAATACAGAACGTTTCAAGAATTCTTTCTGCAAGTGATGATGTTTGAACAGTCCGCAAACATTTTTCCTGTCCAGTCATCTAGACAGTAATGCAACATGTGTGATCCCATTCCAACAATCGCAACGTATTGTTCATTTGTGTTTTATTTTAAAATTTATCTGGATCGGGATTGATGTTTCACACACTTCATACGTTCCTTTAATGTCGAAAAGAATAAAATAATCATTTTACAGTGCATATAAAATGACTAAAATGGATTAAAGTAGACAAATGGGTTAAATAGCACGTGATTCTATTTAAACCTGTTCTTAAGACACACTTCTTTAATTTGAATCATTACATAAGGTGCAAAGCATCTGTGATATTTTGTACTTACTTATTCTCCTCCAGTCCTATTATGTTTGTAGCTGATTGTTATATTAGCTGATTAGTTGATTCATTAACCATTTTCTGCAGTTAGATTGCTTTATGGGCTTTTTTCCACAATTTGCTGATTGATATTTCTTCTTTACCTGTTTACTTTGGAGCTTCGATCTACCACCATCACACAATGTTATATTTTTGAATATACAATGGTCTAATTTATTCTGATTCACTAAGGTAGTGAATTTGATTGGTACCTTGATAGATACGCTATGATAATGCGGCTGAAAAGTAATATATCATGATTTCCAGTGAATGCACATATACTGCATATCTGTATAATGTCCCTTTGGACCTACAAGACATGCTAATTGTCTTAATTCAAACTATCACTCAATGGAAAGAATTCGCATGTGGTTTGGAACCAACAATAAATACTATATCAGAATTTCCATCAGTCTCAGCAGTACGTAGAGGTCAGAACAAATGAATTAAACTCCATTTGATACTCAATAATAGTTACGGCAAGCAGCATCAGAAATTCAAAGCAAATACACGTACAGTAAGATGTAATCTACAAACATACATCAGAAATCTAATAATTCCAGACTATAGCTTCTTAGCAAATACAGGAATCCCAATTTGGTATTCAGTATATCAAACCACTATGTATGTTAGTTTTGAATACAATGAATCCAATAAACTCAAGGCAAGGCTCCAATAAACATAAACCTAGATAGCTAATGTAGCAGATGGAAGCTGAGATAAATGTCGAAGTGGATTAATTCCACGTGTACATTAGAGACATAATAGCCTGGAAACTGTAATAGCTGCACTAATTGGTCGTTTAACAGTGCATTACTAATGATTTTTGGGGGGATATATGTTAACCCCAAAATTTCCATTTGAAGCTAATTCTTGAGTCCCACTTGCATGGTCTATGGTGTAAAGTGGTCATACTTACTAAGCAGATCAACATTGTCTTGACTGGTCATGTCAATATAAAGTATAGACCAGTACAGCACATGAGCAGGCCTTTTAGACCACCATGTCTGTGATTCTAAACCAATCCCATCTGCCTGAGCATGGTCTGTATTCCCTCTATCCCTCTATGTCTGCTCATGTTTCTTTCTATATGTCTCTTTAACATTGTTCTCGTATCTGTTTCTGTCTCCTCTCCTGGCAGTGTGTTCCAGGCACCCACCACTCTCTGAGTAAAAAAAACCTTCCCTCATGCACATCCTTTTAAACTTTTCCACACTCACCTTAAACTATTATATTTTCATAATAAAGAGAAAAAGCCTTGTGAAATGTGAGGAAATGAAACCAGTGCCGTGTGGAGAAATTACTTTGATGAATCTGGACAGGAATTGCAGATGGAGGCAGCAATAGAAAAGCAGTTGGTACAACAAGTCCCACAGGAAATGGAAGACAAGATCACGCTCGCTTTCAACAGTCTCGAAAGAATAATTCTGCCAAGACTAGGACCCAGAAAGTTTACTGAGTGAATCAAACATGTACGTCACAAAGTGTCCCCATCACCCACGAACTTCATTTCCCAATGTCTCACAGTGCGTGTCATTTCCCTGCCAGTTAAGTGCTCATCACAAATAAAAACAATGAAAAAATAATGATAAACTTTTGATCCTGGCATGCAGGTAAAGGGCTATCATAGAAGATAGAAGTACCTGCCTCTTTCAGTAAACCCCACTTAACATATGCTTTCAGGCTTATTAGATGCAGAACAACCTCGATTATCCGAACGAGAGGGGTGAGGGGGTATGCATTTTGTTCAGATAATTGATTGTTCGGATAATTGATCTGATCATAAACAAGCAATAATTTATGAATGCCGGTTATCCGAACATGCCTCAATTATTGATCAATGCATGTCATAATGCTGTTTAATCAAATGCTGAGTTGCCTCATGCCATTTTTACAGGACCTTGAGATCTTGTTCGGATAATCCAAAATTCGGATAATTGATGTTCGGATAATTGAGGTTGCATTGTATTGCATCTCAATGAGCATTTCATTACTTCACTGTTTGGGCTATTCCCCACACAATTGCATTTTACCAATGGATGAGCTGAAAAGCCTCAGGAAAGTGCATGTTAGCTTGGCGGTGCCGGAGAACCAAGTGTACACTGGTCTCAAAGACCCCACAGATATAGCTATGAATGCCACAGGCTTTTCTATATACATGCACAGTGATCACTATATTCACCACTGCCAATCAGACCTAACTAACAACCGACAGTTGGTGAGCTGCAGTTGGGTGCTTTAGTGGGAACCAAGGTTCACCATTTATGTAAGTAAATTGTGCATCTCAAAATGCTCCAAGTTCTTCCCTGCTGGATTAGGCAGGAATCCAGCATTGTCTGTCAATAGGCTGCATAAAAGTTAGTTATTTTGTGGTCCTTCCTCTTCCATTCTGATGTCAGCAGATTGAACAGTTAATCTAGTCCTTGTAATCCTGAACTAAATTGTCCTCAATAGCAGGTGTTATGGTGCTTCTATGCAGCTCTTTACAACTTACAATCTCCTTTTTCAAATGTCACATTAATTGCCGTGTGATTTTTATGCTTTCATTGTTAATAATTGATTTTTTAATTTGACAGTACAAAGCTGAGTTGTGCTGCAATAAATAATGATGAGTTAATATAAATGAAAAATTATTCCTGAACACAAATTTAGCATGGAAGCCAAATGGTGAAATAAAGACAAGACTTTGCATGAAACTCCTTAATAATATTCATTGATAGGTTTGAGTATATCTTGATATTTGTGGAATTCTTATCTAAATTATTGAATATTATTAACCATTTTTTTAACCAACAATGAAGAATAGATGATGACCTGGATTGTTGACAGGAGCAGAGTAGTAATAGAAGAGAAATTGCAGCAGGTTATTTAATGCTTTATTTCTAATATTGGTGCTTTCAATTAAAATTTATGCTTTTAATAAGGGCATGGTGAGATTCTAGCTAGGCAGCGATAAGTTGCCAATTGACAGTGATTAAAGCTTGCTAAATGGTCCAACCTGCGTTATTAAAATTCACTATTTCACTAAAGGGGAGGCACAGTGGCTCAGTGGTTAACACTGCTGTCTCACAGCATCAGGGACCGGGTGCAATTCCAGCCTCAGGCAGCCGTCTGTGTGGAGTTTGCACATTCTTCCAAGTCTGCGAGGTTTCTGCTGGGTTCTCCAATTTCCTCTCACAGTCCAAAGATGTACAAGTTAGGTGGATTGGCTATTCTAAATTATCCATGGTGTTCAGGGATGTGTGGGTTAGGTGTGTTCGCCATGGGAAATACAGGGTTGCAGTGATGGGGATGAGTCTGCGTAGGACAGTTGGTGTAAACTTGTTGAGCTGAATGGCCTGTTTCCACACTGTGGGGATTCTATTTTATAAACTCGATAAACAGGGCAGACATCAAGAAAACCCAGCTTGGAATCCAGGGTGTATCCCTGATGAATTCAACTTGCTATTTGCTTTGAATTACTTCCATGTTAGACACCAAACACATTTTAGGAGAGCTTTCTTGGGCACCGGCCACATGTACCCCACATCGATGGACATTAGCATCTGACATGTGCCAGCCTCTGAGAACACACAAGGCACATCTCCGAACCACTTAAAGGCAGCGTCTCCACTTCAATGCTGCACTAGCAACTCAAACTGTAATGCTGCAGCAAGGAGACTGTGTGCTCAGGGACATACACACAGCTCATGGCTGCACCAGCCTGCATCTGAGAGCTCTTCACTCACTGAAATAACACAAAGTCATTTTAAGCTTACAACATACTTGCCTTGCATTACTTTTTAAACACTCTATTCCCTCAGCCAGAGATTCCAGGCTCATTTTATCTCTGTCTTGCCTTCCTGCTTAACGCAGATATAAAAGAAAGAAGGTGGCATGATTATCAGTGGACATCAGTCGAGGGAGGTGGCTTTGGCTCAGAGTCTCCTGGCACAGTGAGTCCTGGCAGCCTCCAGTATCAGTCCAGCGCCATGGAAATGGTTAGTCAGCCACTCAGGTCAGTCAGAGTTACAATGATCAACATGTGAGGAGCTGAATATCAAGTAGCATAACACCATCTTGTGTCTTTTTGGCTTATTGGAATCTGTTTTCCTCTTGGACTAAGAGAAAGAAAGGTACTAAGGGAGAGGAAAGTAGGTGGCAAGTCTGTTACATTTATAGAGTCATAGTCACAGAGATGTACAACACAGAAACAGACTCGTCAGTCTAACTCGTCCATGCCGCCAAGATATCCTAAATTAATCTAGCCCCATGACCAGCACTTGGCCCAAATCCCTCTAAACCCTTCCTATTCATATACCCATCCAGATGATTTTAAAATGTTGTAATTGTACCAGACCCTACCACTTCCTCTGGCAGCTCATTCTATACACGCACCACCCTCTGCGTGAAAAAGTTGCCCCTTCGGTCCCTTTTAAATCTTGCCTCTCTCATCCTAGACATATGCTCTCTAGTTCTGGACTCCTCCATCCCAGGGAAAAGCCCTTGTCCATTTACCCTATCCATGCCCCTATGATTTTATAAACCTCTATAAGGTCACCCCTCAGCCTCCGACGCTCCAATGAATATAGCTCCAGCCTATTCAACCTCTCCCTATAGATCCTCCAACCCTGGTAACATCCTTGTAAATCTGTTCGGAACCCTTTCAAGTTTCACAACATCCTTCCTATAGCAGGGAGACCCGAATTGCAAACAGTATTCCAAAAGTGGCCTAACCAATATCATGTACAGCCACAACATGACCTCCCAACTCCTTTACTCAATACGCTGAACCCCTGCAAAGGAAAGCATACTAAACACCTTCTTCACTATCTTATCTATTTGCACTTCTACTTTCAAAGAACTATGAACCTGCACTCCAATGTCTCTTTGTTCAGCAACACTCCCCAGGATCTTACCATTAAGTCCTGCTCTAATTTGCTTTTCCAAAATGCAGCACCTCATGTTTATCTAAATTAAACTCCATCTGGCACTCCTCAGCACATTGGCCCATCTGATCAAGATCCCATTCTACTCTGAGACAATCTTCTTCACTGTCCACTACAGCTCCAATTTTGGTGTCACCTGCAAACTTACTAATCATACCTCCTATGTACATCCAAATCATTTATATAAATGATGAAAAGCAGTGGACCCAGCACTAATCCTTTTAGCACACCACTGGTCACAGGCCTCCAATCTGAAAAACAACCATCCACCACCATCCTCTGCCTTCGACATTCGAGCCAATTCTAAACCCAAATGGTTAGCTTGCCCTCTATTTCATGTGATCTAATCTTGCTAACCAGTCTACCATGAGGCACCTTGTCGAACACCTTACTGAAGTCATATAGGTCATGTCCACCTCTCTGCCCTCATCAATTGTCTTTGCTACTTTTTCAAAAAGCTCAATCTAGTTAGTGAGATATGATTTCCCACGCACAAAGCCATGTTGACTATCCCTAATCAGTCCTTGCCTTTCCAAACATATGTAAATCCTGTCCATCAGGATTCCCTCCAACAACTTGCCCACCACCAACGTCATTGGTCTATAGTTCCCTGGCTTGCCCTGACCACCTTTCTGAAATAGTGGCACTGCATTAGCCAATCTCCAGCCTGCCGGCACCTCATCTGTGGCTATTGATGATCCAAATATCTCAGCAAAGGGCCTCACAATCACTTCCCTAGCCTCCCACAGAGTTCTAGGGTACACCTGACCAGGTCATGGGGATTTATCTATCTTTATGCATTTTAAGACATCCAACACCTCCTCTTATGTAATATGGACATTTTTCAAGATGTCACCAGATATCTCCTCACATTCTATATCTTCCATGTCCTTCTCCACAGTAAGCAATGATGCAAAATACTTGTTTAGTATCTTCCCCATCTCCTGTGGTTCCACACATAGGCTGCCTTGCTGATCTTTGAGGGGACCTATTCTCTCCCTAGTTACACTTTTGTCCTTAATGTATTTATAAAGTCTCTTTGGATACTCCATAACCCTATTTGTCAAAGCTATCTCATGTCCCCTCTTTGCCCTCCTGATTTCCACTTAAGTATACTGCTACTGCCTTTGCATTCTTCTAAGGATTGACTCGATCTCTGCTGTCTACATCTGATATATGATTTCATCTTTTTCTTGATCAAACCCTCAATTTCCCGAGTCATCCAGCATTCTCTACACCTTTAAGCCCTGCCTTTCACCCTAACAGGAACATACTGCCTCTGGACTATCATTATCTCATTTTTTAAGGCTTTCCATTTTCCACCCATCCCTTTACCTGCGAATACCTGTCACCAATCAAATTTTTATAGTTCTTGCCTATTATCGTCAAAATTTCTCCAGTTTAGAATTTAAACTTTTAGATCTGGTCTATCCTTTTCCATCACTGTTTAAAACTAATAGAATTATGGTTGCTGGCCCTAAAATGCTCATTTGAGGCAGGTGGGAAGTAGTCGAAGAATGTGGTGCTGGAAAAGCATCTGAGAAGCAGGAGAGTTTGGGCATAAGGCCTTCAACAGGAATTCCTTTTCCAGCACCACACTCTTCGACTCTGATCTCCAGCATCGGCAGTCCTATCTTTCTCTGCAGGTGGGAAGTAGGCAATGTGGCGCTCTTAGTATTAAGGTGGATGACACAAGTGAGGGAAAATGTTACAGGCAATAGTGAGACTGATAGAACATAAGTTTTTGGTGGGAGGAGGTACAGTGGCAGAGAAACAGTGTAAATGTGAGGTATCAGCATATAACTCTATTAGTTAAAACTCTGATTCCCTTGTAAAATCCCCCTTACACACAAACACAAGAGAGATTTAAAAAATGGGTGTTGTGGATGGAGGGAAAATTGGGAAAGCAGTTAACTGCTTTCTATTTGCAGTATGTGCTGAGCTGGTTCTTGTGCTGATTAGAACACTGCTCCTCAGTCTTACTTCTCGATGTTTCACCAGTTTGCAGGAGGTGCAGGGTGGGTGGTTCATACTCATGAAGAGTTTCTGATTTAGTTATTAAAAGTCACAGCTGACTGTAACTGCTGAAGGAAGAATAATGCATTTTCTTCCAGGTTTAAAGTGGCCACTGCTGCAGCTAATAAAGCTCATGCTGTTGTGGAGGTCTGATGATGTCTCCCTACCTTTTCATGGCACAAAGCTGTTCAGTTACCTGAAAATCAATCACGTAGCTGCTTGGTGCTGGCTGAACCTCCATTTGTACACATTCTTGGTTCTAGCTCATCTACACCTTCTCTTACTACTGCTTGAACCAGCAGCTGTATAAACAGTGCTTGCAATGAGTGTCAGGCATAATCATTGAGGAATACGCATTGATCCATCCTTGGCTTTTAAAGCTGCTTTTTTCCCATTTCAGTCCATAATCAAACATAAAAAGAGATGATTTTCACACTGCCAGAAGTTTCAGGAACTGTGCAGAGCTGCTCCAGACTGAAAGTGCCTGGCTAGGTGCACAACAACCTTTTAAAAATGACATGGGCACACATGACGTTGGTGATTTCCGCTGGGTAGTGAGTTGGTCTCGGAAGGGAGCATGGTATGATGGTGCTGGAGTGGTCATTAGGGTCACCAGATTGATGAGGTAGACAGCTAATGAGGCAAGTTTGGTCAGATATGGTGTGAGAACTTACCAGGCCTTACAGTGTGAACCCCTGGACACAGCTCAAACTTGGCCAAAAACAAAATCAGCCCAATCATTTTTATACAAATAAGAGGAAAAATAATGCTTCTCTTGAGCCTTCAAAAGCATTGGTCCTTTCAGGAAACCGAAGGGTTTGAAACCCAGCAGAAAATCTTATGAATTTGGCATGAGCAGGGGAGAAGGGGAGGATTGACTTCCCTCTTTCAGAAAGGTTTAATTCTAACTTATTCTGGGTCAAATTGGGCTTGAAAGAAGCCACGCACAACAAAAAGAACTACTGTGGGACTCGGAACCTTTTCTTGCAATTGTTGCCTCCAATACATTCATCTGGACTGGTGAACTTATATCAATTAAATTTATGAAGTGGCTATAGAATGGAATAAACTGCAATGAAAACAAAAAGGTCAAAAGCAAACATGATTGTTTAGTTTTATCATTCACACAAACAAAACTATGCTTCACAAAAGCATTGATTAACTTTTGATTGATAATCATTGAAATTGCCAAAAACCATGGCTACGATGTTCAGATGGAAGGGTTTGCTGTCCTACCACATGAAGAGTCCAAGGAACATTAATTAGCCTTAGGTGAGACTTCTGCACTTTATTCAGGTGGAAGTCCTGCCTCAGAGAATGACCAACTCAACTGTTGGGCAGCAACTCTATAGTCCCAACAGTGCAAGAAGCAGCAGCAGCCAGGACTAGGACTATAAGCTGTCCCTGGACTCAAAAGCCTAGAATCTAGGACCAAGTCAGAACACATGAGGACAGAGGGGGGTCTAAATGGAGAAGCCAGAGGTAGAAGGAGTCCTTGTGGGACTTAGCCTTCATTGATGGAGGACACTGAATATGGGAAAGAGTCTATTCAAGGAAGGGTCCCATGCCTTCCACATCAGACCTAAGCAGTGAGACCTTCTGAATTCACCCTGCCACTGAACTCCCCCGTCCAGCCTCCAAATTAAGTCTGTGTGGGAACTAGTTTCTTGTGTTTAATTACCCACTTAAGGACCTCAAATGGGACAATGGCGAACTGACCAGAAAATGTCTCACCCATCCCCTGTACAATTGCTGACTGGTTGGGAAGGTGGTGGGAAAATTATTTAGAAATTTTACGGGTCACCACTCCCTCCTCCACCTTCATCTGACCTGCAAACTACAGAAAGGGAGGGATGCAAATTCTGCACGTAGATATTATTCAACATTTTTAAGAGGCAGAAATCATACTTTTATTTGACACGCTTGTTTGATTTGTTTCTGAACAATTGATTGAAAGTATAAAGGAAGAGGAGAATGATTTTGATTTTAGTGTGATGGAGATTAAACAGTGCCTGCTTCATATATTTTGTGTTGCCAGCCAAGGTTTATCTCATGAGGAAGACTTTGTTTCTCTTAATTTTCAGTTCTCTGGTTTTTGTCTGGAACAAAGAAGAAAGTCAAGCAAAGATATTTGGAGCTTTATTTAACAAAACAAAATCTGGGAACAAAAGCTAAAGGGGGAAAGAGAATAGATTTGAGGGAAAAGGGTAGAAATTAAATACCACAGAAACAAAGCCACAGGGCTGGAAACAAATAGATAGAGTCACATTGAAATAGAATAGGAAACAACACAATGTAATAGTTCAGCTGGGAAGGATAGTGAGCAGGGCTCACAAAGAATAGAACCCATTCAGAGAGCTATGAAAGTGACATTGATTAAAGACTCCTTCAATCCTTTTGTTAGCTTCTGTTCCTGAACTAGTAAGCCAGACAAACAGCTCTTTTGAGATGCCATTGACGGTGAAGTATAATAATTTTTCTGACTCCACCTCCTCCACCATTCATTGTCACATTGTTTATCAGCAGCCCCCCAATAGATTCTGATTTTTGCTGAGGACTGCTGTAGATCGATTGCTACTCATTGACAATGATATCAAGAGTTAGAAGTTCTGATCTGAGTAGTGAGGAGTGAATTCATGCTCGTACCAAATTAACTCAATGTTAAACGCAAACAATAAACAAGTTCAAATAAACAGGTTCACTCTTGTATTTTGCATTAAATTTCATTTGAAACAGAACTCTAGACAACAAGTTGGAAGGAGTGAAAATAAAATACTTACTGGGATGTTTACTACTGCTGTTCAGCATAACTGTCCAGACAGCTGCAATAATGAATGCACATGTCAGCATCAGCACACAAACCCCCACCCCAATCAATAGTCATAGTAAGTAAAAAAGAATGGCAATAGTGTCAATTTTCAACTAGATAACTAATGAACATTAATTTTAGCTTGTTCCTAGGCCAGACACTCAAAACATTCCTAAGCAGGCAGCCCAGACCATAACTTTGCAACTTGTTTCGGTAAGTATACAGTGAAAATTACCCAGAGTAAGTTAGCTAGGTTGACTACCAGGTTTTAAAACAGACAAAACTTTATTCACAAAATTGCACAATGTAACACAAAGAACAGAATAAAGGACCCTTACAGAACTTAATCTATCCAAATTAGACTTAATTATGCTGTTCCGAATATATGCAACAGTCCCAATAAGTAAACCACCTTTAAAACACAGTACAAAGGGAACAAATTCTTACAGATTGAAGTTAGAAGGGCAGAAGGAGAGAGAGCCTATTTACACAGTCCACTGCTGAACTTCTACTAGTTCTGGACTGAATTGCTCAGCTAGAGAGCTGACCACTCCCCCTTTCATTTCACTTCTAAAACATGACCACTTTGGCCTGAAGTCTCATCTGCTTACATTTCAACAAAAATGTCTCTCAATACCCTTTAATCTCTGTACCAAATCAGACTAATCTGAACTGGGAGCTGGTTTATGACACCTCCAAAAAACCAAGGACACAGTATCCTTGAGAAAAGGAACCGCTTTTAGAAATTAGGGACCAGCTTTGTGACACTATGGACTGTGTCAACCTCATGAGACTTTCCAAGGTTAACTTAATTAAATATGGAGAAAGTGAGGACTGCAGATACTGAAGAGTCAGAGTCGAAAAGGGTGGCACTGGAAAAGCACAGCATGTCAGGCAGCATCCAAGGAGCAGGAGAGTCGACATTTCAGGTATAAGGCCTTCATCAGGAATGTGGTGGGTTTAAGTGGGGCTGAGAGATAAACAGGGGGCTGGGGTGGGACTGGGGGAAGGTAGGTTGTAAGGTAATAGGTAGATGGAGATGGGAGGTAATACTGATAGGTTGTTGGGGAGGTTAGAGTGGATAGGTGGGAAGGAAGATGGACAGATGGGACAGGTCAAGAGGGCGGTGCCAGGTTGGAGGGTTGGATCTGGGATGAGGAGGAGGGAGGAGAGATTTGGAAACTAGTGAAGTTGATGTTGATGCTGTATGGTTGAAGGGTCCAAAGGTGGAAGATGAGATGCCCTTCCTCCAGTTGGCGGGTGCCTTGGTGGAGGAGGCTCAGGATTTGCAAGACCTTGGGAGAGTGGGAGGGGGAGTTGAAGTGGTTGGCCACAGAGCGGTTGGGTTGAGGTGCTACATACAAAGACCTCATGGTCATGGTTGGGTCTGGAAGCCAGAGTTTTGGGGGCCAGCAAATGACGTTGAGGTGCAGTTCCTAAAAGAAAAAGGCACAATTTTAAAAAGGCTGTGTGTTGATTGCAGGGAACGAATTGTCAATGACAAACAGACCATGACGTTTTTGTCAGCCAGTTGTAAAATTGCACACTCACAAAGGCTTCCTTCAGTAACCTGTTTCTGCGGACTCTGTTGACAATGGCTGCTTGGTAAAATGTGCACAGTACTGTCATCACCATCAGGCATGTCTCCTACTTGGTCAGTAAATGGCAGGCTAATGTTCCCTTTTTACTTTGTAATGATTCAAGTGAAAGAAGATCAGCACTAAACTTTTTGCTGAAACAGGTTAAAGGGTTCATTTATTATGTGTTATTACTGAACATTATCGGGGGATAAAGAGACAATCTGTAATGAATAAGAAAATACAGATAAAATTAGAACTATGTCTAAGAGTGTGTGCTTGAAAAGCACATCCAGTCAGGCAACATCCGAGGAGCAGAAGAGTCGACGTTTCAGGCATAAGCCTTCCTCAGGAATGCCCGAAACGTTGATTCCTTGGATCCTGCCTGACTGGCTGTGCTTTTCCAGCACCACACTTTTCGACTCTGACCTCCAGCATCTGCAGTCCTCACTTTCTCCTATAAAATTAGAACAATTACAGATAAGTTGAAAAATGCTTATAAAAAGAAAGTCCAATGAGTCACTGTGGTATGCCACTGAAACCCATTGTTGGAAGTTCTTGTTATTGTAGTAAAGAGGCTGACACTTGGACAGAGAATCAACAGCTGTGATGGCTTCTATAGTTGGATAGTTGCTGTTTTCTTGATCAGGTCGATTCTGCAGGATAGCAGATATTCAGAGAGAGGAAAGATTTCTTGTTTTGCTGTTTTGGCACTTTCTACTTGCCTTTCGTTCAATTCAATAGTATTTGGAAATCTTTATCCCTTTTCTCCGTTTCCCCCTCTTGGTTAAAATTCTCCTCTGAGGGCGTATTTCCTCAGGAAATGCAACCTGGATTTCTGTCTGTGCTTTGTACACTTCGACCAGTTTCAGTAATAAATGCATTTTGCCCAAGTACTCTTGTTGGTGACAAAGACAAAGGATCATTAAATTTGATTTGTAGTTCAACTTGATTTTATAAACACAATATTCCTTCGTAAAGACACTGTGTTCGCATTTCCAAATTTCCAACAATACTTAGCCTTCATCTGATTCTAACCATCTGAGGAAGAACATTACCTGCGATGATCCATGTGTTTGAGCAGGGCCACTGGAGTCACCTTTCTCTCTGACATAGGACTGGCTCTCTTCCACAAATGTGGTTCTTGCAGGTCGGGGTGGATTTTCTCCTGGGTTGTCTTGTTGTACGTCTGTGCTAAGGGGGTGGCTTCCAGGTGTGTTTTTTGTTGTGCCCCATCAGCCCAGACCTTCCTGAATGTTTCATAGAGTCATAGAGATGTACAATATGGAAATCAGGCCCTTCAGTCCAACTCATCCTTGCCAGCTGTACAGGACACTGGTTAGGCCACTTTTGGAATACTGTGTTCAATTTTGATCTCTGTGCTACAGGCAAGATGCTGTGTAACTTGAAAGGGTGCAGAAAAGATTTACAAGGATTTTGCTGGGGCTGGAGGGTTTGACCTATAGAGAGAGTCAGAATAGGCAGGGGCTAATTTTATTTGGTTCCATTTTCCAGCATTTGGCCTATATTCCTCTAAATCCTTCCTATTTCTATACTCATCCAGATGCCTTTTAAATGTTGTAATTGTACCAGCCTCCACCACTTCCTCTGGCAGCTCATTCCGTACACACACCACCCTCTGTGTGAAAAAAGTTGCCCCTTAGGTCCCTTTTAGATTCTTCCCTTCTCACCTTAAGCCTATGCCCTCTTGTTTTGGACTCCTCTACCCTGGGAGGAAGACATTGACTTTTCAGTCTATCCATATCCCTCATGATTTTACAAGCTTTGATGAGGTCACCCCTCAGGCTCTGACACTCCATAGAAATTAGCCACTGCCAATTCTGCCTCTATCTATAGCTCAAACCCTCTAATCCCAGCAAAATCCTTGTAAACCTTTTCTGCACTCTTTCAAGTTTCACAACATCTTTCCTGCAGCACGGAGACCAAACTTGAACACAGGATTCCAAAAGTGGCCAAGCTAATGTCCTGTACAGCTGCAACATGACCTTCCAACTCCTTTATTTAATGTACAGACCAACAAATGTGGTATATTAAATGCCTTCTTTACCACACTGTCTAGCTGAGACTGCACCTTTAAGGCGCTATGAACCTACACTCCAAGGTCGCTTTGTTTGGCAACACTGCACAGCACCTTATCATTAAGTGCTTAAGTCCTGCCCTGATTTGCCTGCCCAAAATGTAAGACATCACATTAATTAAACTCCATCTGCCAATCCTAGACCCATCGGCCCATCTGATCAATGTCCCATTGTACTCTGAGATAATCTTCTTCACAGTCCAGTACACCACCAATTTTGGTGTCATCTGCAAACTTACTAAGCATTCCTCCTATATTCACATCCAAATCATTTATATAAATGACGAAAAACAGTGGACCCAGCACCGATCCTTGTGGTATCCTGCTGGTCACAGTCTTCCAGTCTGAAACTTACAAAATTTCAACTTATAAAATATCTGTTCCAGATTAATGAGCAGTCTTTGCAACTGTGAAAGTTGATGAGTAAGCAGATTGGGGCTAGAGTCATGTATTGTCTTTTAATTAAGGCAATCAGCTTTTTATTGACCTATGTGGCTCTCACTTTGATGTCTGTTCAGACAGAAAGCATTGTTTTGCATTTTTTATTTATTTATTGTGTTTTGAACAGCCAGATGTCTTACAAAAATCTCCCTTTTTTGATGTGAGACTAAAATGTAGTTCAATATATTCGAAATATCGCACTGAGCAACCCTAACCCCACCCCAAGCCTGTAATCTTGTGTTCCCCATGGCTGATCCACCTAGCCTGCACTTCCCTGGACACTATGGGCATTTTAGCATGGCAAATCCACCTAACCTGCACATTTGGACTATGGGAGGAAACCCACGCAGACTTGGGGAGAATATGCACACAAACAGTCGCCCAAGGGTGGAATCAAATCCAGGTCTCTGGTGTTGTGAAATAGCGGTGTTAACCACTGAGCCAACATGTGCCCCAGAATAGCTGCATGCTTGAAAAGCATGTGACCTAACACCAAAATCATCATGAACTTCAGTAAAGTCTTTCACAAGGTCCCACATGGCAGCCTGGTACAAAACGTGAAGTTGCATGGTATCAAGGGTGATGCCGAACTGGCTTAGTCATAGGAGACAGAGGGCAGTGATGGAAGGATGCTTTTCAGAATGGAGGGTTGTGACTAGTGGTGTTCCACAGGGATCAGTGCTGGAACTTCTGCTGTTCATAATCTACATAAATGATTTGGAAGAAAACGTAGCTGGTCTAATTAGTAGGTTTGCTGCCAACACAAAGATTGGTGGAGTTGTGGATAGTGACGAGGATTGTCAGAGGATACACCAGGATATAGATCAGTTGGAGGCATGGACAGAAAAACGGCAGATGGAGTTTAATCCAGACAAATGTAAGGTGATACATCCTGGAAGGTCAAGTCCAGGTGGAAATTATACAGTGAATGGCAGAGTCCTTAGGAGCATTGATATGCAGAGGGATCTGGGTGTGCAGGTCCACAGATCATTGAAGGTGGCAGCACAGGTAGATACGGGGCATTGAGTATAAGGATAGACAAGTTATGCTGCAGCTTTATAGAACTTTAGTTAGACCACACTTGGAATATTGTGTACAGTTCTGGTCACCACAATACCAGAAGGATGTGGATGCTTTGGAGAGTGTGCAGAAAATGGTTACCAGGATGTTGGCTGGTATGGGAGATTTTAGCTATGAAGGAAGGTTGGAGAGACTGGGTTTGTTTGCACTGCAACACGGGAGGTTGCGGGGTGACCTGATGGATATTCACAAGATTGTGAATGACATGGATAGAGTGGAAAATGTGGGGCTTTCTCCCAGGGTGAGTTGGGATCAACTGCTAAGGGACACAGGTTCAAGGTTGTGGGAGGTTGGGGGGGGAGATTTAAAAGTGTTCGGCAAATGTTTCCCACAAATGGTGGTGAGTGCATGGAATGCATTGCCAGAGAAGGTGGTGGAAGCAGACACAACGGCAGCATTCAAGAAGTACTTGGACGACTACATGAATAGGAAGGGATTAGAGGGATACGGAATCTGTAAGTGAAGACAGTTTTAGTATGGAGGGGCAAAATGTGTCGGCGCAGGCTTGGATGGTTGGAGGGCCTGTTCCTGTGTTGTATTGTCCTTTGTTCTTCTTTGTTCTTTTATGTAAACAACTGTTTGAACTCGCAGCAACCAAAGAGGTAAAGACAGTTTGAATGAGGGTGAACAGATTCAGCTTTTGCTGGTAACAAGATGTTGATTGGTCACTGGATAACTGATAATTAGCAATGACAGAGACCTTTTGGTATAACAAAAAAAATTGTGTGATTAGTTCTCAGTATTCTGGACAATATCCAGGCTTGGCTGATAAGTGGCATGTAATATTCTTACACAAATGCCAGGCTGTGATCATCTCCAATAAGAGAAAATCTAAAGACCTCTCCTTGATATTCAGTAGTGCTACCACCACTGAATCTTCCACTGAAGAGACTTTTAAACTCAATTTCTATCGTGTGAATTTTTAAAGCAGAGATGCACTTTATAACCTTTTCGTAAAACCCTTTGAGATTCGACAGAATGTTTCTAACAGTGGCTTCAAGTGAACAAAATAAACATTGCAGGTTTCAAAACACTGATAGAGGCAGAGCACTTGCAGTTTGTTATTGCTGTTAGAAACAGTGCAGCAGAGGAAAGCTGCCTTCTTTAGAACTGTTGAGCACGTACCTCATAGGAGAGATTTCTTAGACATTGA
Source organism: Chiloscyllium plagiosum (assembly GCF_037043375.1). Lineage (NCBI taxonomy): Eukaryota > Metazoa > Chordata > Chondrichthyes > Orectolobiformes > Hemiscylliidae > Chiloscyllium > Chiloscyllium plagiosum. The sequence goes on from NW_028270139.1 coordinate 43,524,504, forward strand.
GAATGAAGAAATGCAGTGATAAACAACTAAAATAACTGGAAGGGCAAAGCTTAATTATTTTGAGAAGTTTTTCAATCTAAAGCCTGATTGCATTGTTATACTAAGAAAATTTGTAGCATTTCTCGGATGCTAAGAGACTGATTTTCCTTTGCCTTTATTCTTAATTTAACAGTCCTGCCTGCGCACATCACACAGAATGTATCTATACTTGAGGATGCATGTTATGAACCTCAGTTTACTGCAACCAATTAAACACTTTCAAATGTGCCAACTGCTGTTTAAAAATAGCGGCTAAAGACTGATGGTTTATAGTTAAGAAATATAATCAGTACACTCATACATATGATTGGACACCAACCATTGGAATCAACAGTGTCAACTTAAATCCTTTGTGTTACTCTAACAGGGAATGGCTAATGTTTTAATAGCTTTTGCTTTAATTATTTTTGACGATTTCAGCAAATTATCGTCACTCTATCTACCATCAAATCTATGTGATCTGCAGCCACACAGATTTGGCTCCAGACCGACAAGATTCTACTCTTGATCCAATTGCTTTCAATGAAAAGTTCTTTGAACTCCCTAAATGATCCCAATGTACTGACTGGAAGTGAAGACAGTTATGTATCAATGGCTTGTGAATTTACTGTAGCCAAATTTGTGGACCATGCGAAAATAGGCTAAGAGGGCAGATTGTGAGAGGGATACAAATAGTTTACAGAAAGATATTGATCGGTTGAGTAAGTTGACAAATAGAATAGAATCAAAGAAGCCCTAAAATGGAGATAGAGGCCATTCGGCCCATTGAGGCTGTACCAACCCTCTGAAGGGCATCCACCTCCCATTCTATCCCCATAACCCAACATTTAGCATAACTAATCTACCTAGCCTGCACAACCCCAGATACTATGGGGTAATTCATCATGACCCATTCACTGAACCTGTCCAGCTTTGAACTGTGGGAGGAAACTCGGCATCCAGAGGAAATCCACGCAAACACGGGGAGAACATGCAAGCTCATCACTGACGGTCACCCAAGGCAGGTCCTTGGCACTATGAGACAATAGTGCAAAGCACTGTGCCATCTCTAATGTGGGAAAATGCAAAGTTGTTCATCCTGGAAGGGAGAACAGAACAGAATATCATTTAAATAGAGAAAAACTGTAGAAAGCTGCAACACAAAGGGACTAGGAAGTATTTGTACATGAAACACAGAAAGCTAGCACATGGGTGCAGAAAGAAAGTTGATGGAATGTTAGGACTTATTTAAAGGGAGTCAGAATATAAGAGGAAGGAAATCTTACTGTGACTGTACACGGTGCTGGTGAAACCAGATCTGGGGAGTACTGTGAACAGTTTTGGTCCCCTCAGTGAAAAAAAAAGATTTCACTTCATTGGAGACATTTTGGAGAATGTTCACTCGGTAGATCTTTGGTTGGAGGGATTGTCTTTTGAGCAAACGTTAAACAGTTTGGGACACTACTCACTGAAGTTTAGAAAAATAAAAGAAAGTTGCATTGGGACATATAGATTCTTAAACAGCTTGACAGAGTAAATGCTGAGAAAATGTTTCCCCTCATGAGACAGTTTAGGACCATGGGTCATAGTCATAGAATAAAGACTGAGGTGAGAAACAATTTCTTCTGTCAGACAGTTGTGAGTCTTTGTAACTCCTTGCTGCAGAGAGCTGTGGGGTCAGAGTCTTCGTGTTTATTTCAGGCAGAAATAGATTTTTGATCAAAAGGGGAATCAAAAGTTATGGGCAAAGGGAAGGACAGTGGATGTGAGGAGTGTTGGATTAGCCATGATCCTATTGAATGGCAGAGCAGTCTTGAAGGGCTGAGTGGCCTACTCCTTTTCCTATTTCTTTTGGTCTTATTTCAAAAATGATGCAAGACTTGGCCTTCACAATAAAGGTGAGCCTTTGAGTGACTGAATCTTCCAAACCCATGTGCTGTCCATTAGGTCTTGGAACAAATAAAGTATTTGACTGCTAATTTGAAGATTGCAAATGAACATGGAATCCAAATTATGTTTTAGTAAGATAATTGAAGGTTTAAGAGTGCAACTGCCAATGGAATATAAACACTTCCTGGGGATATGATAATAAATAAAAATTCTCAGACTACTGAATCAGATGTACTAGAGTTTCACACTTTCTGCTTGCTGGAGGAGATTCTCTAAATTGAAATAAGATTGTTGATTCTAGAATCCAGAATATTTGTTAATTCCTACTTTCCCTGGCCTTCCCTGAATATATGGTGACACCCATACAAGCAGCAAATACCATTTTGCTGAGTTTTCTGCATAACTTTATCAGTTCAGTCCTACTTTTGCTCATTTAGCTGGATGGCTAGTCTAATGCAAACTGGTGCTAACTGCGTGTGTTCAATGCCCACACTGGTTGAGTTTACCATGAAGGATGCTCCTTGTCAATCTCTCCCTTTACCTGAGGCATGACAACTCTCAGGTTAAACCACCATCAGTTGCCTCTCTTTAATGAGAGAACATCCCTATAGTCTGTAAGGACCATACGTTCAAGGTAATACATACACTTTAACATATGACAATTGCAGTGTAACTGAATTATACACAAATATGAATTAGAAGCAAGAGTAGACTATTTGCTCTGTCTAGCATGGTCCAACATTTAATAGGATGTGGTCTCAAATTCACATTCCTTCCTAGTCCTGATAACCTTAATGTATTGATGACTCACTAATCACCTTAATTTGTTTCCAAACCATGGGCAGTGCACTTGTGTTCAAAACCATTATACAGGTCGTTCTGCTATAACGTGTGTTTTGTTAGTCCGATATCACTGTAACACAATTGAATTGGGGACACTGTTTCTAAAGCACAAACTTTCAAAACTTGTCTTGGCTGTAACACGATTATATCTCCAACACTTGAGCGCTGTTTCCAAAGTGCGATCTTTCTATAATGCAGGGTTGCACAAGAACACAACCATCACATTATAGAAGAACCACCTGCATATTTTTGCAAAAAGGCATGCTAATTTCACACATAGTCACAGCTAAAAATCACCACTTAATTAATATCAGGAGACTTGAAAAAAATTAATGCAGTATATGTTTTACATTTATTTTAAGGAGAAATTAATTATAACCAACATGTAAATGGCTAATCATGGCAACTCTCTGGCTGTGAGTATTTAAATGAATGGTCAGAACATTTTTTATTGATTGTGTGACTCACTAGTGAAATTGGAGGGTGTTATTTGTGTTGTTGAAGCATTCATCTGTTGCTATTACAGGCTTAATTTTTCAGCTGATATAAGCTTTTACAAAACTCTTAAAATATAGCATATAATTAGCTATGTATTGAGGTCCTTGATCATTCATATCCAATCGTGTCATTTACAGATTCTTGTTCTTCCCAGAACCTACTTCCTATTCATTATATTTCACATTAGATACCAAATAATCTGTGTGATATCGATGTCCCATTTACCCAGTGAACATCACAAATGGTCTGTTTGTTTAAGGACCATTCCTTTAATTGGTCTGCTTGGATCACAGTTCAATCTTTTTGTTTTGCTACCTTTAAAAAATCTTTTTATTTTACAAAGTAGCTGATGTCTTCCAAGCTACTTTGGTCTTAACGTAATTTGTTTATCTATCTCTCAACAATTTTTCACAAGCTATTAAAAATACAATTGCACTGATTCTAATTTAAACGGATGTGTGAGCCAAGTTGCAGATGTATTGGAGGTAGCCATATCCTGCTCCATGTGGGAAATGCAAGCGTGAAAGAAATGCTCGAATTTTTTATGTTATCAAGTGCTGATATTGCTCTGTCATCTATCTTACCAGAGTTATTAACCCATGTAAAGTAATAAAGGGAGCATCATACAAATGCAAAGGATGTTTTGCCTGCCAATGATAGCTGCAGTACTTTCTCGTTAGCCTGAACTAAACTATATTTGGTAAACTTTTGCTGTTTATTTCCAAAACACATTGATGTGAAGATGATGCAATTTAAAAGTGTCACTGTATCATGAAAATGTTATCATACTATTTGCCCATGAAATTACCATGAAATTAATGCAATTTCTTTTTTAGCTGCTCTCTCTCCCACTCCTAAAATTTATTCACAGTCCTAGAAATTGCTGTTGGGTTAGAACACATACGTGACTAATGTACTTTCTTATCTTTAAGTATTAAAAATAGCTACTTTAAATGTCAGAATTTCCTGAAAGAAAGGTCTCCTTTCATCTTATTCTTCAAAAACCTTCAGTTAATAGACTAACTAGAGTTTTAAAAAGCAGAGAAAAATTTAAATAATGATTTAATAGCAACAGCTAAGCCTTCACTTTTCACTGACCTTTAATTGGACATTAAACAAATGTCAAAGGCACTAAAAGTCACACTCTGTAGAATCCAGTACAGCACATTCCATCATGTGTACATGAAGTAAGCTGTTTTCTCAAGACAAATTAAATGACATTTTGCAGCTTTCAGTCTTAATAAAAATCTATATAGTCGTTAATCCTGAAAGCTGTTAACTATTGTATTTGCTATAGTAACCTCACAGCATCTTGTTTTTCTCCTAGGCAGAGCATAATGATATAATAAGTCCCTGATAAATACAAGTCAAAATTTACTGATGTTAACAGTTAAAGTAAAACCAAAGGAAATATATATTAGACAAGACCAACTTGATTGAGTTCTTACACCTCCCCTTTGCATTTATGTTTCATTTTTGGTTTGAATATTCTTGCCGATGAATGTGTCTCACTGACAGCTTTTCTTTCCCATTTTCAATTAAAATCAGAAGTCTGAATGCACTCAATTTAAAACAAACATGTAAATGAAAGGTTCAGTTTCAGAACATACATCTTTCCTCTTTCAGTAAATAATTTCTCTAACTATTTTAACTGTTCTTTCCCATGAATATCCATATTGTTACCCTTGACCTGAAAATACCTTTCGTCTGAAGCAGATGAAATTGCTTCTGAAAATATCATTTGATTTATTAAATCTAAATGGTATTTGTTACATTTGACTGCTCTTCAGGTTTTCAATTCAAAGCGACTGGCAGTTCTCTGCTTACTGAAGTGACCAGCAATGCAAGAAAGAAAACACAGGAAGTCAACTGTGCAATGAAAGGAAATGTCAGGCCAACCACGAAAGAGATATAGCACCTTGCCTTACTTTTTGGGGACTCCATAGTATTCCAAATGGCCAGGGAATTATTTAAAGGTTTCAGGGTGCCAACATCGTTTCCAGGTGCTGAGCCAACTGAGCTTTTGAAAATGTGATTTCATTGCTTGTTGCCATCTTGAACTCCAATGTAGTCTAGAAAAAGAAGTCCTTGTGTTCTGTGCTCCACACAATTGGAACAAGCAATGCGTTGATGTGATTAACATAGAGAAGCCAGGGAAACAGCAGTCGCCCAAGGAGAAGAATGAGGACATTGAACTGGAGGATGTTCTCCTTGTGGATGACAGAGCTGAGTTGCACTGGGGACTGCCAGGCAGCCAAGACCTGGTTCCAGTGGATGTGAGCTGTCCACAGGGCACCATTAGGGATTGTCAAGGTCAAGATGCCAGGTTTGTGGGAATGAATAGCAGCCTGTATTAATCCAATTTGTGTTCACTTTTCCTGGTTTTCAAGAAAAGCTCCTCTTTGGAATTGTGCAATTGCTTAGCAAAATGCAATGCTCCCCTGAACAATGACAAGGTGTAGGAATTCAGAGTGCACGGGAGAAAGAGTGGTGGTGTCCTTGACAGGGAGCTCAGATGAGATATAGTGAAGGATTTGTAACTTCTGTGGTGTGGGGGTGAAATGGTGACTGGTTAAAAGATTGAGGGTTTATTTGTGTGTGTGTATATGTGTGCATCTGTGCTGTGTGTGAGTCTGTGACTCTGTCTCTGCGTGTGTGTGTCTGTGTGCACCTGTGTGTGTCTGTATGCATGTGTCTGTGTGTATCTGTATGTGTATGCCTGTGTGCACCTGTGTGTGTGCCTGTATGTATGTATCTATATGTGTGCGTCTGTATGCATGTGCCGGTGTGTCTGTATGCAAGTGTCTGTGTCTGTGTGTGTATCAACCATGTTGGTTATATGGTATGGGCATCATGGCTTTGCGGCTGCTGTGTCATTATTTTGCCAACACTTGTCCAGAAGCACAGCAGTTTTTCAAGGATGGTGCAAGTATAAGGGCTGCTGGCCTTTTGGCAGATATCCGTTGAGTGGTGAATTGTTCTGGAGAATAGTGTGTGTTAAAGTGAGGCTAGAATGAGATGTAAGAGATACCACAGGGACTTAGTAAGGTGGGTTTGGTAGAGCAAAACATTTTCCTGCACCTTGTAGTGTTAAACCCTCCAAAGAGCTGGACACCACCAGCCCCTAGGACTGGATGTTTCTCTTTTTCTGGTTATGTTATAAAAAGCAGGACATCAGACTGTATATTTTTTATCCAGGAAGATTGTGAATGCACATGGAATCAGACTGCTAGCACTGACTCAGTCTGGTTCATTAATCAGAGATCCATCAACAGGTTGGCAAGCAGCTACAATGGGCAGATGGTGCTGGTCCTGCCCATGCTTCTTGTCTAGCCTGAGGTGGCAAAAATCCACACTGGTGCCAACCGTACCTATATTATGCCATCAGACCTGCCATTTCAAGTGGTTTGCTGATGGACCATCACAACTGGCAGAGGGATGTTGTCAAGAGTGCAGGAAGTAGCCTGAAAGGAGTCATGGACATCCCAGAAAACTGAGTCATTGGAGTTTGAAGGAGAAGGGAGACCCAACCATCCAGGGAGAGGATTGAGGGAAACTAGGAACTCGGGTTTTATTGAGTAGGCAGGAAGAGAGAGACAATTTCTCAGGAGTGCCCATGAAGCATGCAGTGCACCACCTGAATGTTTTGGCGCCTTTCTTACCCGAGGCCATTAAAATCTACATGCACACTCTCACCCAACTGTCCATGCCATCTGTATTTAGTCAGTGTGCTTTTTATGGTTGACATGTTTGATAACATGCCAAAATGAATGTTGTTTGTTTACATATGGAGGATAGGCTGCTGACTTTTGCCACCTACCTCCAAGCACATTATGTGGGTCCGCTCTGGGAGCAGGAATATTGCTCTCTCGCCCCCACACTCCAAACCTATTCATGTGAGCCTACCCCTATGGCCACAAAAAGTACATTAAATCCATTCCACCAATGGGTTCTGGGTTGGTATGTCCGTTTAACAGAAGACTCACTACCAATCCTCACTCAATTAGGAACTTTCCAGAAACTTGACATAGTTCTGAGCCTTTGTAGAAATTGTAAAAATCATCTGACCATTTGCAACGAGCTTAGCAGCCTATCAGGACATCCCTTAAAAGAGAATTGGATACACAAAATGTCAAACCCTTTACAGTTTGTATTTCCAAGTTTTGAGTATTGTAAGCATGTTATAAGACTTGGTATGACAAATTATAATCCGAGAGAGGCTGTTTGACACTGCTCCTCAGGCAATAGTCCATATGGACCAAGCACCTTTTGTAGTTATAAAGGACACTACAGTAGGTGAAGTCATAAATGTAGCACATGGGAGCCTATAAGAAGCCTGTTGTTTGGTCCTCCAATTCCAAACTTACATATCTACTGCATGATAGAAGAGGGTAGGAGAGGCTATCACTGAGGGGGGAGGGGTCTTTGATTATGTTGGCTGCTTTCCTAACACAGCAAGAAGTGTAGATGGAGTCAATGGAAGGAAGGCTGGTTTTCGTGATGGATTAGGCTGCATTAGGCTCTGTAATTTCTTGTGGTCTTGGGCAGAGCAGTTTCCACATCAAGCTGTGATGCATTTTGTTTGTAATATGAAAATATAAATATTTCCTCCTGTAACTAACCTGTCACATCGACACATACAAACACAGACTAAGAAATTTCTCCCGAAATTCAATTTAGAGAAAAATGAAATATCTTTGAGACAATAATGGTTAGTTCCCAAAGTGAGAAAGTGATAAAATGTGGAATGTATGGATGCCTGCTGATATGGCATTCTAGCTCACATGGCTAGATTACTTGATACTTGCAGTTGTCCCTGTGGTCTTCACAAATGCAAATTGCTCAGGAAATATATCATGATGTCTTCCAGACATTTGAAGATGACAAACAGATTTCATACTGAACTCACACAGAGTGTGCCTCAGAAAGGCAGAGAAATGGTCGAGGCAGTCTTTTCCACAGCAGGACTTCATCCAACTGACATACAAAATAATATACAGTAAAGTACTGGAAGCTGTCATCAACAATGCTATCATGCAGAACCTGCTCAGCAATAACCTGCTCAGTGACGCTCAGTTTGGGTTCCACCAGGGTCACTCAGCTCCTGACCTCATTACAGCCTTGCTTCAAACATGGACAAAAGAGCTGAATTTCAGAGGGGAGGTGAGAGTGACAGTCCTTGACATCAAGGCTGTATGTTACTGAGTGTGGCATCAAGGAAACTGAACAAAACTGGAATCAATGGGTATCAAGGTAAACTCTCCACTGGTTGGTCTCAAACTGGTACATAGGATGTTGGTGGTTGTTTTGGAGGTCAGTCATCTCAGTTCCTGGATATCTCTGCAGGAGGTCCTCAGGGTAGTGTCCTAGGCTGAACCTCTTCACCTGCTTCATCAATGACCTTCCCTCCATTATAGGGTTAAAAGTGGGAATATTCACTGAAATGTTGCACAATGTTTAGCTCAAATTTCAACTCCTCAGAAACTGAAGCAGTCCATGTTCAAATGTAACAAGATCTGGACATAGTGGGCACAGTGGTTAGCACTGCTGCCTCACATCGCCAGAGACCCGGGTTCAATTCCCGCCTCAGGCAACTGCCTGTGTGGAGTTTGCACATTCTCCCCGTGTCTGCGTGGGTTTCCTCCGGGTGCTCCGGTTTCCTCCCACAGTCCAAAAATGTGCAGGTTTGGTGAATTGGCCATGCTAAATTGCCTGTAGTGTTAGGTGTAGGGGTATGGGTGAAAAGCTGTTCGGAGGGTCGGTGTGGACTTGTTTGGCCGAAGGGCCTATTTCCTCACTGTAAGTAATCTAATCCAGGCTTGGGTTGACAATTTGCAAGTAACATTCGTGAGCCACAAATGCCAGGTAATGGCCATCACCAATAAGTGGCAATCTAACCACTGTCCCTTTACTTTTCAATATGTTACCGTCACTGAATTCCCCACTATCAATATCTTGTGGTTATCAATAACCAGAAACGCAACTGGACCCACTTCATAAGTACATCAGGTTGCAAAAGCAAGTCAAATATTCAGAAAACTGTAGTGAGTAACTAATCTCCTAACTTCCTAAAGCCTGTCAACCATCTTCCAGGAACCCGTCAAGAGTGTTACAGAATACCCCCGACTTGCCAGGATGGGTGCACTCAAGAAACGTGACATCATCCAGGACAAAGCATCCCGCTTGATTGGCACTAAATCCACAAACATACATTCCTTCCGCCACCAACACTCAGTAGCAGCTGGGTGTACTATCTACAAGATGCACTGCAGAAATTCACCAAAGATCCTGAGACAGTGACCTTCAAAACCCATGACCATTTCCATCTGGAAGGATAAGGGCAGCAAATACATGGTAAGACCACCACCTAAAAGTTTCCATCAGGCCAGTCATCATCCTGACTTGGAAATACAGGGGAACCTCGATTATCCGAATGACACGGGTGGGGAGCACTTTGTTCGGATAATCGAATATTTGGATAATCGAATGCCGGATAACACAGTTTAGCCAAGCATCGGGAACCTTGCGATCTTGTTGGGATAATCTGAAATTTGGATAATCGAATGCCAGATAATCGAGGTTCCTCTGTATTTCACAAGTTTTTCACTGTTACTGGATCAACATCATGGAATTTCCTCCCAAAAAGCATTGTGAGTCTACCCACAACACATTGACTCTAGTGTCTCAAGAAGGCAGCTTGTCACCACTTTCTCAATGGCAACTGTGGATGGGCAATAAATGCTGGTCCAGTTAGCAACACCCATACCCCATGAGCAAATAAAGAGTACCCAGCTTTTTAACCAAGCATTTTGTCATTTGCCCTAATATTCGTTGACTTGGCTCAATGGCAATTTTTTTGAATCAAAGTTTTTGTAAATTGAATGGAGGTTTACCACCTACCTGAATACCGAGGAGAAAGTGAGGGCTGCAGATGTTGGAGATCAGAGTCCGAGAGTGTGGTGCTGGAAAAGCACAGCAGGCCAGGCAGCATCCGAGGAGCAGGAGAATCATCATTTCGGGCATAGGAATGATTCTTATACCCGAAACATCACCTCTCCTTCTCCTTGGATGGTGCCTGACCTGCTGTGCTTTTCCAGCACCACACTCTCGACACCTACCTGAATACCCAAAGATAATTCCTATCATCAGTATTCAAAACTAGCATTATAATATAACTTGTATCGAGTATTAAAGCTGACCATTCCTTTCATTAATAGTTGAATGAAGATTTGAGCCACTGACAACAACTTTTAAAAAACCTCTGCCAGAATGTAGATGCAATCCTGAGAATGGCCTCCCAGTATTAATTACTCCATGCCCTGAGAAACTGATAAGCAAAACTGGGAAAAGATACACTGTATTCAGTCATTATTGGCCATATTAAAATAAGTTTGGCAAGGTTATTTTAAGTGTCAGCTCTTGGTTTCTGCCAAGATGATATATGAAGGAACAGTTATTTTTAAAACATTTGTAGTCTGCAGATCTTTGAATTCCAAAATTTGTTCCAATATTAAATTACACCAGCCAATTTCTATTGCACATAATTTTTTCCACGTAACCCTATAATCTATCCTGGATCACCGATAAACATTTTATAAAGATTAGCCATGTTATTCTATTTGAGTTTGCTAGCATGTGAATCCACTGCAATTTCGTAGAAAAAAAATCATGGGTTGGCAATTATTCAATTTTAAAATTGCCACAATAATGGGAGCTGTTATGTTTAAAATGTGCGTATGATTTACTGATTCTGAACTGCTGAAGTAATTACACAAGGCAGTCTCCCAAAACTGACTGCTGGACACCTAACAGGTAACATAACAGGAAATCCAGTTTTCAGAGTGCTTTCTTATGTGGTTTCAGCAGTAGCCTATTCTGAAGATCAAAAATGCCTTGTTACCTACCAGATGTGTAACTCTAAGTGTTGAAATACAATCTTTGCAGTGTTTAAGTGGACAATTAACTGCAGCACAAATTAATTGTAATGTAAGATTGTGTAAAATTAGTAGGTCTATTGTATGAAGATGCCAAACTGGGATGTTTTCAGGCAAAAAAATAAATGCTATGCAGGAAATGGAAGACATAGCAACTGTTGTGAGGGAAAGGCGACCATAGAATGATTTTGATTAACATAATATGAGAGTATTAAGACTTAAGACCAAATGCTAATTATACAGCTATTGAAAGGTTAACATCACTGAAGGGAATGAATAACTAAACTCTAAAGATTAGAGAGATTGTTTACCATCATCTCAACAGAAAAATGAAATAGTTTGCAAGTTATACTATTCAGCAAACAGGATATCAAAAGCACTACAAGGTCAAGTAAAGAAACTGTGTCCTAAAATGGATTAATAAAACAAAGATTTGACATAAAAGGAAAAGATGGCTTCTGTGGGAAGGAAAGAAAGAAGTTGCACAGGAGTGAATAACTGAAATGAATGAATATTGGGATTAAGAGAGTGAACAAAAGCATGAACATCAACCATCACAATGAAAGAATATTCAAGAACCAGGCAAAAATCATGAAAGACCCAAATATAACTGAAAATGATTTTGTGTGCTTACCAAAATAAAAACAATGAGGTGGGTTTTCCTGTGTGCACAGAGCATCAATGGGGTAGGTTCCCTCAAAATAAGTTTGATGACGTACTCTTCTATTAATTAAGGGGCGGCACGGTGGCACAGTGGTTAGTACTGCTGCCCCACAGCACCAGAGACCCAGGTTCAATTCCCACCTCAGGCAACTGTCTGTGTGGAGTTTGCACATTCGCCCCATATCTGCATGGGTTTCCTCCGGGTGCTCCAGTTTCCTCCCACAGTCTAAAGATGTGTAGGTTAGGTGAATTGGCGATGCTAAATTGTCTGTAGTGTTAGGTGAAGGGGTAAATGTAGGGGAATGAGTCTGGGTGGGTTGCTCTGCGAAGGATCAGTGTGGACTTGTTAGGCCGAAGAGCCTGTTTCCACATTGTAAGTAATCTAATCTAATTCCGACTGCCTCTATTTTGGTAGGGGCCTAATGCTGGATGTGAAAAATGTGCCCAAGTGTTGAGTTCGTTTGTCTCTTTTCATGTCAAAATTGAGTTCCTATGGCATAACCAAGATGCTGACTTTCATTTAAAGACAGTGGTGGAAGTTTATGGCATGCAATTGTAATTTGTTCCTTAATCAATAAAACTAAAGGAATTCTCTATACCTTAATAGCTAGCTACTAAGCCTGTTGGAGAATTATTTTGTGGAGCTGATGTGAAGAATTATTTCTGTGGGTCCTGGAGGAACATTCTTGATACTCTGTGAGATAAGATCCTGAGTTGAAAATGTCTAATATCATTTTATGAATGCTGCTGGAATCAAAAAAATCTCAAACTTGGCAGATTTACATTTACATTAATAACTAGAGTCAAAATGAATGCAAAGACTTGCTGACAATGTCAATCAATTTAAAAAAATGCAAGGTTTGTGAAGGTTTGTAGCTCAGGTTGAGGTTTAAGGTGTAGGTTTGCTCGCTGAGCTGTAGGTTTGATATCCAGACGTTTCATTACCTGGCTAGGTAACATCATCAGTGGCAACCTCCAAATGAAGCGAAGCTCTTGTCTCCTGCTTTCTATTTATATCTTTCTCCTGGATGGGGTTCCTGGGGTTTGTGGTGATGTCATTTCCTGTTTGTTTTCTGAGGGGTTGATAGATGGCATCTAAATCTATGTGTTTGTTTATGGCATTGTGGTTGGAGTGCCAGGCCTCTAGGAATTCTCTGGCATGTCTTTGCTTAGTCTGTCCCAGGATAGATGTGTTGTCCCAGTCGAAATGGTGGTTTTTTTCATCCATGTGTAGGGCTACAAGGGAGAGAGGGTCGTGTATCTTAGTGGCTAGCCATACACGAACACCAGCTAGCCACAAAAAGACACGACCCTCTCTCTCTCGTAGCCCGACACACGGATGAAAAAACCCACCATTTTGACTGGGACAACACATCTATCCTGGGACAGGCTAAGCAAAGACATGCCAGAGAATTCCTAGAGGCCTGGCACTCCAACCACAACACCATAAACAAACACATAGATCTAGATGCCAGCTATCAACCCCTCAGAAAATTAACAGGAAATGACATCACCACAAACCCCAGGAACCCCATCCAGGTGAAAGATATAAATAGAAAGCAGGAGACAACAGCTTCGCTTCACTTGGAGGTCGCCACTGATGATGTTACCTAGCCAGGTAATGAAACGTCTAGATATCAAACCTACAGCTCAGCGAGCAAACCTACACCCTACACCCCATAAATAAAAGTGCAATTGGAAGAAATAGCTCATCAATCACTAACTGTGTTTGCACATTAATGCAATTAAATTCACTATACTGTACATCAGCTGGAAACTTAAACAATGTGTGTTCACCAAAAATGGTGTCAGCAACTGAACTTAGGGTCTTAGCAAAGTCAATGTTAAACATTTTCAACCAGGCTAGGGCAGCAGATTACAAAGTTAATAGAATTTTGAGTCTCATGAAAAACAAAACTGAAGTCATAAATTGATAATCATCTTGGAAACTCTTGCCAGATTCTGTTGAACGCTGAGTCCATTTCTAATTGCAACATCATAAGGAAGGTATTCAAGTGTTTGCAACAAAAAAGAGAAGAAAATAAAGCAGACCCTTAAGCACAGACAATCTAATGCACCGAGTGAGACAGCAGGCGTTTGGGTTGGGGCTTATTTAGACCCAGTGTAATTTTAAGATGAACTTGAGATGAGTGTAAAATTGAGATGATTGTAAATTGACCATGAACAAAACTGGATATCGCTGTGGACACTCTGTAAAATTTGTATCTGAAGTGCTTGGAGCCTGATTTATGAGGGAAGTCCATCAAGATGTGCAAGTAATATTGGGCATTACAGCATGCTATTTTCTGGTCCCAACACAGGAGGCCAATAAGGTGATGTGTTGGCTCAGCGGTTAGCGCTGCTGCCTCACAGAACCAGGGACCCGGGATTCCGGACTCAGTCGACTGTCTGTGTGGACACTCTCCCTGAATTTGTGTGGGTTTCCTCTGGTACTCTGCTTTCCTCCCACAGTTCAAAGATGTGCAGGTTAGCTGGATTGACCATGCTATATTTCCCATTGTATTCGGGGATGTGCAGGTTAGGTGGGTTAGCCATGGGAAATGCAGGGTTACAGGGATAGGGTAGGGGAGTGGGTCTGGGTGAGATGCTCTTCAGAGGACTCATGTGGATTGATGGGCCACATGGCCTGCTTCCACATTGGAGGAATTCTATGATTCTAATAATCTGTGATTGATTGGCATTATAAACATACCTTTACCACTTAGGTTTGGTCTCTGTAGAAGTGATTGTAAGACATTTTAAATATGTAAGTAATATACAAAAATATATATGCCTTGTTTTTGACATCAAATCTGAACTGTTTCTGGAAGCCAGTTTCATTGAATTAGTGGAAATAAGTAACTTGACCTGACACAATTATGATCCATTTCAATTGCCAAATGTTCTTTCTTAATATTGACTGAAATGTAAATGTTCCCAGCAAGTATTTAGCTACAAAATGAGTGAGGCTTTATGAAATCATTCACTGTTTGAACATTCTGTGAGTTTCTGAGACTTTGATTAAGTTGTGAAGAGGAAACTATGAATCCTCAAAAGGATATAGTTAGGTTAAAGTGAGGGGGCAAACATTTTGTATATAGAGTATAATGGAGGATAATGTGAATTGTCCATTTCGGAAAACAGAAAAAAAATTATTATTTGAATGGGGAAAGATTGCAGAACTCTGAGATATAGAGACTCCTGAAGTGTCCTGATAAATGAATCACAAAAATATTAGAATATAGGTACAGCAAGTGAACATAAGTCAAATGGAATTTGTAGTTTATTGTGAGGGGAATGAAGTAAAAATAGGCCAGTTGTATATTTAATGCAATGAAGTGCAAGAGATTGCATGAGAAACGTTTCCATGGGTCATGGTGGACTGAATGCCATGGATTTCACCTGAAAAAAAATCACTTTGTTAAACAGTGGAATGAATCAGCCCTGTAGTTTCCTACACAACCGTACAGTTTTAACTTTGAAATAAGGTCCTGTAAAGTGAATATTTCTCTGCAGGCTGTGGGGTTTATGAAGTCAAAATTTTCAGAGTGTAATTCTCAGGAGAACTAATTTGGAAAAGATTGTGGGAGTCCTTCTCTCTGTTAGGATCTTCCGAGGAACAGTTGTTTATTACTGTGGCTACATTACAGTTTGCATCCAATTTGATGACTATTGATGGAACTTTGCCTGCAAACAGCTTCTTGCTGATTTTAAAATCAAACAACAAAATAGTTTCTGCCTTATGTAACTTATATAAGTTCAAAGCTCTTTCTGCAAAACAAAGGAATGGTGTTTCTGCTGGTTACACATGCTGTACCTGTTATTGAACATGGTGAGAGCTTGAGACAGTGAGTGTTTTCAGTGGCATGTTTCCATTTTCAGCTGAGTAACATCCATGACACCCGGTTTACCATAATTAGGAGTAACTTGTACCATGCAATCTTTCACTCGTCACATCATTCATTATCTAACTGGGATCTTGGGTGCTTTTCTTGGGGAATGGCAGTGCTGGAGTGGCAGAAGTGCTCATACTGCTGGGACCCTCCGATGTTCAGTCCACTATCAGGATTAAAGCCCCAGCCATTCAACACGTCAGATAGGCTGGGGCTATATTCCCTGAAATGTCAGAGGCTGAGGGGTGACCTTATAGAAGTTTATAAAATCATGAATGGCATACATAGGGTGAATAGTCAAGGCCTTTTCCCCAGGATAGGAGAGTCCAAAACTAGGGTGCATAGGTTTGAGGTGAGATGGGAATGATTTAAAAGGGACCCAAGGGGCAACCTTTTCATGCAGAATGGGGTGTGTGCATGGAATGAGCTGCCAGAGGAAGTGGCGGAGGCTGGTACAGTTACAAGATTTAAAAGGTATCTGGATAGGTTTTTGATTAGAAAGGGTTTAGAGGGATATGGGCCAAACATCGGCAAATGGGATGAGATTAATTTAGAATATCTGGTTGGCATGGACAAGTTGGATCAAGGGGTCTGTTTCCAGGCTGTATGTTCCCAGGATGGTGGGACTGTCTAATAAAGACAGATTAGGAACATCGGGCCTGTATTCTCCAGAACATTAAAGAATGAGAGGTGAGCTCATTGAAATTTAATAAATACGTAAACATGTAGACAGCGTAGGTGCAGCTAAGGTGTTTCCCCTGGTTGGGAGGGCCTAGATCAGGGACATAATTTAAAAAAAAGAGGGATGCCACTTGGGTCCAAGAGGAGGAGTTTTTATTTAGCTGGTGACCCTTTGGAATTCTCCAGGACAGATGATTGTGAAAACTTAGTTTTTGAGGATGTATAAGGTAGGGGTTGATCAATTTCTGATTAGGAGTGGCATGCCAGTTTATGGGGATGAGGTGGGTAAAAGGTATTGACGTTTTCAATCAGTCATGATCCTATTGAATGGTAAGGCAGGCTCGTATGGCTGAATGGTTAATTCCTGTTCCTATGGCGAAAGTGAGGACTGCAGATGCTGGAAATTAGAGTTGAGAGTGTGGAGCTGGAAAAGCACAGCAGATCAGCCAGCATCCGAGGAGCATGAAAATCGATGTTTCAGGCATAAGCCCTTCATCAGGAATGAGGCTGTGCGCTGAGGGGCTGATGAAATAAATGGGAGGGGGGTGGGGCTGGGGGGGAAGGTAGCTGAGAGTACGATAGTTAGATGGAGGTGGAGGTAATGGTGATAGGTCAGAGGGGAGGGTGGAAGGGATAGGTGGGAAGGAAGATGGACAGGTAGCACAGGTCATGAGGGCGGTGCCGAGCTGGAAGGTCGGAAGTGGTACAAGGTAGGGACAGGGGAAATGAAGAAACTTGTGAAATCTACATTGATGCCATGGGTTGGAGGGTTCCGAGGCAGAACATGAGGCATTCTTCCACCAGGCGTCAAGTGGTTACGGAGTGGCGATGAAGGAGGCCCAGGACCTGCATATTCTTGGCAGGGTGAGAGAGGGAGTTGAAGTGTTTGGCCACGGGATGGTGGGGTCGGTTGGTGTTGTTGTCCCAGAGATGATCTCTGAAGCGGACGGCGAGTAGGCATCTTGTCTCTCCAATGTAGAGGAGACCGCATCGGGTGCAATGGATACAGTAAGTGGCATGTGTGGAAGTGCAGGTAAAAATCTGATGGATGTGGAAGGCTCCTTTCGGGCCTTAGACAGAGATGAAGGGGGAAGTGTGGGCACAGGTTTTGCAATTCTTGCGGTGGCAGTGGAAGGTGCCAGAAGGGGAGGGTAGGTTGTTAGGGGGCGTGGACCTGACGAGGGAGTTGCAGAGAGAATAGCCTTTACAGAAAGTGGATAGGGGTGGGGAGGGAAATATATCTCTGGTGTGGGGTTCGTTTGTAGGTGGCTGAAATGGCGGAGGATGATTGTGCGGAGGTTGGTGGGGTGGAAGATGAGGACCCGGGGTTCTGTCCTTGCTGTGTTTGGAGGGGTGGGGTTCGAGGACAGAGGTGCGGGAAGTGGGGAGATGTGGGTGGAGGTGTTGGAGGGCATCATCGACCACGTGGGAGGGGAAATTGCAGTCTTTAAGGAACGAGGCCATCAGGTGTGTTCAGTGGTGGAACTGGTCCTCCCGGAAGCAGATGCGGCGAAGGTGGAGGAATTGGGAATAAGGGACAGCATTTTTACAAGAGGCAGGGTGGGAGGAGGTGCAATCCAGGTAGCTGTGGGAATTGGAGTGTTTGTTGAAGATGTCAGTATTGAGTTGTTCACCGTTGATGGAGACGGAGAGGTCCAGGAAGGGGAGGGAGGTGTCTGAGATGGTTCAGGTGAACGAAGGTCAAGGTGGAGTGTGCTGGTGAAGTGATGAACTGTTCAATGTCCTTGTGGTGGTGATGCCAATGCAGCATCAATGTAGCCAAGGAAAAAGTGGGGAATGGCGCCGGTGTAACAACGGAAGATGGACTGTTCCACGTAACCGACGAAGAGACAGGCATTGCTGGGGCCCATGCGGGTGCCCATGGCTACCCCTTTCATCTGGAAGATGTGGGAGGATTCAAAGGAGATATTATTGAAGGTGAGGACCAGTTCAGACAAATGACTGAGTGCCAGTTGAAGGATACCCACCAGCACCCTGAGATGTTCTTCCTTCAGGCGTCGCGTTGCTAGGATTTAGGAGTGGAGGGGGCCCAGTACTTGCATGTCCTTGACTGAGTGGAAGGGGAGTTGAAGTGCTTGACTACAGGGTGGTGGGTTTGTTTGGTGTGTGTGTCCCAGAGATATTCCCAGAAATGTTCTGTGAGTTGGCATCCTGTCTCCCCAGTGTAGAGGAGACCACATCGAGAGCAATGGATGCAGAAGATGAGACATTTGGACATGTAGGAGAATCTCTGCCAGTTGTGGAAGGATCCTTTGGGGCCTTGGATGGAGGTCAGTGGGGAGATGTGGGTGGAGGTTTTACACCGCTTGCAGTGGCAAGGGAAGGTGCTGGGAGTGGAGGATGGGTTGGTGTTTGGGGTGGGGGGGTGGTGTGCGTGGAGCTAATGAGGGAGTTGTGGAGGGAATGGTCTCTGCGGAATGCTGATAAGGGTGGGGAGGGAAATATATCTCTAGTGGTGCGATCTATGGTGGTGGAAATGGTGGAGGATGATGCATTTTATCTGGAGGTTGGTGGGGTGGAAGGTAAGGACTGGGGCATTCTATCCTTGTTGCAGTTGGAGAGGTGGGATTCAAGGGCAGAGGTTTGGGAAGTAGAGGTGACACGCTGGATACAGCGCATCATCCTCCGCCATTTCCACCACCTACAGTCAGACCCCACCATTAGAAATCTGTTTCCCTCCCCACCGTTGTCAGCATTCCGCAGAGACCATTCCCTCTGCGACTCACTTGTTAGGGCCATGCCCCCCACCAATCCACCCTTCAATCCTAGCACCTTCCCTTGCCACCTCGAGACATGTAGAACCAGCTTCCACACCTCCACACACACACAACCCTCCCCCACCCAACCACCATCCAAAGCCCCAAAAGACCCTTGCACATCCGGCAGAGATTTTCCTGCACCTTCAAAGATCTCATCGACTATATCTGTTGCTCTCGGTGTGGTCTTCTCTATATTGGGAAGACAAGACATTCCTGATGAAGGGGTTATGCCTGAAACATCAATTCTCCTGTCTGACCTGCTGTGCTTTTCCAGCGCCATATGTTTGGACATCCTCTGTGACATGTTTAGTCTGCGAAAGGCTATATGCTCTATTTTGCTTTGTCTCCAAATCATTGCACTTCAGGGGCAGTGGCTATGACAGTTTTCAGCCTTGAATATCATTGCCCTCCTTTGAAAAGGACGTACATTGGAACATCCTTTTCGCACTGAGTTGCTTGGAATCTTAGCTGATTCCACCCTCTCACCCATGAAGTGTTTATATGTGTTGACTGATTAGTACAGTCCAGGTTCTTTCTCTTCACATTATCTTCAACTTCGGAGTCATCCAAGTTATTGGGCAAAATCTTGGCTCCAATTCCCAAAGTTAAGGTTCAAGGATCCCAAATGAATGAGGCTAGCTGAGTTCACCAACTTGATTGTTTATGATAAGCAACACCTCATGCTTACACTGTCATGCTTCCTTGCAATGTGTACAGAGACTCTTCATTTGTCATGTGAACCTTACTTGAGATTCAAGACGGGATGCCAGGAATGAGGAAGTTCAGTTACATCAAGAAATTGGAAAATTTGCTCTTCTTGAAGAAGGTTGAAGAAATGTTTCAATAGAGTTATTCAAAGTCATGAGGTGTCTGAATGGTTTAGATAGAGAATGACTGTTCCCATGGTGAAAGGATCGAGAATCAAAAGGCACCTTGAAGGTAATTTCCAAAAGAAACACGGATTGATGACAATTTGTTCTCGTGGTTAGAATCTGGAATGCAATGCCTGAGAGTGGCTCAGTTGTGGCTTTCAAAAGCAAATTGGAATATTATCCAAAGAAAATAAACTGCGGTTCTCTGAGGAACAACAGGTGCAATGGGTCGTAGTGGTATGTGAGTTGCTCTTGTGGAGAACTGACACAGAGATGATGGGTTTAATGGCTGCCTGTGTTGCAACCATTCAATGATCCCTTCAGAAACAAATCATTATTACAATATTAGAACTATAACAGTGTCAGATTGTGTGAGAAAAATCTCTTTAAAAATAGACAGCCTAGGCATACTGCCATTTCCCGTATCTAATGGCAATTTAAGAGTTAAACATTCTCTCCTTACTTGGCGTGCAGGCATTTCGTTTTGCTCTTAATGATGCATTATTTTGCCTTTAACCTAAAACCATGTTTGTTTGATAGTGCTGAGCCATTATTTCACTGATTCATATCTTAATATTTTCCGAATGTAATACCCCTTGAACACGTGGCCATTTATTCAATCTTCCTTTTCACAATGTAATTGACAGAAACATTACCATGCAAGACCAAGCATCCCAAGAGGCCTTATAACGGGTAAGGTTTCTGAGACTGCAGTCTCAGATTTGACTTGTTCATGAAAATCCGCACAGCCCTAACATCCAAAGTGTGGCATTAATAGAATAAACAAAGATTTTGTAATGCTTGCTCAATCTAGCTTGCTACTTGCAAAGGAAGCATTTCTCATGATCTATACAATGTACTGTTTAAAATTTTGGTTCCTGGTTTGTACTTTGCAATGGAAGATCATCATAAAAACACAGAAGCTGCAAATATTCCAATTGGAATTAAATTTGCAGCGAGTGAATTGTGGTCATAAAGGTCATGGACTGGGACAAGTTAGTGTGTTTAATTATGTTCTGATCACCTCTTTATTTCTTCAAATGAGATTTTGTAGAGGTTAGTTCGCAAATTGCAAGATTATTGAGAAAGAGGTCTCATCATTGCTGGGACCTTCTGATTCACAACGGTTTGGTGCCATATTTAAAGTCCAGTTGAAACCACATCACACTCTGCAAGCCAGCAACTGCCTTCACCCTATGGTGGTCACCCCTAAAATCACAACAGATGGAAGACAAATAAGTAAGTCACCTGCTTCACAGCGAAAGCTCTTGAGGTGCAGGTGGATAGAATAATGAACAGAAGCAAAGTCATCTTCTCTGCTGATCATAACAGGAGATCAACAGATACATGGGGGAACCACCATGTGCATATTCCCTTCAGGCCACTCATCATCAGACCTAGCCTCCTGGGCAGAAATAGCAGAATGGGCCATTGCTGACTCCACCATCAAAAGGAATACTCAGCAGTGCCACAAAAATAGTAGTGGTCTCTCGCATTCCACAAATTACCATCTACTATCGGACATCTTACACTCACAGGGCCATGATTCACTTCACGTGTGTCACTGTGCATGTATCCTCACTAAGAGTGATTGACTAGAGCCCTTAGCATCACATGGTTCATGCTTGCTAAAGGCTCACACTCACATCATTCTCTACAACTACAAGTTAGTTATGTTTCATGGTCAGTATATCAGAATACATTTAAGACACACAGTCATGATATAATCACTGTATCATAACACATGATCTGGAAATATAAGGTCTCGTACCCTTCCAAACCTGTGACCTCTACCATTCCAAGAAAAGGGCTCTGAAAAAGTTGTTTACAATTGGCAAGAGAGTCTTAACACATCCAGACTTCCTGTGGAAGAACAGGAAATTATAAAACATAACATGCAAAGTTCTAGAAGAACAGATCAGGCTAAGAATTAATTGCAGAATAACCAGACTTTAATTCATGTCATACTGAAAGCAACCTCAAAATTCTTTTTTCCAGCTTGTTGAATGATGTATGAAGAGGAACGTTCATGAAGGCTCATTGAATGTCTACATCATGTCTACACCAGTTAATGGCTTTAGGAAGTATCTTTTTGGGGAAAGACAAATACTATATCATTGTCGCATTACTTGGGATGGGCAAAATGGGTGGCATGGTGGCTCAGTGGTTAGCACTGGTGCTTCACAATACCATGGACCCAGATTCGATTCCAGACCAGGGGGACTATCTGTGTGGAGTTTGTACATTCTTCCTGTGTCTGTGTGGGTTTCCTTCGGGTGCTCTGGTTTCTTCCCACAATCCAAAGATGTGCAGATTAGGTGAATTAGTCAGGGATAAATGTAGGGGAATGGTTCTGGGTGGGTTGTTTTCCAGAGGGTCAGTACAGACTTGTTGGGCCAAATGGCCACACTGTAGGGATTCTATGAAAAGTATGGAGCCATTTTGCCAGGTCAACACCAATTGCATGCTTGTGGTGCAGCCAACATTCCTGCCAATGTGGATGGAAAGAAGAATGAACTATTTTAAAACTCATATTTTAAAAGATTGCTGAATGGTTTGAAAAGCAAGTAATCTGAAACTTCTGCAAAGTATAGCGTAGGTTTGAACCAACAGTAATTGAAATAAGTGCAGATGAATTGGAGCTAAGGGGGAAATATGAACAGATGCAAGTGGGTGGCAGCAAGAACTGGATTGGTCTCTAGATGAATATCTACTCATCAATGACAAAGCCATGTGATTGTTTCCTAGGTAACTGAATAGTTTGGGGCTGTGAACAAGATAAAGAGAAGCATTTTATATCCACCACCATAGGACCTGTCTGTCTCTGCTCTGCAGCTCAAATCCATTTTAAACCTGAAAGAAATCAACTTATCCTTGTCCAGTAGCTGTTGTAAACTATTTCCGTTAACAGATTATTCAGAGATATTTGATGAGTGAACCACCCACCTTGTGTCTTTTGCAAACCAATGGAAGTTTCCGGCAAACCATGACTGAAAAGCAATGATCTGATCAGCACAAGAATCAGAAGGACCATCTCAGCAACACATGAATAGAAGCTACAAAACTCCATCCCAGTTTTCCTCTTCCCATAACCTGTTTTTCCCTGTCTGTTTGCTGTCTGTGTGTGTAAAGAAGTGTTTATAAAAGGATTAGAGCTATAATTTGTGGTATTATATGCCATCGGGTTATAACTGCACACCTGCAGTGGAGTCTAATTACTTGTCATAAATAATAATTTGTGTAAAGTACAGAAACCTCATCAAAGTTTTTTTATATCAATTTGGGACTGAAAATCAGACTACTTGGGAGCTTTGTGTACTTATTTAAAAATTTTTACTTTTGTACTGACTTTGGGATAATGGCTCATGATCTCTTGTGCTTTACTCCAGTGAAACATGACAACTTTGTAACAAGAAAGTGAACCAAACCAATAAGGTTTGTAATAGTTGCAATTTGCCATGTCAAAAGCTAGCTAGTTTTTCTTGATATCCATACAGCACATGGCACCAATGGACATTGGGCATGTGCAGAGAATCTAGTCCCAAAGGCCAAGCTCATGCCAAAGCAAAAGCAGGGTAGCTAACAAGATGATACAAAAGTACAACACTAACAGCAACGAAAGTATTAAAATGGCGCACCAGCTCAAATATGTACATAAAGTTCAGAGTCGAGAGTGTAGTGCTGGAAAAGCACAGCAGGTCAGGCAGTACCCAAGGAGCAGGAAAATCGACGTTTCGGGCAAAAGCCCTTCATCATTGATGTTTCCTGATGAAGGGCTTTTGCCCAAAACATCGATTTTCCTGCTCCTCGGATGCTCCCTGACTTGCTGTGCTTTCCCAGCACCACACTCTCGACCCTAATCTCCAGCATCTACAGTCCTCACTTTCGCCCAATAAAGTTCAGATCCAACCAAGTAACAGACAAATTTCAGAAGGTGATGAAGATTCCCATATAGCTAACCTCCCGCAACATATTGATGATGTATGGCAATCGGAAGCTTTTGCAACCATTAATATTATTATGCCCTGAAAGGGAAAGAGAACATAAGTTAAAACTAAAATCAACACAGGATCTAATACTAACACATTCCCATTATGCATTCTAAAAGATGTGTACCTTAGCAGATGGTATTTCATGGTGTAAACTATAAGGGACAGTCTCACAGTGCAGGACAATATTGCCAATTCCACAAATTATCAAAATCACACCATAGTGTCAATTTGCAAGCTTTCCTGAGCTTACTGAAATCTTCTACTATGCAGGTACCAATAGTACTGCTGTGGTAGGACCACAAGTATGCACTGATTTTGATTTTGTTCCTACGCATGAGATTGAAACTCACTGTGGTGGAGCAGACCACATGTGACACAATCAAATCAGTCAGCAATCTCCAAGAAAATGACTGAAGTGGGATATAAGCCGGGGGTACCTGGATAATTACTCAATCCACACAACCATCAAGCTATTCCTTTTGATCTACATGTAGAATCTCTGAACAATGAAGTTGAAGATGTTTTCAATGTTAATCAATCACACTTTGGCTAGAGCCAGGGTGAACAGTTATAGTCAGCAACTGTCAAAGATGAACAACTGCAAAAGTTATAAAAGACCATTGTCCATAGATGGCCTAAGTATCTGGGAAGAGCTGTTCTAGTCCTACAGCCAAAGGCATTATGCCAAGCTATCATGTCCATGTTGTACCAGAGGGACATGGCGATTTGACCCACACGACAGTGAGCAAGCAAACCTATTACTGGCCAGGGGTGAATTATGATGTTTAGTAATTCTAGAACACATGTTAAGCTTGCCAAACGTATTAACCCCAGCAGTGTAGAGAGCCTGTATATCCACATTCTGTTCCATTTTTTTTCTTTGGGTGAAAATAACAATGGACCTGCATGGGGAGAACTATATCCTGGAGATGAATTACTTCTCCAAATTTCATGTTGTTGGTTAATGAAGCAACAAAGCAAGACCATTGCTGACATGATTAGTGCTATTTTCAGTATATCTGATGTCCTGGGTCATATAGTGTCTGACAATGGACTGAGGTACACTGGCAAACCAATTCTAGATAATTGGAGAAGGACTCATAGAACATTGTCACTCCACCATCTATTCTCAAACAATCTGAAAGAATGTAAAGTAGGTATTATCAAATCAATCAGCATTATGTACTAAGAAAACAACAAGATACTTGCATTGCATTGTTACATTTCCATGCAACTCCAATTGAAAAGAGATTACCATCCACAGCACAACCTGCGCTCAAAAGGTAAACTTAACCCAACATCTGAAATGCTTACCATTTTGAGACACAGGATATTCTTCTTCAAAGACAGAGTAGAATGAAAGAGTGACACAACGAGCAGGAAAGTAGGGAACTACCTAAAAGGGATCAATGGGAAGACAGTATGAGTCAAAAATCTAAATCCAAATACCTAGATGCTTTGTAAAGGTTTCTAAAATACACAACCAGCCTAAACTTGTATAAAGTCATTACTGATCATGACACTACATTATGAAAAACTCTGAAGTCAGCTCTGACCGATCAAAAGCACATTAAGCCTCCGCAAAGAAAATGTGGATGAACATACCAATGAAGATTTGGAGATACTGGTGTTGGACAACCACCTGATGAAGGAGCAGCGCTCTGAAAGCTACTGGTTCCAATTAAACCTGTTGCACTATAATCTGGTGTCGTGTGATTTCTAACCTCATACCAATGATGATTGTGCAATGGTGAAATCAATTAACAATAAGACAACCAGAGTGTCAAATAAATGCAACAGAGAACAACACAAATCTTTCCTGACAAACATATGATCACAAGAGCAGGATGAGTTGTCAAATCTTCCAAAGCGTTACACTAAACTTTGAAATGTTTATCTTCTAAACTCTGTTTTGTCCTGATTGCATAATTATTGAAGTGGCAATGGGTGTCTATGAATAACCATGATTATCTGTTTAGGAGAAGTTTAAAGATATTTTTAATCAACCTATTCAAAAGTGTGATGGCAATGTTCTGGAGCTTGTTCTGACTCAAACACAGGTTATAACACACCTCTTTGGCAGGTGGGACTTGAATTTGTCCTTCAAAGCCAGAGGTCAGGATATTATTACTGCACCACAAAATCTTTTTCAAAGACTTGGACCTAGGATGTTATGATTCAAAGACAAGCGCGCTACTGACTGAGTAATGCCAACACTAGGCTTTGTTTATATCTTTTGGAAAAGCAGGATCATATGTTCTGTCTTGGACCCAGTATAGATGAGTACAGCTCGAAGAGATGCAGCGTGTCAGTTTGCAGTTAAGAGATTTGCTCATGACAATATCATTAATGTATCATTTGACCTGATGGTATAAAAATTCATCTTGTCACCTGTTTCACTTAAATTGTGACATGCTAATGGAAGTATGCTGCTCTTTGTAACCTAATAGCTTAATGGGAGCCCAGATACTGAAGTGCCTGTATTCTATACTTTATAACATTTGTATAGAATTATTAAGCAGGAATTATGGTCTTTTCGCTTCACCAGTGCAATGTTATTCATGCTCAATTTCTTATTTTACAAGCGATAACGTAAGCATTGATGCATTAGGTAAAATACCCTGCTGGAGGCAAAATCAGTGCACAGCCTACTTCCAGCACAAAGTCTAGTTGCACAGTACACTATTTGCACTGACTATTCCACAATCTTTTTTTTGGTTGCATTGATATTGCATCTGCAAGTAAAAAGAGCAAAACTGAACAGACTCCCTGGGCCTTTAACTTATTTACCCTAGCTTCCTATTTGCTCCCACTTCTGTCTCTCTCTCTCTCTCAACATTTTAAAAGTTACAAGATCAATATTGGATCAGCCCGAAAGGGCTGTCAAGTTTCACAGTTCCCTCTGCCCATTCCTAAGATCTAAATGTGTGTAACTTGCTTATGTATATGGACAATATGACCTGGGCAACAACACTTAAGTAGTGGAGGACAGGCATATTTACATGTCCTTACACCATGATAAAGATAGTGCTCCTGATCATGGGAGTGATTGAGGTTGTGGCAGCGGGGTTAAAACCATCAAAGATAACAGCATGGTTTTATTTGTCCATGAAATGTTGGCATAGCTGGCTAGACTAGAGGACAGTTAAGAGCCAATGACGTTGCAGTGGGTCTGGAACCACATGTTGGCCAGACCAAGTCAGGATGGCAGATCTCCTTCTCGAAAGGCAATTAGTGAACCAGGTGGGTTTTATATAACAAGTAACAATGGTTACAAAGCTAGCTTTTAATTGAGTTCCAAATTCATCATTTGGTGGGATTCAATCCCATGCCCTCAGAATATTAGCCTAGTATGTTTGATTAATAGTCCAATGACATTAAGACTATGCAATGGCCTCTGCCATCCTCTGGTTTGAAAAAGAGCCATTCACCACGATTTGCTGCTTTCTGTCATTGAGCCAATTATTTTTTGATCAAATTGAATACTCACAAGCTCGACCATGCTACTGTGTCTGATGGTCAATATCTCAGCTTCTATACATAGAAGCTACCTCTCTATGTCTGAAAGTTGCAAAGGAAGGATAGGCTAAAGACATGCAACCTCAGCTTGCTGTTTGGTAAGTTCACATTGCTGACAGTTGTCAAATTAATCTATCAATCTGTCCTCCAATATGTTACTAGGATAACTCAAGCTTTGCCCCAGAGGAGTGGCTGTGAACCGTGAACCTCTTTTCTTTCACACAACGATAACATTGTCTTAGCAGCACTGTACTCTGATGGAGCCCTCCATGTTGCTTGCCTGTCAGCCAGCCTGGAGTGCTAACACAGATGCTAAAATGGAGCGACCTAAAGGCAGGGGCCAAATCTACTCAAGTCATCTTTTGAAGCTTTCTGCAGTTTTCTCCCCACTGAACCTCACCAATACTAACTGCTATGTACATACCACCTCAAGCAAAGGTTGAGAAAGCTCTGGATGTGCTGTACTCCATCACTAACACTCTGGAGACGGAACACCCCGAGGCCCTGTGTATTGTAACTGACGACTTCAATCAAGCCAATCTAAGGAAGGTGTTACCCAAGCACCATCAGGACATTACCTGCCCACCAGGGGCCTGAACATTTTAGACCACTGCTACGCCACTGTGAAAGATACCTACTGCTCCATCCCCCGCCCTCATTTCGGGAACTCCAGCCACAATGCCATGTTTCTTCTCCCAGCTTAAAGGCAAAAGCTCAAGCAAGAGACCCTCTAATGAATACAGGTCCTCACTGATCGGAGGAGGCAGAGGATCAACTCCAGTGCTGTCTGGAATCAACTGATTGGGCCATGTTCAAACAGTCCGCAGATACCTTGGATGAGTACGCCACCACCGTCACAGACTTTATCAGCAGGTGTGTGGAGGACTGCATACCGAGGAAGTCAATCTGGATGTTCCCTAACAGGAATCCCTGGATGAATCAGGGTGTACAGAACCTGCAAAAAAGCAGGCATGAGGCCTTCAGATCAGGAGATCCATTCAACTATAAGGAATCCAAGTATGACCTTGACAGAGCCATTAAGGTAGCCAAGGACCAATACCGATCTAAACTCGAGACCCAGACAGACACCCGGTGACTATGGCAAGGACTGAATAACATCACAGGTTCTAAAAAGAGAGACTGCAAGATAGCAGACGATGACATATCCCTCCCAGATCTCAATGCCTTCTATGCTCGCTTTGAGCAGAATTTTGGCGGAGAGGTAACACCTATCTCAACAGTCACTGCATCAGAGGTCAGATTAGTTTTCCTTCATGTGAATCCAAGGAAAGTGATGAGACCAGACGGAGTACCAGGCCATGCTCTCAGAGCATGCGCAAATCAACTGGCAGAGGTCTTCTTGTCCCTGCCTGTTTCAAGAGAGCCAACATCATCCCTGTGCCTAAGAGGGCTCATGCAGCATGTCCCAATGACTACCGCCCAGTGGCCCTAACATTGGTGGTTATGAAGTGCTTTGAAAGGCTGGTCATGGCATTAATCAACTCCAGCCTCCTCACTACTCTTGACCTATCCCAATTTGCCTATTGGACCAACAGATCCACGTCAGATGCCATATCACTTGCCCCTCACTCCTCCCTAGAATATCTTAACACCAAGAACAGCTATAGAAGAATCTGACTCATTGACCACAGTTCAGCCTTTAACACTATTATCCCCTCGAGACTGATCACCAAACGTAGTGATCTTGGACTAAGCCCCACTTTCTGTAACCAGTGGGTTTCCTGACCCACTGGCCACAATCAGTGAAGACTGGGGACAATATTTCACCCTTACTAATACTCAACACTGGAGCCCCCCAGGGGTGCGTATTCAGCCCCCTACTGTACTCACTGTATACCCATGCTGTGTCACCAAATACCAGACTAATGCCATTTACAAGTTCGCTGATGACACCACCATAGTCGGTTGAATCTCAGATGGGGACGAAACAGAATACAGACGGAAGGTGGACGACCTGGAAAAATGGTGCACTGAGAACAACCTAGCTCTCAATGCTGATAAAACCAAGGAATTCATTATTGACTTTCAGCAGGATGTTACTCCTGCCCCCTACGCATTAACAGCACAGAGGTGGAATGAGTGGAGAGTGTCAAGCTCTTGGGAGTGGTCATCCACAACAAGCTTTCTTGGACTGTTCATGTGGATGCACTGGTTGCAAAGGCTCAACAATGTCTCTTCTTCCTCAGGCAGCTGAGGAAATTTGACACGATGGTGAATACCCTTGCCAACCTTTATAGGTATGCTATCGAGAGCATTCTGTCTGGATGTATCACTACCTGGTATGGCAACTGTACCATTCAAGATCGGCGATGGTTACAGAGAATGGTGAACTCGGCCCGGACAATCACAAAGGCCAACCTCCCATTTATAGAATCCATTTACCAGACTCGCTGTCAAGGAAAGGCTGCCAGCATTCTCAAAGATCCATCCCACTCTGGCAATGTTTTTCTACAATCTCTACCATCAGGGGTAAAGGTACAGAAGCCTGAACACTTGTACCAGCCGGTTTCGTAATAGTTTCTACCCTACTGTTGTTAGAATACTGAATGGACTCACAAACTCATAACATTTGCCTGTACCTGTGTTTTTGTTTTTGCCGCTATTTACCTATTATTTATTTATCTATGTTACTTAACTATGTGATTTGTCTGTATTGCTCGTGAGGCAAAGCTTTTCACTGTGCCTTGGTACACGTGACAATAAATTCAAATCAATTCAATTCAATTCAATATCATACCGCAGCCATTGGGGTAGCAGGATGTAGGAACATTAGAACAGGTAAAGATGCCTGGAGGACAATGCCCCCAATGCACCAGTATGCAGGGCTGACCAATTGGCATTTGTGAGCGATATTGCATGATTTGGTTTCTAAATTAGGTTTGTAACATTAGTTTTGTGGTGGCTTTTATTTTAACATCAGTGAAAATGGTTAGTGACAAGAGCAAAGTTAAGATGTGGCACCCATTTTGAATGGGGATTTGGAGATGGCTTCACTGGGTTACCAGTTTGATGAGACAGCCATGGGAAGCCTCACCAAAAAGGAAAAGTGTTGGTTGTGTGATGATCCTGCTCTTTTAACATGGTTATGTTGTCTTTGGCCTTTTTTTTCAGAGAGGTCATAAAAGCAGCCATTCCAAAAAGTCTGGATGGGATGGGTTTTAGGGCCAGTTTGATTATAGCTAACAGATACTACCTCAGACAAAAGGCTTTTAAGTTTTTTTAAAAATTTGTACAATGAAAGGGGAATGGCCAGCTTTTCTCTGGCTTGATTTGGTTTTTGGCAGTCTGGCTAGTCACTGAGAACAGTCAGGACTTTCGAGGCTGCTGGTCCAAGAAACAGCTACATGAAGGAAGCAAGTCTGTGCTGATCCCTCTCTCTGAGTGCCCTCCTGTAAGACCCTGGACTTGATTTTCCCTTTTGTATCGAAGGGTGTTTATGGGGATTGTTGCAAGTATGTGGAAGAGCATCATTAAATTGGGATAATCCCATTGGGTTTTTGGAGAGGTTAAGTTATTCTGTATCCTGTTCTCTTTTATTTGTGTTCCGTATGGTAATCGTGTAAATAAATTCTGTTTTGTTTAAAACTGAGTGGTTGGGCCAGCTGCATCCCTCCTGGAATATCCACATTACACCTGCTTAAAACATTGAGCAAAGTTAGGCTCTGGGCTACTTTCTTGAAATGTTTTGAGGGAGTCTGGCCTGGTCCATAATAGATGTATCCTTCCTGCTTCCTCCTCTTTTTAATCCCTTCTCCTTAGCGGTTTACTGCACAGCTTCTGGCGTAAGCTGTGACAAAGACTAAGTTTGTACATAATACAGCTAGACCAGAGCAAACCTTAACACATGCTCTGATCAGTGTTGCATAGCACCACTGTTCTAGGCAGCAGAAGTGTTATTTATAGTCTGTTTCATGTGGCTATCTGATTTTTTTCATATGTAAGTTACCCCTCTTTGTTTGGGCCATTTGATTGGGTTAGGGCCTCATTTGTGAGCCATGTGGGCAACACATAGCTGTTCTTACCCATTGGCAACCTTCTGGGTTGTGGTGGTAGTTCAAATGATGAAAGGCTAGCAGACTGGTGCAGAATGAATGCAAAATGCCTGCTGACAGAAGTTGCACGATGATCTGAGCATCACCATAAACAGCCTGCCCATTAAAACAGAGGCCCTCATAAGTAGAAAGTGTCTTCAGGTCTGATGAATAGTTTATGGCCACTCCACTGGTCTCTTCCAGACGTTACAGTGATTGGCTAGTGGAAAGGGCAAAACAATTTCAGGCTAAAACTTAAATTTGCAAAATTTCTTTCACGGGAAGCTAAAACCCTTCAGCATTGTCTGAAACAGAATGATGGCTCTTATGAAGTACAGACCTGCCCCTTTGGCAGGATCTGCGCAATTTATTCTATCTTTTAATTAACTTAAGCTGTTTAATTTCTTGGGAGACAATTCTGGAAAATTTCTCCTGTCAAAAGTAGACTAACAAATTTTACGACCAACTGTGATTGAAGTCTAACCAGAAGCTTACTGCAATGAATGTTACCATGGAACCATTGTACTTCACAAAGCATTTGACCATCTTTGTCTATGTTTGTCCATATAACCTTCAATCTTGTTTTGAATAGTTACTTTCCCCATTGTGTTTAAAGGAGCAGTGCTGATGGGGGTCTTTCACTAGCCATTGCTGAATGTTTAAAAACATTCTCTTTTCCAGTCTTACTACAAGATTGTTAATTTTGTATTCTTTGTTAGATCTGTTCTCATGTTCCAGGCCAAATAATGCACTTGCATTTATACTATCCATTCCTACTTTTCAAAAAAATCTGGACGTTGCTTCATTTTTCTTTATTGTTCTCTAAATAAAAAAAAATCCAGTCCTTTACCTCGTAACAGTTGGTATATGTGAGAATAATTTTGTTTCCTCTTCTCTAACCTCACTTCAATTTCATTGAGGAACTTTTGAAAAGCCCCAAACAAGCTTAAGATTGAGAGACTGATCTTTTCTGAAAACCAGACAAAGTAGAAAATCTGGGTCTCATGTTGCGTGATTCTGTCAATTCACTTATGTATCAATTGGAGTGAGGACGATTGAATGTACAAACACTGTAGTCTGCAGTTTTCAATTTGCTTCCCCAGCAGTTTCAGCCAAACCCATAAATACAGTTTGTCTCCTTGTATCGTTCCCCTGTACAGAGTAACTCTAATCATTGAATGATACTCCTTGATAAAGGGCAAAAACTTACAATGCAATTTAATTCTGGAAATACGCATTTAAAAAAAAATTACATAGTCCTTCAGCTGTTGGCATAGGCATTAAATAGGGGCAGTAGTGGCACAACGATAACATTGCCCAACTAACAACTGGAAGTTTAAACAAAACCTCAAGGGAGATTATTTCAAATCCCACCAGTGAGTAGTAAAATTTGTATTCAATGAAATTCTGGAATAAAAACCCAAGTGTAATGGTGACCTGTAAATATCCATCTGGTTCACTAATACCTTCAGGGAAGCAAATCTGCTTGCTGCATGTGACTCCAGTCTCACAATATGGCTGACCCCTAATTGGCTTCTAAATTGCTTTAGTTAGCCACTTACTTCAGGGGCAATTAGGGATTGGCAATAAATGCTGGTCTCAACAGTTTTGTCCACATCCTATAAATAAACAAACACATATATTCTCTTGTGCCTAGCTTATGATTTTTATTTTAACTGCTGTCTCTTGTTTTGTTTGCTGTCATCCATATCTTCTGAGCATTTGGGGTTTTCAGGGTCTCATGTGATTAAATATGTGTGAGGGTAACCACATTCAGGTCTATCCAGAGGAGTCTTGTAGGTAAAACAGGATGCAATTTTTGTAAGCTCTGTAGCTATTAATAAGCTCTCTATTACTATGAAGACTGCATGGGGGACCTAGCAATGGGTCTGTCTGGCATAAGATTTACTCTCCTGCCAAGTCCTCCCGTTACCATCACAGTGGGTGGTGTATTCTATCCACAATCAAGATTTAAAGCTTCTGGAGTATTTTACTTTTGTCTTGGCTAAGCTCCTCTCCCAGAGTTTATTAGAAATTTCAGCTTTGAAATAGCGTTCAAAAAATACCCAGAAAGCAAATTGCAGGATGGAGAATAATGTGATCATTAATGTTTGTTTTTTTTTATGACAAAGATAAGAATCCCTCCTGAGCTTTAGAATATGGAATAATCTAACTTCTTTCCAATTGTCTATTATAGAGATCAAAAAGACT
Organism: Chiloscyllium plagiosum; assembly: GCF_037043375.1. Classification (NCBI taxonomy): domain Eukaryota; kingdom Metazoa; phylum Chordata; class Chondrichthyes; order Orectolobiformes; family Hemiscylliidae; genus Chiloscyllium; species Chiloscyllium plagiosum. Next base: position 43,558,350 of record NW_028270139.1, read on the forward strand.
ATTCGTCATCAGACTTTGGCAGATTCAGAGAAAAGCAGGACTCTTGGGGCATCTATTATTTTTTAAAGTTTCAGTTCACACATTATGGGAAGAATCTTGTTGTGGAGTCAGACATCTCGCCTGCTCGTTGGAGAATTGGCAAAAAACTTATGCTGTGTCTTTTTGGAAATCCCACCACAGTGAGGAGGGGGATGGATGGTGAAAGTGGGTGGATTTAGTCTCGTGAATGGGTGTCATGGATTGGAGGGCTGAGGAGGTTGGAACTATGGGTAGGGAGGTGGCTTTTATCAAGTCTCCTCCCACCCCACTGTCCGCTTGCTCAGGAACTTTGTGTCTTTGATTGAGAAAATCCCACCCGCTCAGAAAAGGTGACTAGGAGCTTGCACAGTTTGACCTGTCATGTATGATCAGAGGGAACAGAATGAGTACATTCAGTTTTCACCACTTGGCAACTTAAGGGCCTCAAATGGCTATGGTGTGTTGTAATAGTGCAGTTAGATCAAATCTTCAGATGACAATAGCTGGCAGCACGTTGCATAAGCATGTGACATCAACTACTGCTGTTAGAACCCTCCCTGATTTTTCATTAATGGTATTATCGTTTTTGGTTTAGAGCTGTGAACTGGGAACTGGGAACTGTGGATGACATTGGACTGGACTGTGAGCAGCAACTTGTGTTAAAGTAATGTTAATGTATATTAAGTAAAGTTATTTGTTTATGAAGGAAGGCCTGAAAGTTGATTGCAGGCTGGTTCTTAATCAAAAAACTCAATAGACTCTTCAACTCCAGGGTAGATAGCAGATGGTTGGCATCTTGGGAATTGGTTCCAACAAGTCTGGGAGAGAACATAATGGTAAAATGGAGGAAGGGACTGGAGCTCTTTTGAATTGTTTTAAATTGGGGGCTTTCAACAAAGGACTTTGGTTATTGATGCTCTGGTGATTTGAAATCTCCCTGCCCAACCTCCCATTACCAACAATTCGATGTTCAGACAATAGAAACTAAGTTGTCAGTATTATAAGCAAATTCCAGTTGCTGAATGTGATTTAGAAGCAGCAAAATAGTAGGTGAGGTGTGACCCTCCTGAGAGAACCAAATGTGTATGACTAACTTAACTATAACTAACTTACAGAATACTGTTAGGCCTGGAGACAATGGACATGAAAAAAAAACATTTCCAGCAGTAGGAGATATGGGGGCCTGAGGACACAGCCTCAGTGTGAATGAATGACCCTTTCGAACTAAAATGAGAAGGAATTTCTTCAACCAGAGGATGGTAAATCTGTGGAATTCATTGCTGTAGAAGACTGTGGAGGCCAAGTCATTGACTGTATTCAAGACAGATATATATAGGTTCTTGATTGGTAAGGGGATCGAAGGTTATGGAGAAAAAGTAGGAGAATAGGGTTGAGAAACCATCAATGATTGAATGGCAGAACAGACCCATTAGACTGAATATCCTAATTCTGCTCCTAAATCTATGGTTTTCTGGTCTTATATCACCAATAATACTTCCAAAAATGTCCTCATTGATTCAATACAAGTAAACTTGTGTAATGCAGGTTGTTTGCTTTTCAAAATAACATCCTGTTGGAGTTGAGACATATTGTGTCCTATCATCCTAGATAGATAACTAGACATCAGAAGTGTATCTTTGGCTTTAGAGAACAGTGGAATGCCCTGAGGATGTGAAAGGACTCAGAAACTAAACTGATTTTGCCATATAAACTCAGTAGCTCAAGAGTGGTTTAGACACTTGGAATCCTATAACAAGAACTCATCTTTTGACTCCCCAGAATCTGTCCACCATCTACAAGGCACAAGCCAGAAGTGTAATGGAATACTTCTAACTTACCTGGATGAGTCTAGCTTGAACAACATTCAAAAAGATTGACATCATCAAGGTCGAAGCAACTCATTTGATTGTCACTACATCCACAAGCATCCATTCCTTCCATCACCTGATGCTCAGTAGCAGCTGCAAGTACTATCTACAAGATGCATTGCAGGAATTCACCAAAGGTTCTCAGGCAACACCCTCATAATCCACAGCCACTTTCGTCTAGAAGGACATAGGAAACATACAGATGGGAGCATCACAATCTGCAAGTTCTTCTCCAGTTCCTGACTTGGAAATAAATCATTGTCATCAGTGTTGTAAGGTCAAAATCCTTTAATTTGTTCACCAACAGCATTGTGGGTCTACCTACAGCACTAGATGGATTTGTTCTCAAACATTTCATCACCGTGCTAGGTAACATCATCAGTGAGCCTCCGATGAAGCATTGATGTTCTGTCCTGCTTGCTATTTATGTGTCTTGGTCTGTTATGGTAAGTGATATCATTTCCAGTTCTGTTTCTGAGAGGTTGGTATATGGGGCCCAAATCGATGTATTTGTTAATGGAGTTCCGAATTTGAATGCCAGGCCCTCTAGAAATTTTTAGCCTGTCCCAGGATGGATGTATTGTCCCAGTTGAACTGGTGTCCCTCTTCGCCTGTGTGTATGGATATATGGATACCAGTGATAGTTGGTTATGGCTTTATGGTGGCTAGTTGGTGCTCATGCATCCTGGTGCCTAGTTTCTTGCCAATCTGTCCAATGTAATGTTTGTTGCAGTCCTTGCAGGGTATTTCTGCTGGCTGTGGGTAGGGGTCCCTTAAATTCATTAGGAGATGTTTCAGTTTGGTGGTAGGTTTGTGGGCCACCATGATGCCCAGGGACTGGTGTAATCTGGTCATCATCTCTGAGATATCTTTTATGTATGGTATGGTGGCTCGAGTCTCTGGGTGTGTTGTATCTTCCTGTTTAGGTTTGTTTTACAGGAATCGACAGACTGTGCTTATTGGGTACCTGTTGTTCCTGAATACATTGTTTAAGTGATTTTCCTCAGGTTCTCATAGTTCCTGCAGTGTGTTTTGGTCCATTTAAATAATGCCCTGATGCAGCTCCATTTATGTGTTGTGTTGGTTGCTCCAGTAGTTGAGTGTCTGCTCAGTGTGTGTGGCGTTCCTATAAACACTGGTCTGCAGCTCTCCATTGGCTTTTTGTTCTACTGTGACATCTAGAAAGGGGAATCAGTTATTGTTCTTTTCCTCTTTGATGAATTTTATACCGATGTTGTTTATGTGCTTATGGGTTTCGTCTATTTTGTTTCATTTCGGGATGACAAAAGTAGCGGATGAAAGCTTGGGCTGTATCGTGGGAAAGGCTGTTCATTCTAACCTTTGCATAACTGCTTCTGCTATAAATCTTGATATTGATGATCCAATAGGCATCCCCTGATTTGTTTGTCAATCTTGTCGTTGAAGGTAAAGAGGGTTGTGAGGCACATGTCTACTAGTTTGAAGATGCTGTCCTTGCTGATGGAGATGGTGCTGTCAGGTGTTTGTGTCCTTGGTTCGGCTACCAGTGAGGCCAGTGTTTCTTTGGCCAGGCTGATGTTTATTGATATGAATAGGGCTGTCCCATTGAAGGAAACCATGAACACATTGTCCTCTACCTTGGTGTCTTTGATGATGTTAAGGAATTCCAGGGTGAAGTGGATGGAGTGGGTTGAGTCTCGTACCAGGAGTTTCAGTTTGTGTTGCAGTTCCTTTGCTAGCTTGCATGTCACTATGCTGGGAAGTGAGACAATGGGCCTGAGGGTGGGGGGTAGGGAAGGTGGGTCCCTTGTTTATGTATCTTTGATAATATGTAGAAACTGAGTATATTGGATCCTTCTGGATTCATTCTTTGGAGGTCTGTCTTGTTAATTTCACCTGGTGAGAAAGTGAGGTCTGCAGATGCTGGAGATCAGAGCTGGAAATGTGTTGCTGGAAAAGCGCAGCAGGTCAGGCAGCATCCAGGGAACAGGAGAATCGATGTTTCGTCACCTGCCTTATGTAGTTTTTTTGCTGTAATGCGGTTTTCTAGCTGTGGAATTGGGTCCATCGCCACCTGCTGGTAGGTGTTGGTATCGATCTTCCCTTTACTCGGAGGCTATGCCCTCGGGACCTAGTCTCTACTACCAATGGAAATTTCTTCCCAACATCTATTCTGTTCAGGCCATTCAGTATTCTGTATGTTTCAATTAGATTCCTCCCCCAACACTCCCACCATCCTTCTAAACTCCATCAAATACAGAACCAGATGCTCAACTGTTTCTCGTATGTTTAGCTTTTCATTCTTGTGACCATTTTCGTGAACCTTCTCTGAATACGGTCCAAGGCCAGTGCATTCTTCCTGAGATAAGGGTCAAAAACTGCGCACAATACTCCAAATGTGGTCTACCCAGAAACTTATAGAGCCTCAGAAGTACTTTTATATTCAAGTCCTCTCAAAATAAATGCCATAATTGCATTTGCCTTCCTAATTACTGACTCAACCTACAAGTTTACCTTGACACACTCCTGGACTAGAACTCCCAAATTTCTTCGCACTTTAGGCTTCTGAATTTTCTCCCCATTTAGAAAATAGCCCATGCCTCTATTCTTCCTAACAAAGTGCCTGACCTCACACTTTCCCACATTGTACTGCATCTGCCACTTCGTTGCCCACTTTCCTAACCTATCCAAATCGTTCTGCAGCCTCCCCACCTCCTCAATGCTACCTGTCCTTCTACCTATCTTTGTATCGTCTGCAAACTGAGCCAGAATGCCCTCAGTTCCTTCATCTAGATCATTAATGCATAAAGTGAAAAGTTGTGATCCCAACTCTGAGCCTCGCAGAACACCACTTGTCACCAGCTGCCATCCTAAGAAGGACCATTTTATCCCCACTCTCTGCTTTCTGCCAGACAGCCAAGCTTCTATCCATGTTAACACCTTGCCTCGAACAACATGAGTCCTTATCTCCCTGTTTTGAAATAAAACGTTTGACCATTTTGGGAGCTTCCCATTTTCCCCACAATTCTTTTTAAAATAAGATTCTTGTGTAATTTTCTGCAATTGTGTTCTTCGGAAGCCACACTTAACAGTTAGCAAAGTGTTCGCCATGCTGTCCCACCAGGAGAAGAAATTTGGAACATTACCCCTGTTATATTGTGTTTTATTTTCTCCAGCAGAAGTGTTTTATTACTTTAGCTCTCTGTAATTTGACTTATGATTCACATTCTTGGTCATCCTTATTTAAATATTGCTGTAGTCCTTGCTAGTTCTTTTTTTTTGCCACAGAAAATATTTCTCAGGGCTGTAGTTAATCAACAGCAGCCTGAAACAACCCACACAGCACAAATAACAATTTGATGCAGAAACTGTCAATAATGCAAAACAAATGTCTGTTCAAAACTAATAGAACTTAGCAGTGTAGTAATTGGTATTCAGCGTTCCCCTTTGTGAGTCAAAAAGCATACCATATTAGCAGTGAAATAGCCTGTGTACAATTTACAGTGCATTTTTCTCTGGACCTCCTTACTTAGTGTTTACAGAAGCCCTGAACAATCAGGGTTGGCCCACGTCCAACACTTGCCTTTGTCATCAGCAGAAGATTCTATAAAGTGATCCTTCACCAGATGTTAGGCCACTAATAATTATATTCAAAAGTACAACTCCGTGGCCCCAATATAACAGTGGGCCAATCATCTGTACGGATTAGGCCTGGGCCATCTCCATTCTAAACTGGTTCATTTTGAGCATTTTTATCCCAGGGAAATGGATATCATGCACACTAATTTCTACCCCAGAATCTATGCAATAAAAGAATGTTTATTCTAAACACCAAATCACAGTACATATTGCAATTTTATTTGACTTAATGCAATGAGTGTACAGGAGCAAGTGTTTGTAATGTTTCCCATTATCCTAAGAAATATCTTTCAAAGTTAGCAGCCAGTTGAAAATCAAATATTTAGTGATTTATATAAGAAAATCATGTTCTATTTTATTTTAAATAAAACTAGATTTGCGGTAATGTCTCAGAATATTGAGACACTTAACTAGCTTGCAGTATATTGCACAGTCCAATGCAAGAATTCCTTCTTCATTTTATTAATCAAACAGCCCCTATTGCTATTTATGTGTGGCCATGTTTAGTGTACCAGGCACTATCTTCATAAGGACATTTTCACATACATGCTTAATGACTATCAAAGTCACGTACAGCAGCCAGATGATGTTGATGTTAGTCGATATGCATCACATATTTCATGTTATCAGAAGAAAGTTTCAGATCTTAATCTTGTTCAGCTGAACATGGTAATGAACATTGGGAAACATATATGCACCTATGCTTCTCCATCACCCCAATACAATTCAAAAGGATCATTAACTTTTTTCAGGATTGTTAATGAATATATATATATGTATGCATATTTGTGTGTATGTGTCTACAAGCTGGACTAATTTATTAGAGGTTTTCTTTTAGGAAGTCTTAACCACAGAGGATTGAGGAGAACCAGTAGCTGTGTTGCATTTGGATTTCAAGAAGCATTTGACCAGGTAGATTACAAAAGGTTAAGTCATAAAGTAAGACCCCATGGTGTTGGAGGTAGTTTATTGGCATGGATACTGAATTGGCTAATGGCCAGAGAACAGTGAATGGAGATTAGGGGTTCTTTTTCAAGTTGGTGACCCGTAACCAATGGGATTCTGCAGGAATCAGTACTGGGACTACAACCGTGTACAATGTGACTTAGAGGAAAGAGGTGAATGCACTGTAGCCAAATGTGTAGACGACACAAAACTAGGTAGAACGATAGGTTGTGAGAGAGATATAAACAGTTTACAGAGAGACATTAATAGTTTCAGTTGTGGGGAAAAGTTGGCAAATGAAGTACTATGTGGAAAAATGTGAAGTTGTTCATTTCAGATGGAAGAACAAAGGAACTGAATATTACTTAAACAGAGAAACAAAACTGCAGAAAGCAGCAACACAAACACAAAGAGATTTATAGCTACTTGTGCATGAAACATTGATGCAGTAAGAAATATGAAGGCTAATGGAATGTTAGCCCTTATTTCAAGGAGTTTGGAGTATAAGTGTGAGGAAGGTAAAAACAAGGACTGCAGATGCTGGAAACCAGAGTCTAGATTAGAGTGGTGCTGGAAAAGCGCAGCAGGTCAGGCAGCATCCGAGTAGCAGGAAAATCGACATTTCAGGCAAAAGCTCTTCTATTCCTGATGAAGGACTTTTGCCCAAAACGTCAATTTTCCTGCTCCTTGGATGTGAGGAAGCCTTACTGAGACTCTACAAGGTGCTGTTGAAACCACTTCTGCAGTACTGTGAAAAAAAAATGAAGGAACTACAAATGTTGGAAAACAGGAAGGAAAACAGAAACTACTGGGAAATCTCAGCAGAACTGGCAGCATTGGTGGAGAGAAAGCAAAGTTAACATTTCGGTTCCAGTGACCTTTCTTCAAAATAGACATTTGGCCAGCTTAGTTGTTTCTTATACATGGGTGCTCAAGTAAGCCTTCAACTTGGAATTGCACAAGACTGGAACAATGAGTGGAGGCCACCCATAGCAGGACAGGCTGCTGAAAGTGGGAGAGAAGAAAAGGGAGATAAGCTCTCAGTCTAAAGCCTTTTCCGCAGAGTGTAGCTAGGCAACATTTCTGTACATTAGCTTCAATGTGAACGGTGGCTGAGACAGTGGTGTATTACTAAAGAGGTCTTGACTCAAATCTGTTTTCAGCTATTTTCACAACTCCAACCACACAGCATGGAAAAGATCACATTGACAATGCTGTCAAAGTAATTATGGTTCTGAACTTTCACATCTGTGGTTCCGTTCAGACTGCTACTGAAGATATTAGCTGTATCACAGAATTTGCAGAGAGCTGCTACAGAACAAATGTCCCTGGGGTCCTCATTGCAAAGACTGAAAGTGATGTCTCATTGCCTTTCCCTAGAGAGAAGCAGAAAGTGTGAATACAGGGGTTTACAGGCACTGCTGGCTCCTCCTTGTTGCAGGGTGTCAATGACTGCATGTATCTTGCTCTGTGTGCACAATAGATGAACTAATTTACCTAAACCAAAGACAACTTCACTCCCTCAATGTGTAGCTTGTGTATGATGGTGGGGATCACATTCCATTGCTCTCTGTCCAGTATCCTGGTAGTAGTCACCATACTTTCATTCTGCTGCTTTTTTCTGTCCCAGCTCAATTTGAATCACTATGGTAAAACAAAGGTTGACTACTGTGCAATAAGGGTTATGTATGCATGACATGGCGCCTGACTCTGGTCGGGAACACAAGTACCTCTGTACAACAGACATACAAGTATTAATGCCTTAAGGTCCGGGTGTGCCAATGACCCAAGGATCAGGTGATACCACATGACCAGCATCCATGAGGAGACCAAGCAGCAGCATGCTAGATTGAGAATGTACATACAAGTTGCTTTCTAACTACAAGTTATCAGTTTAACTGTTAACTAAATTTGATATGCAAAGAGAATGGTAATTCTGCATTAAAGAGCATAACACATGTTTACAACATGGTGACTAATAATGACGTTTCCTCATAAAGTAAAGGCAGCAACGCGATTTTAAGAACCACAGGAAAAGTTGGTAGACTCCAAAGATACCAAATATTTCAGTCCAAACAAAAATCATCATTGAGAGACTTCTCAAGGAAAAACGTGTCATTTTATGGCAACATTCAAAGCAACTGAAACATCAATTGCTAGTGAGAAATATGCATCCTGCAGCATTTCATGCAAGAAGATAATGGAAGTTGATGCACCTCAGAAAGGTCTAGGAGCATGCTTTATAGAAGAGTGACAAACCAATTGTATTTGAATTTAGTACACCGAACATTATGACAGAAGGATGACCTGACATAATACAAGAGGTGACAGACACTTCTGGATATTTTTAACCCATCCAGAGATGAACTAGGTTTCTCAAGAGGAGCAATTTTTAACATAAATATATTCAAGGCTGTTGGCCAGGACATATGGTCACAGCTACATCAGAGACATATGGATTCAGAGTGAACAAAAATCCCTGGCACATGATATTGTACTGGCCGGGGTCATAAAGATACACAGAAAATATTGAGCATGTGTGAGATGTCTCTGTCATAAAGTCATGGAGTTGTACAGTATGGAAACAGACCATTCGGTCCAACCAGTCCATGCCAACCATGTTCCCAAACTGAACTAGTCTCACCTCCCTGTACATGGTCCATAACCCGCCAAACCTTTCCTATTCATGAACTTATCCAAATGTCTTTTAAATGTTGTAACCGTACCTATATCTACCACTTTCTCTGGCAGTTCATTTCACACATGAACCACGCTCTGTGTAAAAAAGTTGCCCCCATGTCCTTTTCAAACCTTTCTCCTCTCACCTTAAAAATACTTCCCCTAGTTTTGAACTCCCTCCACCACAGGACAAAGCACCTTATCCATGCCCCTCATTAATAAATTTTATAAGCATTTATAAGGTCATCCCCTCAACCTCCTATGCTCCAAGGAAAAACTTCCAGCCTTTCCATTCTATTTTTATATCACAAGCGCTCCATTCCTGGCAACATCCTGGTAAATCTATTCTGAACCCTCTCCAGTTTAATAATATCCTTCTTATAATAATTATACAAATGACGAACAAAAGTGGACCCAATGCTGATCCCTTTGGAACACTGCTCCTCGCAGAGCCTTGGTTTGAAAAACAGCCCTCCACCATCATCCTCTATCTCCTACCAGAAAGCCAATTTTCTGTCCAATTGACAAGCTCAGAGTCACCAAGCCTGAAATACAAAGAATATCTCCACCTTCACACAATTCCTTCGGTCCCTTGGTCCAAAATTGCAAAAAATGTCTTTGCTATATATGGAAATTATTTTCTCTTAATCACCGACTGCTTTTCCAAATTGATAATGATCAGAAAGCTAATTGACACTTCAACTGTACAACTCCATTTGTGACAGACAAAACAAGTGCAGTATTCAGTCTGTCGTACATGTGAAGGTGTCACATATGAAAGCAGGCCAAAAAATTACAAGCAGACTTTAGGGACTTGTGTGCCAAGTCAGGCATAAATCATGTGAAGTATTACTGTTTTATCTAAATTCCAATGGTCTCATTGAGTGAATGGTTCATATTGCTAAATCACATACCATGAAGCGCACGACAACTAAACAGGACCTTTATGTTTCCATATTTTACCTGAGAACAAAGCTCTGGATATGGGCTTAGGGAAGTTTGGAAGGCAAGTTTAAACGAACCTGCCAAAACGTCACCTACCTAAACAGGAAACGAAGATCTCTGTCAAGGCTTAGCAATCTCTTCCCTTATCTCCCTCAGAATTCTGGGATAGATCCCACCAAGTACTGGGAACTTATCTATCTTAAAATTTTTCAGGACAGATTTGTGATACTGTCTGCTTGCAATGCATGCACTAGCTTAACCATACATCATGATATCTGCATTTGCTTTCAGTAGCTATTCAATTTAACACTCTCAGAATTTTGTTCTGAATGTTGAGATGCTCGACAGATCCCCTCAGGACCAGTGGTGCCACGCACTCCCTTGAGGTTTATGAGCAGTTTACATTTATTAGAATGGAGACATACTGTTTTATATTTACTTGCACAAATAAGTAACCGAATGACACAACAGGAGCGTCATTTTAAAACCTGACTCTTTGGATCTGTTTCTTCAATTTCTCAATGACAAACCAAGATTCCACTGGGTGATGCACGATCAATTTTTATGTCAATAGGTGTCAAATTTAAAAGTCAGGATGCAAGGGTAAATCTACATAAACTCTTAACACAAGTTACAATGGGCACACCAGGCAGTTTTAGGGACCAGGATATAGAAATAAATTGTGACAATAAGGACATAAATCAGGAAACATAAATTTAAATTTAAAACAAGTCAAAAGTTTCATTTGGAAATGCATGATTTAAAGAGATGGTGGAGATTAAATTGAAATGTTTATATGACAAATGAATAGGTCAAAATAGATTTTAAAATGTTTGCTTCTGTTAATGAGTCTAGAATTATCATGAAATATACGTCACCCGTAGCACTGAAGCTTAGCCCTAAAAACATTAATAATTTGCGTCATTCCATAACTTTATTCCTGTTGTATGGATGTTTTGTTTAAATCAATTTGTGGTTCGAAATATACAAGGAGTCGTTAAGAAGATTACTGAAGTTTTATCAAACTTGTGGGATTTGTTTACATTCAGCCTGGTCCAGAAAGCTGTTTCTGACCTTTTGCCACAGTCCTTTCAACTTGCTGAACTATTGCTTGAGAGCTGGCCAATTTTATCCCCATCATGCAATGTCAAATGTCCCCCACAAGACCACAAAGGGATGATATATAAAAGGTTTAAAAATGTAGTATGGAGAGCAGAGGAACCATTCTACACAGAAAGTTTGTGAAACCTAGAATTACAATGAATGTTAATAGTTAAGAAACAAGACTGCCAACTGAAATCAGAACAATGCTCACATGGTGATTACAGGAAGACGATTAAGGTAATACTCATGAGAAATATTGTGAAGGAGGGCCAACAAAGAATGATTGCATTGAATGACCAGTTTCGGTATTGTAATTTCTATGTAATTCAATATAATTTACTGAATTATTAAGCTAATTCATTCATGTTGAATTACTGGATTCATTGCATTTATTTCCATCAATGCAAGTTGATTTTATGTAATAATATGAAAATGAAGATCTTCTCTACCCCACTTTAATGGATTGTCTTGCGTGTTTTGAAGCTGATTTTGTACTAATCCTCTCTTGCTTGCCATTCTCCTCATAGACTATTTTTTGTTTGTCTCTCCACTTTCTGCAACTTTCTCTGTTCTTTTCCTAGACAGCAGAGCAGCCTAGCAGCTTTTGGGCAAACAATTATCAGAGTCTCACTCCTCCCTCTCCCAAAGGACAGAGTACAGCAATTGACTTGGTAATGACCCCTTGCTGATTCCAAATTAAATAGTGCTGTTGCAGGAGCAATGCATGGAAATGACCATTGAAATGTTCGACTGCCTTTCAATACTTTCAGAGCATTGATCTAGATGAACAATCACCATCCCTGCTGGCTTATATATTTAGCTTTTTGAGATCTCAGTTTAGCTCATTTTAAAAAACCAAGATTCCTTCCTGGTGGTAGTCAGAAATTCTGAAAGGTGACACTCTAATGAGGTGATTTTAGCTTCAAAATGCACCATCCCAGTATGTGCCAGAACATAATCTACTAAAAGCAGCAGATCTTGCAGATCACAAAAAAGTGTAGCTTCTCAAAAGTCAAGATATAATCTGCAATGTTGCAGTTCATGTGGGCAAAAAGGAACTTCTGATTTTGTTCCTTTTCAAGAATCTCATAAAGACAGATAAGCACTTGTTCAGCTGTTATGTTAAGATGGGAATTGAGACTGCCTTTAGCTTCTCTATCTGTCATTGCTCTGACATCTGAAATACACTGGTTAAGATGCACTGCACAAGAAACACGAGAGAATGTAAATACAGCAGAATAACCCATAGGTATTTAGCAATATTCTGAAAGCAGGATGAACACCTTTTGATTATGGACTGCCCTCGGTTGCTTTTTGCAGTCCCTGGCAAAGCCAACATGATTTGTTTGAGCACTGTAAGTGCTGTCAATGAGATACCTGGGGACAGTCACTTAATAATGCTAATGAGTAGGCAGAGTGCTACCATCCATAATGCCATAATTTTAACACCTAATAGTAAATCCACAATTCTATCAAATATATGGTTTTGCTCTTAACTCTTGGGTAGTAGAAAGCTATCGCAAGGTCACCAAGAAAATAGGCAGCAAAAACATTGGCCTACTGTTTGATTTTCTTATCTATTGTGTAATGCTGTAGTGGATAATGACAAATTGGTCTGAACTCTATCATTGCTGAGGGTGTCGGCCTTTGGAATAATGCAATCAGGATGAGGGCAATGGAACAGAGTGAGCTGAACAACGAAAGAAAACTAACAAATGTTGATGTATAGACAGAGAAGCTGTCTTCATGAGATTGAGTTTAGCAAATTTCTTAGTAAGTATTTTTGGAAAACTTGGAATTAGGATGCAGGGACAGAGACAAGCAATTTTATGGAGGTGCACGTAACAGTTTTAGTGGCAGTGTAGATTTGTGTTTCTTGCATCTTTTAAGATCAAAATCCACTGGGGAGGTTATGCTTATTTCAGATTGGAGGTGACTGTGAGGTTGGCTTTGATTACTTTGGTTATATAAGTCCTGTAGTATTCTAGGCAGTCTGTTCCTGCTTGATATGAAGCCACACAGTGTGGTCATGGATATTTGATGTTATCCCCTTGTAGTCTCCTTGTTTCCTTGGAAACTGGGCTCAACCAAAGTCATCTCACATAAATCTCTCAACAAACTTTTTGACAAAAAGATAAGAATTTAAGTTCAGCTAGTTGGAACGTTTTGTGGTTAATTTCAATTAGTGGCAAAGAATTTATTTTTGCACTGAGCTGCAATCCCAAAGGATTCACTGAAATGTGAAAACGCATGAAATAGTCTTGCTGGCAGAAAATGAATTTTAATTTCAAATTCAGTTTCTTCCTTTGTTTTAGACTGTTACATTACTTACGGAGGAACAATGGCCTACTTTTAAAGTGATGAATTACAGCCTTTAATCATCAACACAAACCTCATTGAGGAGATTGAGAAAAGTGCTACTGTGAAGTCATATGAGATCCAACTGATAACATTCTGTTGTAAACATTGTCTTTGCTTTTCCTGTGTGTAAGTTCTTGCAGAGAGGATTACATCACTTTGATCAGCTTGTATCAGTGGCCGTGCTATTAGACATACCAGAGAATTTTGGCTGGTAAACAAAAGTTACTTATCACATTGTATTCTTGCCAAAATAAAGCACAAGCTGTCCATTATGATCTCATCCTTCCCAGCCTCTGCTGGGTGAAGAGGGTGAAACTAACAGGTGGGAGGTAAACTACTGGGTTAGAAACTGGATTCTTTTTAAAACCATTTCTTTATAACATCAGCCAGTAATCAGAGCACATAACCGGTGATTTTGTAAACTGAGGCAGGTTTCCCTCTTCAGTTTTCTTCTGTTTATGATTTTACTCCACAGGTTTCAGGTCCTCCTCATTATCAACGTCAATGATAGATGGTGGACATGCTGCAAGCAAATTAATTTCAGATGGAATGTCTTCATATAGCACACTCTTACTCACTGTTTAAGAGACCAAACCTTGAGAGGTAGGTTCTGCCATTTGTGTCACACATAAAGAGATGTAATTGGTTACAGGAATAGAGCCATCCATTGACTAATCTGGTTTCGTGGAGAATGGCAAATTGACCCAAAGTTAATGTAGTTTATGGTCTGTCAGTCCAGACTTGCACATACATATTGTGGGATTTGGATTATTATTCATGCTAGGCATAATGCCCAATAAAGACATACTCCTAATTTTTAAGATTTATTCAATGTGGACTCTTTGAAATTGATATTTCTTTTAATAAGTGGATAATGTATCACAAGAATGGTGATCAGCTCAAGATTAGAGTGGTGCTGGAAAAGCACAGCAGGTCAGGCAGCATCCAAGGAGCAGAAAAATCGCCAATTCGGGCAAAAGCCCTTCATCAAGAATGAGGCTGGGAGCCTCGGGGGTTGAGAGATAAATTTCCTCTGCCTTGATGATGATCAGCTGAATTGCCTTGTCTATCAAAACTGATTTATAACAGAAACAAAAGAGCATATTGCAAACAAAAAGGTATTACCTGCACACATCCTGATACAATCCAAAACTATTCCTGAATGGAATGGGTCTTTTTGAAACAAAGAATTTGGCTGTTTTGCCATTTCCTTTTCACTCCTTCAGGATGAGTAACTTAAAACAATAAATCAGTATATAGTTAAACAACCTAAGATGGGCACAATATTTGGAAAATGAATAAATTTGTGAGGATTCACAGAGTAAGACTAATATGTTTGTCCCTTTGTAATTTTTAAACACTATCTGCAGAAAGAAAGATACAGCAGCCGAAGGGGCAGTAAAGCCTATGTTTTAAAAGGAACCAGAGGTCATCAAGTCTCATCCTTTTTGAATCCATCAACACAGTAATCTGACCTCCTGGTAATGAGGTCAAACAAGAAACTTCATCACCTGCAAGAAGTCCATGTCTCTGAGAGAACCCAGCAATGACTTTGGTGTACAAATTCAGCAGCTGTATTCAGCGAAACTACTTTTCGTGACGAAGGGTGAAAATATCTTCATCATCCGATCTGGAGCATGTGTTTTCCAGGTCAAGACAATCAGTTGAACTATGAGCAACTATGACCCATTAATTGTACTTTCCCTTGTGTGTGTGACTATATGACTGAGTGAAGAAGGGCTTATGCCCGAAACGTCGATTCTCCTGCTCCTCGGATGCTGCCTGGCCTGCTGTGCCTTTCCAGCACCACACTTTTCAACTCTGGTCTCCAGCATCTGCAGTCCTCACTTTCTCCTGTATGACTGAGTTCCATAGAACTCGATTTTAGGGTGAGCATAGAAACAAGCATCTCAATGCAAATACACAAAAAGCTTGCTGCTGGTTCTCAAATATTTCATTCACTCCAGGATTTAAAAAGCGCAGACATACTCCTGTCAAATGTTTACTGATTGCAGATTGTTGAGTAAAAGAAAAAGGATTTCAGTTATTCTCTCAACACATCCGTAAAATAAAATACACGGCCCTCACATTCCAGATTCCAGATTAACAATGTTATGTTCTTCCTGTTATAATATAAATAAAAATGAATTGAAACCTGCATCCCCATTCTGAGTGATTAAAGACATAACAGCAATCTAAGTTTGTTCAATACATTGCATCAGTTGTACGACACTTTGATCTTTCACTATAAATTCTGTGTTCTATGACCCTGCCCCCACTAGCTACCTGATGAAGGAGCAGCGCTCCGAAAGCTTGTACTTCCAAATAACTCTATTGGACTATAACCTAGTGTTGTGTGGTTTTTAACTTTGTCTGCCCCAGTCCAACACCGGCACCTCCACATTATGTTTTAATATAGTTTTAGGAGGTGCAGATCTTCTTTGCAACTATACCGCCCTTTCAGATTTGTAGGCGTGCATTCAGAGGAAATCTAAACCTTTTGTCTGGGAACGAGCCAGTTGGGAATGTTGCTGAAATGATTAACTTAAGGCAACACCACCAATCCATTGTGATTCCAATCCAGGTTTTGTACTGAGTTTACTCCCTTAGCTCTCGATATTATAGCTATTAATGTTGAAGGGTACTGATGGACAGAGACTAGCCACAGAAATAGATCTGAGCTAGCAACCAACCATATGGGGTTGAATCTTACCATTTTTTGGCAAAGTGGCATTTTTGTCAAATTTAGTAGATGGTTTCTCTTGGCAAGGCCCAGTTTGTTTTCTTGCGTGATCATTCCAAACTCACCTCATTGGCTACCAACCATGCCTTTAACATTCTTTTCTAGTCCAATGCCAGCCTGATTCCCCCACTCACCACCTTATGGATGTCCCAACATATACGAGCATCCTGGCACAGATTCTAACTTTCAAATATCGTTGTGCACCTGGTTAAGCACTGCCAGTCTGGAACTGCCCTGCAGAAATACACACATTCTTCCCAGGCATGAAAGATGTGCAAATTGATGCCCCACTTTGGATTTGGGATATGGAGGTCCTGGTGCACAGGATGGTGTCATCCTCCTCCCACAGGATCACCAGAGTAGGCCACAATACCAGACCCTGCTAGCTTGGCCTGAGATTGCCACCTAGATCAATGCAGATCTCTACAGTCTAGAGAAATGCCTCAGTGCACAATGATGATGACTGACCTCGTCCACCCTGCCACAGTAAGTACCTCATTCATTCTATCTCTGCGACTGAACCCACCTTCCACTAAGTGTCATGCTGTACACTCTCACTGCTACATGCACCATCTTGTCTCACTTGTTCTCGTGCACCTCAGCCCACTCACCGTACTAATGCAGCGGGGCATCTGTGCTGCCTATTCCCTCACTCAGGATAGCTCACCACCTTCACCTCCTCCCCCCCAACCTTGCTCTAGCTGTAACAGCAATGCCAACTACCATCACCTCACTCAGTGCATCCGTCTCTCATTCCAGTCTGAAACAGGATAGAGATAGCCAGGATGGGTGTTGGTGTGTCCAGCATTCTGCTCCTCACCCTGAACAAAAGGAGGGTCTTTGCTCTCATCAAGGAGACCAGGACCACATCTGTGGAGATGTGGAAACTCCCAGTAACCAATTAAGACGCATTGTACATAACCATGCTGCCCTTCCATTGCATTTAATGCTGGCATGCACAATGTCTACCTCTCACTCCTGATATTCTGTCTTTTAACTCCTGCAGGTATCAAGTAGAGTGATGTCCATACAGTCCTAGTCAAGACAGCAGCCTGTGAGTCATTTTCTCCTTCACGTCTGAGGAAGAGAGCAAGAAGGCTCAGATGAAGTACTGGCAGGACTATCTCTTGCAACACCTACAGCTGTGACACTGTCGCTCTGGTAGGCATTATGTCTCGGTTTAGAGTCACTTACAACACTGAGGACTTTCCCTGTCCATTCTGAGTGCATTGTAGACATTTTCATCCCATTGCACACTTGTTACTTACAGCACAATAGACGACAGCACTGGCCACTCCTCGGACAGTGAGCTTCATGCTCCAGCTCTTCAACCCCCCAAAATAACCATCCTCTTCCTGATACTCCTCCCTGTCAATATCATATGCTTGGTACTTCCCCAAGTGCCCACCTAACCCACATATATGAGTCTATATTAGCCCAAACCCAAGCATTTAAGGTAAACATAGTAAGTCTGTTGGTGCACTGTCCCTTCCATGAAAACCAGGATATTTCTTATCATCAAAGACCACATTTCCCAACATTGCCCTAATGTCTCAGTTCCCTATACATTGTGTTGCTATCCCATCTACATTATTATCCCCTTTGTATCACAGCATTTTACCTCCAAACCACACAATTATGTTGCTCATTATCTATCCTTCAGTGCTGGCTTCCTGATAACTTCTCTCTGACATTCAATTAATGAACTTACCCACCGCGCCACCCCGGAATGGCTGTGGCCCATCCTTATGAAAATCTTCGCCAGCATAATCTGCCACTTTAGCTCTATCTGCACAGCTTTCTGCATGTTTTCTGAAGCTCCCCACACTGGTTGCATTGGACTGGGTTACATTTGCTGGGTACATGGTTGGCCTATGTGAGCTTGACGTGGTATGGTGCAAGATGATCCTCTCCCACCCATGACTGATGATTGCTGATAAGCAGGACCAGTTCCCTGGGTCGGTGCCCATGGTAAACTGCAAGTAATGTAATGATACTCTGAGCCTTGAAAATCTGGCTGAGGGGCAAAGTGTCAGAGGACAAGGTAATTACAAGGCGAGTAAGAGTAGCTATTAGGATCAAAATCAACACTAACTGTGTGCATGCAAGGAGAGTGAGTGAGCAGCCTGCGGTGATGCGTACTCCAGTTGCTGAGCTGTGTGCTTGTCCCTGCAGCATCTTTTCAATGATAGTTGTTGGTGCATCCCATTGTGCAACATGGCAGTCCAATAAAACATACTGTGAGTAGGTCAGAGATGTGCCATTAGGATGCAAGGAGGCTGGCACGTGTCAGATGCCAACATCTGTGGATACATTTGCACAGCCACAGCTTGGTGTTACTTGGTGTCCACAATGGAGATCAAGAGGAGCAAACAGAGACATGAAGTCACCAGATACTTGCTCAGAGCAGGAATTTCCAGTATCTAATTTCTTTCTGGTGGGTGGGAGAATGGGAACCTGCATATTAATGAAGGGAGGTTGGGTTCGATAATGAGTTTGATAGTAAGTAATAATTCCCGTTAAAAGGCCTTTCACCATTCACCAGCAAAGAGCTCGCCTTACAAACAGAACTTAGGTGGAAAATGTGACTTGCTGTTTCTAATATTGAGAATGACCTCACTTGACTTCCCATGCAGTTCTCCCACATTTCTTGCCTTATCATACATTGCTCAGGCCCTGGAAACATACCAGCCATGTAAACCACCAGGACTGTGAGCATCGAACAGAAGAATACTAAGCATAAAGTTAATGGGTTTTTTTCAAGAATGTGAAACTAGCAATGATAGGATAGAATTTCACAGGAGACTCATAGCTATAATAAGAGATATGTGGGTTCATTAATTACGGTGCTTTGGTTTGGTAACTTACCCACAGTCAGATCACCCACCCACAATGTCTCAATAAATTTAAGAACAGCGGGGTTGCCTATGGTGGGTCAACCACTTTTGATCTTCAAGTGGGGATATCGAAGTAAAGGTTTCATCCTACCCCTGTTTCAATGTAACGTATGGCAGGAGAGGGTTGCATACAAGGTGCAGTCCAGTGGGTTTAACCTTCCAGCTTGTTAGCTACTGAAAGGGGAGAGGCTGCCTCTTTCCCGGACTCCCTGTGTCATCAGAAACCTTCTTCCCATAGTTTGGCCTCCACCTGAAATTTGTACTGCTTTGGAGGGCCGATTCTCAACATGAATCACATCATGTAAATTATACTAAACAGTACATAGGTGCTCAACTGAAGTATTTAACCATGAGTCAATTATTAATGGAAGGTTGGGATATCTAATCCTAGACAGTGGTTTTATTACAATCGAAGATATTTGAATGCAAAGTGGAAATAGTGTTTCCAACTGGGACTATGCAATTGTCATGCCAGGAAAATCAAGGGTCAGGATGTTGCGGTGTGTCCCAATACATGTGTGCTCATAATGTAACACATGTATTGGGCCAAGCAGTGGAATGTGGTGTAAAATTATGTCCCAATACATGTGTGATGGGCCAAGCAGTGGAATGTGGTGAAAGGGTTAAAATTGTGTCCCAATACATGTGTGAATCTAACCGAAAATGGAAGGTGTCGCTTAGTCCCGTGTGAATCTTATTACACACCTTCCCGTGTGAATCTTCTTATCTGTATGTGACCAGAATGGAAGGTGTTTTTCAGCCTTGCTCTGCTGTTCACATGAATGTTTAGATCTCGAAAAGAGTATATCAGCTGGAAAAGTCTCCAGTTCGGTAGAGTCTGCTCCGGGGTTGCGTTTAACCGCCGAGCGTGGGTTGTTGGCAACCTCTCTACGAGAACTGACGGCTCCCAGTTCCGGTAACACGTAGAGTGAGTATAAACCAGACCCGTTGTAAGTACGAGACCTGGTTGTGGCGACGCTGCGGGGAATAAAACACTTATATTCTAGCAGACTCGCCTCTTGGCTGTTTGTTCTGTGTCAGACTACTTTCCTGCGAGCCTGGTCCTTGACCTTGAGAATTTTTTAAAACAGATGTATCGTAGAGGATGGAAGAGTTATCTTGTACCCTGGAGCTATATTTCACCCACGTTTGGAGTCTAGAGAGAGAACTTTTATCAAAGATTTACTCAGAAGCTTAAAGTTGGTAGATAATGCTGTGGTTGACTAATGCATTGCGTTAATAGCATAGCTTAAGCTCTTAGGACAGCATGTCCTGGAATGAATCATTAACCAAGTTATTCTAGATCTTGTGCAACATAAGATTGACCAATAATGTTTTACTCAAGGTGCCCCTAGCTAGTGGCATTCATAAAGTGACTGAATGTAGCCCTAAAATTGAAACAGAAAAGGAAGGGTTCAAAATGAAGTAAAGGGCACAGAAACAGAGCCAGCTGAAATTCATTGTCGATTTAGCTGAAGGAATAGGTCAACTGAGATACAACGGGAAGACATTTAAAGAGATATTTCAGAGTGCATATATTAGGCACATTCCATTGAAAAAAATAAATTCCAAGGGGAAGACTCAATATTTGTGGTTAACCAAAACAGAGTTAAAGAAGTATCAAATTGAGAGAAAAAGGATATCAATATGCAAACAGACATAGTTATAAATCATGAAATGAAAAAGAAGGCAGAACTCAAGAAAATTACAGTCATCAGAGAAATAGTGCTGAGAAAATTGTTGGAGTTGCAGATTGTCAAGTTCACTGGTTCAAATGGACTTCAACCCAGGGTCGAAACAGAAATGGATATGAGCTTGTTGATCTATTAGTTTTAACTTTCTAAGATTCCCCAGGTTGGAGAAGGCTTTATTAGAATGACAATTAATAAGAGCAACTTCTCTGCTCAAATAGGGAGGAAGACATAAAGCAGGAAAATTGCGATCAGTGAACTTAATGTCTCTCATTGGGAAGGTGATTTAAGACAAAGGTAGGAGGATATTTTCTCCCACAGGGGGTCTTTTTCACTCTTTTCTTGAAAAGGTGGTGGCAGCAGAGTCCTTGAATATTTTTAAGATTGAGGTGGATAGATTATTGATAAGCAAGGGCGGAAAACTTATTGGGGATAGGCAGGAGTATGGAACAATCAGATTGACTATGATTTTATTGCGTGGAGTAAGAGGCTCAATATGCATGATGGAGAAAGTGAGGACGAAGATGCTGGAGATCAGAGTCAAAAAGTGTGGTGCTGGAAAAGTACAGCCAGTCAGGCAGCATCTAAGGAGCAGAAGAGTTGACGTTTTGAGTATAAGCCCAGAACTCCTTTTAAGTCACATTCTCACGATAACTTAAGTTTTTATAAAAAAGATGACATCTCAGCTCAAACAATGCACTAAAGGTGTGAGGTTAGAGTCTGTCTGTATCCCAGTCTTGAGTCAGACTGGTAGTATTTCCAAATAGGAATTTATAAAATATTACATGGATTGACTGCAGATTATGCACTTTTTGAGCAAAATGGAATGTATCTGCAAATAAAATTCTGCAAATGCAAATTCACCCCATAGACATATGTGTGTGCATGCTTGGCAAAGTGTGTGTGTGAGTGTGATGGAGTATAAGCCTGTGAGAGGGTGTGCATGGGTGGGATTGTGAGGGGGTATGTGTATGCATATGAGAGACAGCATGAGCACCTCACCAACACCTTCCCTAAACCTCCACTTCTCGCCTTTAAACAATCACCAAACCTTAAACAGACCATTTTTCGCAACAAACTGCCCAGCCTTCAGGACAATATTGACCACAAAAACTATACAACCCTGTCATGGCAACCGCTGCAAGACATTTCAGAGAGTTGACATGGATACCACCATTACACGCAGGGACATCACCCACCATGTACGTGGCAGGTACTCATGTGACTCAGCCAACATTGTCTATCTCATACGCTGCAGGCAAGGATCCCCTGAAGCATGGTACATTGGCAAGACCAAGCAGATGCTACGACAACAGATAAATGGGCATCGCACAACAATCAACAGACAGGAGTGTTCCCTCCTAGTCGGGGAACATTTCAGCGATCTGGGTCATTCAGCCTCGGATCTTCGGGTGACCATCCTTCAAAGTGGACTACGGAATACGCAACAATGCACAGTCGCCGAGCAGAGGCTGATAGCCAAGTTCAGAACTCATGAGGATGGCTTCAACCGGGACCCTGGGTTCATGTCACACTTCAGTTGACCCCACTGCACTATACACTCTCTCACATAGACTGACACAAGCACACATGCATACACACTCTTATCTCACACACTCACGCAGACCCTCTCTCGTACACACGCTTTCTTTCATACACACACACATACATTCTCCATGCACACAGCCACGCACAGCCTCTCTTGCAGGCTTATACTCCATCACACTCACACACATAGTTTACCAAGCATGCACACATGCAAACACACACTCTCTCACGCGCACTCACACGGACACACTCACTCTCTCTCTCATGCGCTTACATGTACATATAAGTCTATAGGATGAATTTGTATTTGCAGAGATATATTTGCAGATGCATTCTATTTTGCACAATCTGCAGGCAGGCAATGCAGGCAGTCAACATATGTAATATTTTATAAATTCCTACTTTGGAAATAATACCAGTCTGACTCAAGGCTGGGATACAGACAGACTCTAACCTCACACCGTTAATGCATTGTCTGAGCTGCGATGTCACCTTTGTTATAAAGCCTTAACTTATCTCAAGAATATGACTTATAAGAAGTTCTGGGATTTACGTATTAATGAACTGAAACCTACAACGTCTTCTAAAAGATGAAAGACTTAACAGCAATTTAGGTTTGTTCACCAGTGCTTCCAATTAAACCTGTTGGACTATAACCTGGTGTTGTGTGATTTTGAACTTGATCCACTCCAGTCCAACACCGGCACCTCCACATCATGATAAAATCAAAATCATTTTAGGACAATAATAACTTTAATTTTAATCGCTATAACATTTCAATAATATTTGGCTTTGTCCAAATTATAGTAGCATAGGTTAATGTCCAGGAATATATTTGTACTTGACAGAGTTAAAAAATATTACCTGATTGGCTTGCAAATTAAATATATGAATTTGATCTTCAATTATAAAATTTGTCACTCTTTTGTTATGTTGTGGTCTAGCTGAAGGGAACTATTCTCTCTTGAAGATGTATTGATGTAGGTACCTCAATTTAGATTATTTTCTGGGGGTGAGGAACAGTAACTAAAGGCTCCTTTGAGGGGTATGCCCTGTCAGTTTTTGTGTACAGCATGCAATCGAACACTGTCTAAAGGTCCTGCACTTTGTGTAGAGCAAATGCTACTTGATGCCACACTGAGTCAATTGATGTCAAGGGCAATCATTATGCCTCATCTCACCTCTGCACATATGTCCATGTTTGAACCAAGGCACCTCTGGCTGAAGATCACTGTGATTGTTCCGCCTTATCCTTTACATTGCTGTGTGAGCATTTCCATCCTTGAGGACGAGGTTATTTGTGGAGCCACCTCATCCAATGAAGTGTTTAATTGTTGACTACCATTTGTAACTGCATATGACAGGACTGCAGAGCTTAAATCTGATCTGTTGGTTGTGGGGTTGTTTTAGTACTGTCATCACTTGCTGCCTATGCTGTTTGGAAAGGAAGAAGTCCTAATCTGTAGGTTCAGTATGAGTCTTCTTCAGTTGTGAAGTTTCATAATTTATGCAGCTTTGGCTCACAGGGATTTATGTGCTTGTTAGGTAGGTTCGCATATCCATCTTAATATTTGCATGATTGAACCAACAAAATCCCATCTGGAGGTAAATACTGTTTTATGAAACAGCTTTTCTTTAAACTAGGGACAAATTACTGCAAATGCTGGAATCTGTACTGAAAACAACAAATACTGGAGATCACAGACTTGAAACGTTCGCTTGCTCTCTCTCCCTGGATGCTGCCTGACCCATTGTGATCTCCAACAATTTGTTATTTTCTTTAAACTATCGAGGCACATAGCTCATGTTCTATTTTAGCAGCTACTGTGTGAGTGCCAACAAATTAAAACAATTGGAACAAACAAGTAGAAATTCAGCTTTGTAGATGCAGTAAACAAATTTTTGAGGTTGCTATGATCATGGTGGAAACACGTATTTGAGAGAAAGAGTGCATAATAGATTGAATTAAAATCTTAAGCATCTCTTTTACCTGTCAGAGCAAATGTCTTGTAAAAACATGGTATACAGTAACATGATGCTGAATATTTATTGAACTGCATTGTAAGATAAGCTGCAGCTTGCTTTCTGTTTGCCAGTTAATGGCTTTGTCTGTATTTATTTACACAATCAGGGGTTCTGCTACCATGGCAGTGTTTCTTTCATATCAGGAAAGGGCAGGGAGCAATGTTCAAAGTTTCAATGCTAAGTTCATAAAATTGTCAAAGTGATCCAAGAAGCGAAGCATCTGAAAAACTTTTCAAGTTTTACTTTAATCAGTGCACACTTAGTGATGGACAGCAAATTGGGAGACAAAACAAGATGCAATCAAACAAAGTGGTCAATGAGAATTAGATTACTTACAGTGTTGAAACAGGCCCTTCGGCCCAACAAGTCCACACCGACCCGCCGAAACGCAACCCACCCATACCCCTACATTTACCCCTTACCTAACACTACGGGCAATTTAGCATGACCAATTCACCTGACCCGCACATCTTTAGACTGTGGGAGGAAACCGGAGCACTCGAAGGAAACCCACGCAGACACAGGGAGAACGTGCAAACTCCACACAGTCAGTCGCCTGAGGCAGGAATTGAACCCAGGTCTCTGGCGCTGTGAGGCAGCAGTGCTAACCACTGTGCCACCGTGCCGCCCTCAAATGTGTGGATGACATTCCCTACATTGTGGAAACAGGCCCTTCAGCCCATACCGACCCTCCAAAGTGTAACCCACCCAGACCCATTGCCCTCTGACTAATGCACCTAATACTATGGGCAATTTAGCATGGCTAATTCACCTGATCTGAACATCTTTGGACTGTGGGAGGCAACCCATACAGAATGTGCAAACTCCACACAGTCGCCTGAGGCTGGGATTAAACTGGTGAGTCTGATGCTGTCAGGCAGCAGTGCTAACCGCTGAGCCACCATGCCACCAATAGTCCTTAGCAGATTGTGAGAGAGACAACACAGAGGAAAGGCTTAGTGAGTGAATATATGGACAAATTGTTTTCACTGTTTGTAGAGCAGTGGTACTTGATATGTTTTGAAAGTCAGCAATGTAAAAAGGAGTAGAGTGAGATATGGTCTGAAGAAAATTTCAGGAATAGTAAGAACAGGGTTAAAAATCACACAACAGCAGCTTATAGTCCAACAGGTTTATTTGGAAGCAATAACTTTCGGAGCGCTGCTCCTTCATCAGGTGGTTGTGAAAGAGCAATGCTCCAAAAGCTAGCGCTTCCAAATAAAGCTGTTGGATTAGAACCTGGTGTTGAGTGATTTTGAACTTTGTACATCCCAGTCCAACACCAGCACCTCCAAATCATGAATAAGAACAGGGAAAGCATTGTAAAGACCAACGAGGATTTATAATTCAATACACTAAAGAATGAAGAATCCAGTAAAGAAGATAAGGATATAGGTAAATAGACTTTGATAGTAAATTCACATTGATAGTAAATTCACAAACTACACTATCCTAATAGGAATTCATGGCATAGATCAAAGATTGGTTGGTGAACAGGACACAACTGGTTCTTTTACAGATTGGCAAGATGTGCCACAGTGATTGTTGCTGGGATATCAACAACTTGAAATTTATAAACACGACTTTGATGAAGGCATGGTTACCAAATTTCTTGGTGACACAAAGATAAGAAAGTAATTTGGGAAAATGATACAAAGAGGCTACAATTTTAGAGATTGGTTAAGTGACTGGTTAAAGATCTGGAAAATGGAATATGATGTAAAATGATCCATTTTGTCAGCAGAAATAAAAACAATATATTATCTATATGGTGAAACATTTTAGAAGTCTGAGATGCATTGGCAGCTGGATGTCCACATTCAGGAGTCACAGAAGGCTAGTGTGCAGGTATAACAAGCAATTAAAAATCTAACAGAAAGTTACCATTTATCAAAAGGCAAATTAAATGTAAAAGGAGTTCTGAGAAGGTTTACCAGGCTAATACCTGGAATGAGAGCATTTTCTTTGAATGAAAGGTTGGATAGGAGAAGCGCGTACAATCATAGAATCACGACAGTGTGAAAGCCGACCATTCGGCCCATCGAGTCTACACCGATTTTCCGAAGACCATCCTACCCAGACTCATTTCTCTCCCCTATCTCTGTAATCCTGAATTTTCCACGGCTAATCCACCTAGCCTGCACATTGTTGGCCTGTGTGAGGAAACTGGACCAATTGGAGAAAATCGCATAGATACAGGGAAAATGTACAAACTCCACTCTGACAATCCCCTCAGGGACGAATCAAACCCTCAGGTTTTTCAGCAATTTTCTGTTTTTGCTTCTGATTTCCAGCATCCCAAGTTTCTTTTTGGTTGACATTTTGTGGAGAACGTATCTGTTCTCTGTTTGATTAACACTCACTTTAAGTGTCACTTCCCACGAAATGCACATCCATCAGAAAATCTATCCTTTGCTGGGAGTCAGCAGTCGCACTGTTGATATTTGGAAAAGTTGCAATTCATGCCGTGCAGATCTTTAGAGGATGGCAAGAAAGTCATCAGCAGGTTTGAACTTGTAAATAACAAATGAATATTAAAGGTTTCGTAATCAATAGTGAATTTAGAGATATACTGTATATACTCGAGTAAAAGTCAATTTTTTTGGACTACTTTTTAAGATTAAATTTATGGGGTTGTCTATTACATGGACGCTACTTTCCAGGGACTTGAAATTCATGCCCTTCAAAATTCATTCTGTATCATTAGCAAAAGCCCAACTGATCTCTAAATGAATAAAGAAAAGAAATTGTAGTAATTCCATAGAGCCGGAGCAGAGCGTGACAGCTGGCACAATTGCTGAAAAATGTTGATCAAGTATCTGTGAAGAACTGGGGTTGATTTTTACACAAGATATATGGAAAATTCTAGATTCTTGGGCCAAAAAATAGGGGGTCGACTTATACATGAGATCAACTATTACTCACGTATATATGGTAACTGTTATTGGAGAGGGAAGTTAGTAACCTTGTCATAAATGCACTAGGGAGTCTGAAGGTCAACTTGGAATCTAACAGATTGTAGAGATTGTGCAATGTCACTTTCAGTCAAAATGAGTGGCCAAGAGTAGATTTTGTCAGAGCATAGTTGTTTTAGTGGGATTTAAATTAAATGGCTTTCATATTGTTTATCTTAAATTAGAGAAATGATTGGAATCCTCAACTTTACATCAGACAAATAAGCAGAACAGTTCCACAGCTACAATCACAACATTGAATTCAGATGAACATATGTTCTGCTCATCTGAATTGAATGTGGTGATTGTAGCTGTGGATCTGGGTGTCAGCAGCATACATATAAAATCTGGTCCAGAGCTATTGTAGATGGAGAACACGAGGAGGCAATGTTTGAAGCTGTCCATGCAGAAGTCAGAGCAGAACCAATGACAACACGTAGTTTGGTTGCATTTTTTCTGCTTTGGAGTTGGTACAGCTAACAGTGAGAGCAAATGAGGAGGCTTCTAGAGATGTAGTACTTTGCAGGAAAGAAAGTGAAGGGGAATGGAGTGATCACCCAAGTCTTTATTGCAAATGTCAAATAAACTGTGACCTGACAACAGAAGTAACATTAATGGACAGAAAATCATTTCACCTGCAATTCCAAACTTCTGGTATGCTTTTCAGTTTATGAGGTACTGTACATGAAGCAAAATTTTAAGCAAAAATACTTCAATAGTGCTCTTTAGGACAATAGTGTTTTGTTAACAAAAGTGCAGCTTTAGATACACATTTTCAAAAATGGGAATGACTGAGAAGCGAAAGGAATTTGGTCCGTTAATCTATTTATTCAAAGACCCCTGCATGAAAAAGAAAGGAAATTATATCTATAATTTAGTAATAAAAGCTAGAAAAGTTTAAGTAAATAATGAACATGTCAGTGCCGTGATCCAGACGTGGACATGCATACGAATATACAAATTAGGAACAGGCGTAGGCCATCAGCCGGTCAGGCAGCATCCGAGGAGCAATCCTTCATGAGGAATTCTTGATTTACATATTAATGAACTGAAACCTGCAACTTTGTCTGAAAGATGAAAGACTTAACAGCAATCTGGGTTTGTTCAATATATCATTTCAGTTGCATGACACTGTAATCTTTTGCTATAAATTCTGTGTCTTATGATCCTGTTCCAAAAGCGAGCACTTCCAAAAAAAACCTGTTGGACTATAATCTGGTGTTGTGGGATTTTTAACTTTGATTTGTCAAATTACATAGAATGTGAGCTACTTTCTGAAATTATTGAGGTAATGCTTCTGAGATACCTTTTTCAGATTAACCACATGTCCTTGAGAAGCCTATCTGACTCAACAGGAATGGAAGGCTTTCTATGAGATACCTAACCATGCACTGAATTCTACACAGGCAGGAGCACAGGGTATAGGCACATTCACTCCTTTATCAGGTGCTTGAAAAAAATACTGGCACTGGGAAAGGCAGGTGGAATCCTCAATTCAGGTACCACCATCCATTTTTTTAAGGACCCTGGACTTGGCTTGACAAAGCTCCAACTCCAGAACCAGGGGTCACAGGCTAAAGATGAGGAGAAATTTCTTTACCAGAGAGTGGTGAGCCCTGTGGAATTTTCTTTTTTGAGGCCAAAACATTGTGTATTTCAAGAAGATGAGAGATATAGTTCTTTGAGCTAAAGGAATCGAAGGATATGTGGAGATGGTGGGAATATGGTACTAAGTAGGATGATCAGTCATACTTATATTGAATGGTGGAACAGGCTAAAAGGGCTGATTGGCCTACTCTTGCTTTTACTTTCCATGATCTGTGTTTTCAATCTTTCTCAACAGCTGTAAAGTGTCTGCTGAGAACATGAGCTCTCGATCCTATCAAATTTCACATTATCAGAATAAGTCCCTTACTGCCATGCTTGGGGCAGATATGCACAATGCTAGAGCTGTCTCTAAAATATTTACACTTTCACCCAGACCCTGCATTCTGAAATGCAGGTTTCTGGCTCCAGAAAGAACTACTGGCTTTACTTTCACTGGAAAGGAGCTTTAAGTGGTGGAAAGAAATTGGAATGGAACAGCGTATGTGTTTTCTATTGAAGTTCCAGACTGGATTGTGATCAGGATTCCCAGCCAGAGACCATAAGTATCATTTCCAGTTTACACTCGATTAGCCATAACACACACAGTGACTTCACATTGGGAGCAGGAAAACTTAAGTGTTGGGAGCTTTCACCTCTTTTGAAAATCGTCCGATTTGTAGCGATTAGTATGAAGTTTTAAAGGCTATAAGACCGTACGATGTAGGAGCAGAATGAGGCTATTCACCCCATTGACTGTGCTCTGCCATTTGATCATGGATGATACGTTTGTCAACCCCATTCTCCTATTTTCTCCCTGTAACGTTTGAATCCTTTTTGAATCAAGAATCTATCTATCTCTGCCCAAAAGAGTCTCAAAGACTTGGCCTCCACAACCTTCTGTGGCAATGAGTTCCACGGAGAGAATTCTCAACACAGAACCAGGATGAACAGAATAGTTATCCAACTTTATTTGAAGCACTTCTACTCAAGTCAAGGCAGGAATCTGCAGCAGTTTGTTCCAAATTAGCCAAACCAGTGAAAACTGTTTAGGAATCTCAAGGGAACGTTGGCTTGAATAAAAATAAAGTTTCTGCAATCTTTTGTGTGGTTATGAAAACGACATTGCCTTGGATTTTCCAAAGCCAGGTAGTCTTTGGAGCTGTGTAAACTGGAAATGCATGATGGCACCATGTTAAATCCCAGACACAGCGGACTCTGCGAGAACTGCCTGGGAACTTAAAGGCCCTGATGGGCAATTTACTAATGGCTGGAATTCTCAGAAAGCCCTTAACACCAAACATTGTGGAGAGTTCTGCTTCCTTTAAGTTAATAATTACTCAGGAAAAGCTTGACAATTAAAACTCTTGTCTAACCTTTCGTTAACTGTTAAGCTGAACACAAGGCCACAGCTTACCACACACATCCCTGACCCCTCACAAGCTCAGACCACCGACAACATTTCACTAACCAGAGCACCACAACCCAGTGCAATATTCCCAAACCCCTCCCACCATGTCTCCGGGGCTGAGCACCTAACATCACCCGCACCTACTGCACAGCTCAGCCTTTTCTGATATCATCCATCGCCCACTGGCCTCAGCACACCCCACTGTCTCAATACCACTGCACTCCCACAACACCAATTCCACTCTGCCCAACCCAACCAAAGCTGACCCCGGCATATCCACATCCTCCATACCTATTATAAGGAGTCAATCACTTACCTGACATCTATCCACCTAGCACCCTACCCACCTCACCTACCTGACATCATCGCCTCTTAATCAACAGTCACCTTAATTCCACACTTACTTGACATGCTTAATCTTCAGAGAAGGTGTCAAAGTGCCAGGATCGGAATTCCTGCTTGGAAATGCAGAGCTCAAAACCACCATAAAAGGTATGAGCAGAGTGACAATCTGACCGTGATCGCCAGTCTTAATGTGATGAGGTCCACAATGAGTGGAAATCAGATCCTCAAGCATACTGAGATGACAGGGGCTTGAATGCACTTCAAACTGAGGGAGCCAATGGCAACGGAGATGCAGGATTAAGCTTTCACCAGCTGGGAGCTGGAGTCCACAATAGTGACGCAGGATCATGTGACCCAAATTGATACAGAAACAGGGCTCAGGATTCACACTAAAAAGAGAGAAAAAAATGGAAACTGAGAAGGTTGAATTCAGGAACACAGCTGAGAGTGATCTGAAAAAGTGTGTCATTTGTTGAAAATTGAGTGGAATAATGCTGTTACCCAATGAAACTAAAGCCTCAGGGAGAAAGGTGATGGAAATCATCCTGAGAAACTTCAGTGTTTTAAGAGACTTAAAATTGGTATCGTAAATGGTTGCCTGGTAAATCCATGAGATCTATCTTTGTTGAATCTGTTGCTTAAATTGAAATGTAAAGTTTATATTGACTCCAACTGTGCTAGTTCACTCTAATTTGTTTTTAGTTTGATTGTTAAAGTAACATTCCAAACAGTTAATTTTTTTTGTCAATATGTTCTGGGTCCATTCAATAAATTTGATTCCTTTGGTTTGTTTATCTCTCTGAATGGTCCATAATAATGTTATGAGGGTATTTGAGAATTTATGTTACACATGGTACCACAGTTATATCAGTTGCATGTTGTAAAGACATCAGCTGCTTGTTTTCAGAATTGTATTTTCAGAATTTCTAGATGTTACTGAATTGTGAATTGAACCGCACATCCAGGTGTCTGAGCTATGCTCTTGCTCATATAATCCAAAATTAATCCAACTGCTTTGTTTTCTCTCCTGGGAATGCATGATTTTGTTCATTAACCAATAAAGATATCACAACTGCAGCAATATTGTGATTAACTTCAACTCACAAGTTTGTTATTTAACCTTTCACACAAACTGAAGGTAAGACAATGTAAGTGCAATGGCAAAATCCAGGATAAATTCCAAAATTGTCCATAAGAATATATGGAAATTGTTGGGATATAATTGAATATTCAAAAGGCCCTTGTGGTGCGGTGATAGTTTCTGGACCAGGACACCTGTGTTCAATTCCTTTCTGCTCCAAAGGGGTGTCACAACATCTCTGAACAGATTGATTCAAAAATATCTGCAGATGGATATTCATGGAAGGAAACAAAACCAGTACTTGATATCCCTGGGAAAACTTATCAATACAGGATATGACAGATGGATTCCAAGTTTTCCAGTTCCAATTTCCCTTTCTTTAAAGAAGTTGGTCAAACCACCAATCAATAAATAACAGGAAAATTGAAGTAAATATTGCTGTAAGTTGCTCAACAAAGGAACAAGAAATCAGGAAGAAGATGGCCATCCAAGAAATGAGAATTTGGCACATATCAATAAGAATTAATCCTTTGGGAGAATTCGACAATAGCATTAAATAGGTCCAACATGATAGATCTATTCTAGATTGTGAAGATTAGATTAGATTAGATTAGATTACTTTACAGTGTGGAAACAGGCCCTTCGGCCCAACAAGTCCACACCGACCCGCTGAAGCGTAACCCACCCATACCCCTACATTTACCCCTTACCTAACACTACGGGCAATTTAGCATGGTCAATTCACCTGACCTGCACATCTTTGGACTGTGGGAGGAAACCGGAGCACCCGGAGGAAACCCACGCAGACACGGGGAGAACGTGCAAATTCCACACAGTCGCCTGAGGCGGGAATTGAACCCGGGTCTCTGGCGCTGCGAGGCAGCAGTGCTAACCACTGTGCCACCGTGCCGCCCACAAGATAGACTAGCAAAGTGATTTGTGAAGATTAACAATTGCAAAAGAATACAAAAATGGAATTGTGATTGGAAATATTTAGTGCAGTACCTCAAGGCAAGAACAAATTTAATCTGAGGAACTTTTGTTCCACTAGTTTAACATCAATTTCTACGAAAGTTATTAAGACAAACTCTAATACCAATATGAAAATATTTAATCTGTTTTGCCTGATTCTACTCCAGTGATGTGCCTTGAGACAGTTTTCTACATAAAGACATTAATGTGGGTAATATTGTATCTGAAAGTTCTGCTAATAAAGCTACTGTGTTCCTTATATCTATATTTGCATTTCTCCAACATCTAGCAGTTATGAATGCTGACATTACAGAGACAAGAACAGAATTAAATGCAATTTTTTTTCTTCGCTCGTTGGATATGGGCATCACCACCTGACCAGCATTTTTGCCTGTCCCTAATTGCCCTTGAGAAAGTAGTGATGAGCTGCTTTCATGAACCAATGTAATCCAAAAGCAGTGTGTGGACCCACAATGCCTTTAGGGAGGGAATTCCAGGATTTTGACCTGTGACACAGAAGGAAAGTTGGTTTATTTTCAAGTCAGGATGGTCAATGGCTTGAAGGGGAACTTACAGGTGGCGGTATTCCCATATACCTGCTGTCCTTGTCCTTCTAAATGGAAGTGGTCTTGGGTTTGGAAGGTGCTGTCTAAGGGGCCTTAGTGAATTTCTATAAAGCATCTTGTAGATAGTCCACACTACTGCTACAGTGTGCCAGTGGTGAAGGGAATGGATGTTTATGGATATTGTGCCAATTAAGTGGGTTTCTTTGTCCTGGATGGCGTCAAACTTCTTGAATGTTGATGGAATTTCACTCATCCAAGAAAGTGGGAAATATTACATCACACTCTTGACTTTAATCTTGTTGATAGTGGACAGGCTTTGAAGAATTACTTGCTGTAGTATTGCTACGATTTGAACTGCTTTTGTAGTTCAACTGTTTATATGGCTTGTCCAATTTAGTTTTTTATCAATGGTAACCCCAGGATGTTGATAATGAGGCAGCCAGTGGTGGCAATGCCATTGAACTTTAAAAGGAGGTAGTTAGATTGTCTCTTATTGGAGATGATCATTGCCTGGTATATGTGTGGTGAGAAAAATAATTGTCACATTTCAGGCCAAACCTGGATATTGTTCAGATCTTGCTGCATTTGAACATCAACTGCTTCAGTAACTGATGAGTCACAAATGGAGCTGAAGAATCAGCAAACCTTTCTAATTCTAATCGTGCAATGGAAGGCATGTGATTAATAAAGCAAATGAAGATGGTTGAGTCTAGGACAATATCCTGAGGAACTCCTGCAAAGATGTAATGGGATTTAGATGACTGACCTCCAACAACTCTACCATCTTCCTTTCAGCCAAGTTTGACTCCAACCAGTGGAGACCCTTCTCTCTGATACCCATTTGCTGCAGTTCTGCTAGGTCTCCTTGATGCCATATTCAGTCAAATGGGACTTTGATGTCAAATGTAGTCAGTCTTACCTGAACTCTAGAATTCAGCTCTGGTGCCTATGTTTGAAGTAAGAGCACAGTGGGTCAGGTAGCTTCGGAGGAGCAGGAAAGTGGACATTTCGGTAATAATCGCTTCATCAGGAAGGAAGGGCTTATGCCCGAACCATGACCCTCCTGCTGCTCGGATGCTGCCTGAACTGCTGTACTTTTTCAGCGCCACACTTTTCGACCATGACTCTCCAGCATCTGCAGTCCTAACTTTATCCAATGCTTGAACTAAGGCTGTAATGAGGTCAGGAGCTGAGCTGCTGTTATGGAAAACAAACCTGGCATTAGTGAGCAGCTTATTTTTATACAGGTGCTGCTTGAATATATTGTCAATGACAGGTTCCATCATTTTACTCAAGCACAAGAGGAAGCTTGTGAGGTGATAGTTGGCTGGGTTGGTTTTTGTTGGGTTATTTCCCACATTGTCAGATAAATGCCAGTGTTATAACTGTGCTGGAACAGCTTGGAATGAAAGAATGAAAGAGAAGAAATTAAATAGAAGTGACATAAAATGTGGCTTGTGATTACTAGGTCAACGCTGAAGTGTTCACTGATTGCTGGAAGTAGATAAGGTGCTGAAGAGTGAAGAAACTGCTGGTGGGAATCAGATTTTCCCATCATGCAACCTGATTTCCATCCATTTGTCAATTGGGAAGGGACATAAAAGTCACCATGAATTTAACATTCTTTAAGCGCCCAGCACCATCATGTCTTCTGGCAGACAGGACAATATAACAAAAACATCCCAGGTAAAATTTTCAATTTCCTGGTTTGGTGGGAGCACACTCAAGAGAGTTGGAAAAACATAGAGAGAATAAAAAGGTCAGAACTCAACATCTAAAGCATTTGTGCATTTTTCTCTTTAAGCCTTAAATGGCAAATTCAGAATCTCACTATTGAGTGGGCACTATCTTATTTCCATCTCATTAAAACCCAGACGATTTTATTATGCACCATTTCCAATTCTCATCTCCTTCCCTGAGAACCTGCATGGCATAAGCTCCTCACATGGAAATCAGATTGAGTATGTGGTGGCAGCAGCATGCCAAATGCTTGTCTCAGTCTTCATCCAACTTTCAAAAACAACATTTTTACGTGGACACCATTCTCTTAGATTTCGCATCCATGTGAGCTGGCAACATTATCCTGGTCACATTATCATGCCTCCTTTCAGACCAACTCACACACCACGTTACTCATTCAACACTTTACTGTAAGGCTCAGGGAAACCTTCAACAGGCTTTGTATGGATGGACACACACACACACACACACACATAGACTTGCATTCACATGCAAACATATGCAGTCACATATATGCACACACACGCACACACACAGACTTGCATTCACATACAAACACCTGCCGACACACACACAGACTTGCATTCACATACAAACACATGCAGACACACACACAGACTTGCATTCACATACAAACACACGCACGCACACACACAGACTTGCATTCACATACAAACACACGCATGCACACACACACACAGACTTGCATTCACATACAAACACATGCAGACACACACACAGACTTACAATCACATACAAACACATGCAGACACACACAATCCTACACACACACAGACTTGTATTCACATACAAACACATGTAGATACACACACACGCGTGCATGCACGCACACACACAATGCCGGCAGAGTATGTCCAACTACTGTTCTTTCTTCTTTACTCTTTTATTTCTTTCCTGTTTCAGTCTGTTTTTCTACATATACCTTTTAGATGGAGTTTGATTGTGGAGGCAGTGGCGGCGATGGCAGAGGCTGGGGGCCGCTAGTGGGGAGTTTGGCAGTTGGCCATGAAACGGTCACCAGGCAGAATTCCGGTGGTCGGCAGCATCGCAGAAATGGCTGGGAGCCCAGAACTGCACCAGAGTGAGACTCTGGCAGCCTGGGGCAAGGTGACTGGTGAGCTCAGATGGCAGAGGTACAGGGATCGAGTATCACAACCACACAGGGTAGAGATTGAGTCCCGCGTGAGGGAGATCAAACCCTTGGGGGGAAAGCCCAGCATGGAGTGACTGCAGGCTCTAGGCTGTAGAAGGAAAATAATTTGGAACTTTTAAATTTATTTCTTATTTACTACTTTATCCAGAGAAGCCCTGATGTGAAGGTGCTGGTGTTGAACTGGGGTGGACAAGGTCTGAAGTCACACAGCACCAGGTTATAGTCCAATAGGTTTATTTGAAATCACAAGCTTTCGGAGCACAGCCCCTTTGTCAGGTGAAGTGAAGAAAAGTGTACAGGCATTGAATGTACAGACAGAGAGGTCAATGGGCAGAGAGACCAGTAGGCGCAAGTGGAATTATGATCTTTTGATCTCTCTGCCCATTGATCTCTCTGCCTGTATGTTTTTCTTCACTTCGTCTAATGAAGGGACAGGGCTTCGAAAGCTTTTGATTTCAAATAATCCGGTTGGACTATAACGTGGTGTTGTGTGACTTCTGACCTTATATTGCGACGAACTGTAATGTTAAACTTTTAACTTATTTCTTTATTTTCTGCTTTTTATGGAAGATTGTATGCCGAGGTATCTTGCACCGAGGATGGTGCTGTGAATGGCGACATTATAAACGTTTCACTGTATTCCTGCATCCCTGTACATGAGTGCATGTGATAATAAAACCTAATGCTAATTCTAAAAAGCACACACACGAGTGCACGTGGGCACACACATCTCATGTGCCTGCATAGAATAAATTTCATCGCTCTTTGCTATCTGAGTATTGACTAACTTTGTGCATACTTGGAGGCTGCTTGCCTCTGTGCTTCCCTTTGCTTTCTTAGCAGACACTCACTGGTGTAAGCACTGACTCACAGATTGCCAGCATTGTTTTCTTACTGAATAGGTTCTTTGGTGATAAGTTACAGCCTGTCAGCCTTCGTGCCTTGCACTGCTTTTCAGCTCACAAGCAGGCAGCTTATCACAGGGAGGAGGATTGAACAGCCAAGGGAGGTGGACATGTCTTTGTCTGGCACTGTGCTATAGCAATGTCATTTGCAGCATGTGCCAAATACTTACAGGGCAAAACCATCACGTGCTTCAATTGCCAAGTCTGGTAATCAAATGGGGGCAGTCCTTACTGGGATCAAGATGTGACTAAGGTCAGTCGGGGAGGGGAATGGGGGTTGTGGGGGTGGGGTAGGGGGGTCACCCACAATTAGTTAAGGGCTTGTTGATTTCAGTCCAATGGGTTTGTCACTTGGTGTTACCAGAATCTGGGAATCTCTGTTATTGCAGACTGGGGGTCGGGCCACATCAGCCCTGCAGGCCAAGTGTGAGTATTCTGGAAGTTATAGATGGTTCATTTGAGATAAAGCAGAGACGTTAGCCCCAGTTTTAGACCACAGTCAGTCTGAGCTTTCCTGTCAGACCAGACTGTGGGTGGCCTGCAATTCCTCAAACTACAAACCTAGGGATTTATTCAATATGGGCAGAAGCAGTCCATGGACAAACAAAAAACACCAAAGAGCCCATTCTAAAGGAGGGTCACTCGACCCGGAACGTTGCCCCTTGACTGACACTGCCAGACCCACTGAGTTTTTCCAGCAATTTCTGTTTTTGTTGCAGCAGTCCATGGACTCCTGGGGAAAAGCATTGGATGGAGTACATTACATTGTGTCATTGAGAGAATGGTCATGGGTGAGATCTCATAGACATTCTTGGTAATCCAAGATGGAGGATGGGAAACATTTCTGGTTGCATCAGCTGCTTTTTCTTGAGGTATTTTAGGTGCTGGAGGTGATTTCCTCAAATTCCAGGAGCAGCAATTACTGTTTTATATGCAGTTGCATTGTTTTGGAACTTTGGAGAAAAAAATGTCAAAACAATAGCACTTTTAAATGGGAGAGTAACAGACAAAGGAAGCACATGGTGAGGTCAGTACAAGAGAGAGAGAGAGACAAAGAAACCCACATTGCTAACTGATACAGTAGTGAACTTGCACAGTTACTGTCTTTGCTGGTTGAATTCATGTATTGCTGGACATCTGGGAGTGCATCTGGGAAAATTAACAAACAGTGAAATTCACAATGAATCTTGGAGGAATCTATTTGGGAGAGGTCACAGCATAGAGACAGATAAGTGAATATTTTAAGTATGGCCTTTCTGCAGCATTGAGTAGAGTGGGTTCTTTCTTAATTATATGTTTTATTGAGCTATGTCTCTTGATTAAAAATAAAATAAGCTATAACTATTAATTTATGGAGCGCTGATTTGTAGAGGAATAAGACAGTGCTAATTTCAGGGTCTGTAGAGTGAAAGAAGCAAAAATGGCCTTTCATGGAGTGGTATGCTTTTCTTGTCAGATGTGGGAGTTCAGGGAGCGTTTACATGTTACTGAGGATTAGATCTGCAATAAATGCCGTTGGTTGCGAATCCGATCAAATCAAATGGGTCGGTTGGAGAGACAGTTAGAGGCAATGACGAATTTACAAGAGCAAGGGAATGTGATGGATGGCAGTTATAGGAAGGGGGGTAAGTCTCAGATACAGTCACATAGATGGGTTAACTCCAGGAAGGGTCAGAGAGGTAGGCACCTCGCGCAGGTGTATTCTGTGGCTATCCCATTTCAAACAGGTATGCTCTTTTGGAAAATGTAGAGGGTGATGGATTCTCAGGGGAATGTAGCACGAACAGCCAAGTTTTGGGTACTGAGACTGGCTCTAATGCAATGAGGGTTACGTTGGGTTCCAAGAGATCAATTGTGTTAGAGGATTCTCTAGTCTGAGGTACAGACAGACTTTTCTGTGGCCAGCAGCGAAAAATCAGAATGGTGTGTTGTTTTCCTGGTACCAGGATGAAGAATGTCTCAGAGAGGGTGAAGAATGCTCTCAAGGGGGAGAAGGGCCAGCAGGATGTCATTGTAAACATTGAAGCCAATGACATAGGTAGGGAAAAGGTTGAGATTCTGAAGGGCGATTACAGAGAATTAGACAGGAATTTAAAAAAGAGGTCCTCAAGAGTAGTAATATCTGGATTACTCCCAGTGCTACAAGCTGGTGAGGGCAGGAATAGGAGGATAGAGCAGATGAAGGCATGGCTGGGGAGCTGGTGTACGGGAGAAGGATTCACAGTTTTCGATCATTGGAAGCTCTTTTGGGGTCGAAGTGACCTGTACAAGAAGGACTGATTGCATCTAAATTGGAAGGGGACTAATATACTGGCAGGGACCTTTGCTAGAGCTGCTCGGGAGGATTTAAGCTAGTAATGTTGGGGGTGAGGGCGAGGCAAACATTCAGGGCAGGCAGGGACAAGGCAGGACTAATAAATTAAACTGCATTTATTTCAATGCAAGAGGCTGAACAGGGAAGGCAGATGAACTTGGGGCCTGGTTATGAACATGGGACTGGGATATCATTGCAATTACAGAAACATGGCTTAGGGATGGTCAGCTTCATGTTCCAGGATACAAGTGCTACAGGAAGGATACAAAGGGAGGCAAGAGAGGAGGGGGAGTGGCATTTTTGATAAGGGATAGCATTGCAGCTGAACTGAGGGAGGATATTCCCAGAAATACATCCAAGGAAGTTATTTGGGTGGAACTGAGAAATAAGAAAGGGATGATCACCTTATTGGAATTGCATTATAGACCTCCAAATAGTCAGAGGGAAATTGAGAAACAAATTTATAAGGAGATCTCAGTTATCTGTAAAAATAGCAGGATGGTTATGATCGGGATTTTAACTTTCCAAACATAGACTGGGATTGCCATAGTGTTAAGGGTTTAGACGGAGAGGAATTTGTTAAGTGTGTACAAGAAAATTTTCTGATTCAGTCTGTGAATGTCCCTATGAGAGAAGGTGCAAAACTTGAGCTACTCTTGGTAAATAAGGCAGGGCAGGTGATTGAGGTGTCAATGGGGGAACACATTGGGGCCAGCGACCATAATTCTCGCTATTTTTAAAATGGTGATGGAAGAGGATAGATAAAATCTAAAAGTTGAAGTTCTAAACTGGAGGAAGGCCAATGTTGATGGTATTAGGCAAAAACTTTCAAAAATTGAGTGGGGTCAGATGTTTGTAGGTGAAGGGATGGCTAGAAAATGGGAAGCCTTCAGAAATGAAATAATAAGAATCCAGAGAAAGTATATTCCTGTTAGGGGGAAAGGAAAGGCTGTTAGGTATAGGGAGTGCTGGATGAGTAAAGATATTGAGGGTTTGGTTAAGAAAACAAAGGAAGCATATATCAGGTATAGACAGGATAGATCGAGTGAATCCTTAGAAGAGTATAAAGGCAGTAGGAGCATACTTAAGAGAGAAATCAGGAGGGCAAAAGGGGGACATGAGATAGCTTTGACAAATAGAGTTAAGGAGAATCCAAAGGGTTTTTACAAATACATTAAGGACAAATAGGTAACTAGGGAGAGAATAGGGCCGCTCAAATATGAGCAATGCAGCCTTTGTGTGGAGCAGCAGGAGATGGGGGGGGGATATTAAATGAGTATTTTGCAGGAGTATTTACTGTGGAAAAGGGCATGGTAGCTATAGATTGTAGGGAAATAGATGGTGACATCTTGAAAAATGTCCATATTACAGAGGAGGAAGTGTTGGATGTCTTGAAACACATAGAGGTGGATAAATCCCCAGGAGTTGATCAGGTGTACCCTAGAATGCTGTGGGAAGCTAGAGAAGTGATTTCTGGTCTCTTGCTGAGATATTTATATCATCAATAGTCACAGGTGAGGTGCCGAAAGATTTGAAGTTGGCTAACGTGGTGCCACTGTTTAAGAAAGGTGATAAGGACAAGCCAGGGAACTATAGACTAGTGAGCCTGACGTCGGTGGTAGGCAAGTTGTTGGAGTGAATCCTGAGGGACAGGATGTACATGTATTTGGAAAGGCAAGGACTGATTAGGGATAGTCAACAAGGCTTTGTGCGTAGGAAATCATGTCTCACAAACTTGATTGAGTTTTTTGGAGAAGTAACAAAGAGGATTGATGAGGGCAGATTGGTAGATGCGATCTCTTTGGACTTCAGTAAAGTATTCGACAAGGTTCCCCATGGGAGACTGGTGAGTAAGGTAAACTCATTGAATACAGAGAGCACTAGCCATTTTTAAACAGAACTGGCTCAAAGTTAGAAGATTGAGGGTGATGGTGGAGGGTTATATTTCAGACTGGAGGCCTGTGACCAGTGGAGTGCCACATGGGTCAGTGCTGGGTCCACTACTTTTCATCATTTATATAAATGATTTGGATGCGAGCTTAAGAGGTATAGTTAGTAAGTTTGTAGATGACACCAAAATTGGAGGTGTAGTGGACAGCAAAGAAAGTTACCTCAGATTACAATGGGATCTTGATCAGATGGGCCAATGGGCTGAGAAGTGGCAGATGGAGTTTAATTTAGATAAATGCGAGGTGCTGCATTTTGGGAAAGCAAATCTTAGCAGGACTTATACACTTAATGGTAAGGACCTAGGGAGTGTTGCTGAACAAAGTGCAGGTTTCATAGCTCCTTGAAAGTAGAGTTGCAGGTAGATAGGATAGTGAGGAAGGCGATTGGTATGCTTTCCTTAAATATTCAGAGTTTTGAGTGCAGGAGTTGGGAGATCATATTGCGGCTATACAGGACATTGGTTAGGCCACTGTTGGAATATTGCATGCAATTCTGGTCTCCTATTGGGAAGATATTGTGAAACTTGAAAGGGTTCAGAAAAGCTTTACAAGGATGTTGCCAGGGTTGGAGGATTTGAGCAATCGGGAGACGTTGAACAGGCTCAGGCTGTTTTCCCTGGAGCATTGGAGGCTGAGGGGTGACCTTATAGAGGTTTATAAAACTATGAGGGGCATAGATAAGATAAATAGACAAAGTATTTTCCCTGAGGTGGCCGTGGGGGCGGGGGAGTCCAGAACTAGAGGGCATAGGTTTAGGGTGAGAGGGGAAAGATATAAAAGAAGCCCAAGGGGCAACTTTTCCACGCTGATGGTGGTACGTGTTTGGAATAAGCTGCCAGAGGAAGTGGTGGAGGCTGGTACAATTGCAACATTTAAAAGACATTTGGATGGGTATATGAATAGGAAGGTTTGGAGGGATATGGGCCGGGTGCTGGCAGGTGGGACTAGATTGGGTTGGGATATCTGGTCAGCATGGACAGGTTGGACTGAAGGGTCTTGTCCGTGATGTACATCTTTATGACAGTTTAACTGGGAGATTCAAGGTGGAGAGCTTTCGGGTAGTTCTCAAAGGTCATGATCATTCTGGTCTCTACATATTCAAGTAGTAATAAGGGACTTTCCAGAGTCATGGCTCCGAGGGTAAAAGAGGTAATTTGAAGAGACTGACTGAAAATGTTAAGTATGAAAGGTAACAGGGACAACAACACAACAGGGAAATATAAGTATATAAGAACACTGTCGATGATGCGGAAGGGAGCCATTTGTTTGAGGAGGGAAAGGGACAGAGGGGGATAAAGTTAGTTACCAATAGAATTCTACTCCCAGTGTAGAAGGAAAATCTGGACTGTGCAAAGTACAATTGGATCATGTCCCTGTCCACAGAGCAGGAAGAAAGTCTTTCTTTTGTCTAGGCCATGTGTTGATCCTAAGCAGCACGGAGTGAGGGGGCATTCTTGGCTTACAGCATCTGAAGTGGGGCTTTAAATACAGAGCCTCCAGCTTGAATGCTGGAAGATCCCAGCAATGGTGAACACTTCTACCTGTCTGCTGTGGAGTCACATGAGAATTGGGCTGTAGAGTGAAGATGCAGACGATTGCCTGATAAACGATACTCTGAACCGTGGCAGACCAAGTGCCACAGATCTCAATCCACAGAATACAGGAACTAAAAATGGGAAAATTCAGTCCCTCATTTTATGCAGTCAAAGCCAATAAGGAAAAACATATTGAAGATATTGACTGCATATGTTAATGATCAAAAAGGCATGTTGTGATTTAATCTACATCCTCAGGACATCTGCACTTGGAGATAGCTACCATATTGTAAAGTGATATTGGCACCTTTTGTGTGTTAGAGTTTTCAATTTCCTTCCAGAAACTCCACACCCTTAATGCAAACCTAAATACTACACAAATGACAAGGAATCTTTCTCTCCAAGATGTTTTGAGACAAACTGGTTTAAAAGAAAATGCTCTCAAAGAGCAGTACCTACAGAGAAAGAGATCCTTATATACCATTACTAGTCTACCAAAGCTTCATCCAACAGCAACAAGTACTGAACAGCAAAAATGCAATGAGAAAGCATTTGA
The DNA here is from genome assembly GCF_037043375.1 of Chiloscyllium plagiosum. Lineage (NCBI taxonomy): Eukaryota > Metazoa > Chordata > Chondrichthyes > Orectolobiformes > Hemiscylliidae > Chiloscyllium > Chiloscyllium plagiosum. The sequence goes on from NW_028270139.1 coordinate 43,601,878, forward strand.
CTGATTTTCAATTTAAATATTTGGCAAAGTTCTTTGGAAAATTAACTGTGGCACTCATTCTGTGTAAAATTAAAAACATTTATAGATTCATGGTTTGGAAAAAACCCAAACATTGACCTCAAGTAAATGATTTCTGTACATGTCTAATCATTTGCAAATCTAATTTCAAGACTCAGCAGGCTCCAGGTCACAGAATTCTACTGCTCATTAATTTTAGTGTAAAGCATAATATCTCTAATCTAAGTGCCACCAGAGCAGACTATTCTGTTCACCAGATTGCTATTGTGCCAACTCTGAAAACACTCATATCAATAAGAAAAAAACCCAGCATTTCTTAATACTTTAGGCACTTTATTATTTTCCATGTTTCATGTTTCATAAGCTTCTTGTATGAAATTAGACAAACTAATCTTGATCTCTTTCTAATACAACCTTCATCTTCCCATGAAATCTTGGAATTGGCAACGAATTCAGCATATAGTTTTCATTCTCCTTTGGTAGTCTGTAGTATTCCACCACCCATTGGGTGAGAAATGGCAGTATTTCCTCACTTCCTCCATCAGCACTTCCCCTTCCCACCACTCCTGCCATTTCTCCACATGCTTCTGTTCCTTGCAAGGCAATTGGATTTAGTATTCTCAATCATCACAAAGCTGGTTTATTGCAAGGTTTTGGGGACCTTTAAAAAATGGCAAGCCAGACCCAGATGCAAATGTCCCAGTGCCATTTTCAGCATATACCCTATACCATGTTTGTTGAAGGATGAAGCAGTCAGATATGAATAACATAAGAGAAAACCGAAACATAGCAGAACCATTGGAAATTGATGTTGAACTCAAGCACTGTCTACTTTTGCTGTTTCAAAGGGCGTAATACAGCATAGGAGGCAATATTAATGGAAGAGATAAAAATGCATGTGAAAAGTAGATAAAGTATATTGAAATGTTATAATATGAAGTTATTTAAATTCTGATCCCTTTCGAAAAGAATTTAAGAAACAGGTTGCAGCTTTCAGTTAGAGAAGTGATACAGATGCCACATGCTACAAAAAAGGTCAACATGTCATCTGGTGTAGCTTAACAATAATTATTAGCCATTTGTTTCTGCAATTTCAACTTCACATTTAACAATTTTAAATGTTTCTATTATAACTGATTCCATTATGAATACTTGGCTGAGTTTCCAATCCTCTTAAAAAGCACTGATCACAACAAGGGGCTGGGATCACATTTTAATTGGCGGTTGTAATAAGCCACTAAGAGTTAGCTGCCTTTTATAGGGTGAATCAATTTTTGTTCCATAACATATTGAACATCTGGATTTAAATTTCTGAATTAAGTTTCATGAATGAGAGTAGGGTGTGCGCATGAGTGAGAGCTTGCTTGGATTGTTAAAAGCTTATTTTTTACACCTCCATGTGGCTCTTGAGGTGTATAGATAGTGGATGCTAGGTGAATGGTTTTAGATGAGGCATGGTGATTATGAGTTTTCCTTTAACGGACATAAGAGTGGTGTGAGTATTGAGAGCCAGATGTCTCAGAGGCCTGGGTGTGCCTTCGAACTAGCCCACCTTAGAATTCTCCCAGATCACTGCCCACTTTTAATCTGTTTACAAGATTGATTAGCCTGAATTGATCATACTCCAAACTCCATGGAACACCTAAAGTCAGTCCATTTAGCCAGTTATGCTAGGTTACGACTCCTGCAGCGTAGTGACCCCATCTTTGCTACTATGAAGATGTGAATAATAAAACTTGTTGAAATTTCTGCATACTAAGAGTTTTGACTTTAAAGTTAATAAACAATGTGCTGTTGTGTGAGCTGAGTTAGTCTTCAAACAATGACTCAGTGATCAAAAGATTATGAATGGAGTAATTGTACTGTGGTCCTTGCTCTATACTTAAAATAAAAATAAAGAGTTGGAGTGTGCTGCAACATTAAAAAAAAAGGCTGCTTGTATACTGAAGGACACTCCAGAATTTCTTAGAAACATCTAAAGCACATACAGTCATAGAGTCATAGAGATGTACAGCATGGAATCAGACCTTCGGTCCAACCCGTCCATGCCAACCAGATATCCCAACCTAATCTAGTCAGCACCTGGCCCATATCCTTCCAAACCCTTCCTCTTCATATACCCATCCAAATGTCTCTTAAATGTTGCAATTGTACCAGCCTCGAACCACTTCATCTGGCAGCTCATTCTACACACGCACCACCCTCTGCGTGAAAAAGTTGCCTCTTAGGTGTCTTTTATATCTTTCCCCTTTCACCCTAAACCTATGTCCTCTAGTTCTGGACTCCCCGACCCCAGGGATAAATGTTTGCCTATTTATCCTATCCATGCCCCTCATAATTTTGTAAACCTCTATAAGGTCACTCCTCAGCCATCGACGGTCCAGGGAAAACAGCCCCAGCCTGTTCAGCCTCTCCCTATAGCTCAAATCCTCCAACCCTGGCAACATCCTTGTAAATCTTTTCTGAACCCTTTCAAGTTTCACAACATCTTTCCGATAGGAAGGAGACCAGAATTGCATGCAATATTCCAACAGTGGCCTAACCAATGTCCTGTATAGCCGCAACATGATCTCCCAACTCCTGCACTCAATACTCTGACCAATAAAAGAAAGCAAACCAAACGCCTTCTTCACTATCCTATCTACCTGCAACTATACTTTCAAGGAGCTATGAATCTGTACTCCAAGGTCACTTTGTTCAGCAACACTCCCTATGACCTTACCATTAAGTAGATAAGTCCTTCTAAGATTTGCTTTCCTAAAATGCAGCACCTTGCATTTATCTGAATTAAACTCCATCTGCCACTTCTCAGTCCATTGGCCCATCTGTTCCAGATTCTGTTGTAATCTGAGGTAACCCTCTTCGCTGTCCACTACACCTCCAATTTTGGTGTCATCTGCAAACTTACGAATTGTATCTCTTATGCTCGCATCCAAATCATTTATGTAAATGACAAAAAGTAGAGGACCCAGCACCAATCCTTGTGGCACTCCACTGGTCACAGGCCTCCAGACTGAAAAACAACCCTCTACCACCACCTTCTGTCTTCTACCTTTGAGTCAGTTCTGTATCCAAATGGCTAGTTCTCCCCGTAATCCATGAGATCTAACCTTGCTAATCAGTCTCCCATGGGGAACCTTGTCGAACGCCTTACTGAAGTCCATATAGATCACATCTACTGCTGTGCTCTCATCAATCTCCTTTGTTACTTCTTCAAAAAACTCAATCAAGTTTGTGAGACCTGATTTCCCACGGACAAAGCCATAATGACTATCCCTAATCTGTCCTTGCCTTTCCAAATACATGTATATTCAGTCCCTCAGGATTCCCTCCAACAACTTGCTCACCACCGAGGTCAGGCTCACCGGTCTATATTTCCCTGACTTGTCTTTACCGCCCTTCTTAAACAGTGGCACCACGTTTGCCAACCTCCAGTCTTCCAGCACCTCATCTGTGACTATCAATGATACAAATATCTCAGCAAGAAGCCCAGCAATCACTTCTCTAGCTTCCCACAGAGTACTCGGGTACACCTGATCAGGACCTGGGGATTTATCCACCTTTACCTATTTCGAGACATTCAGCACTTCCTCCTCTGTAATTTGGACATTTTGCAAGATGTCACCATCTATTTCCCTACAGTCTATATCTTCCATATCCTTTTTCACAGTAAATACTGGTGCAAAATATTCATTTTGTATCTCCCCCATTTTCTGTGGCTCCACACAAAGGCCGCCTTGCTGATCTTTGAGGGACCCTATTCTCTCCCTAGTTACCCTTTTGTCCTTAATGTATTTGTAAAAACCCTTTGGATTTTCCTTAATTCTATTTGCCAAAGCTATCTCATGGTCCCTTTTTGCCCTCCTGATTTCCCTCTTAAGTATACTCCAACTGCCTTTGTACTCTTCTAAGGATTCACTCGATCTATCCTGTCTGTACCTGACATATGCTTCCTTCTTTTTCTTCACCAAACCCTCAATTTCTTTAATCATCCAGCATTCCCTATACCTACCAGCCTTCCCTTTCACCCTGACAGGAATATACTTTCTCTGGATTCTTATTATTTCATTTCTGAAGGCTTCCCATTTTCCAGCTGTCCCTTTACCTGCGAACATCTGCCTCCAATCAGCTTTTGAAAGTTCTTGCCTAATACTGTCAAAATTGGCCTTTATCCAATTTAGAACTTCAACTTTTAGATCTGGTCTATCCTTTTCCATCACTATTTTAAAATTAATAGAATTATGGTTGCTGGCCCAAAGTGCTACCCCACTGACACCTCAGTCACCTGCCCTGCCTTATTTCCCAAGAGTAGCTCAAGTTTTACACCTTCTCTAGTAGGTACATCCACACACTGAATCAGAAAATTTTCTTGTACACACTTAACAAATTCCTCTCCATCTAAACCTTTAACACTATGGCAGTCCCAGTCGATGTTTGGAAAGTTAAAATCCCCGACCATAACTACCCTATTATTATTACAGACAGCTGAGATCTCCTTACAAGTTTGTTTCTCAATCTCCCTTTGACTATTAGGGGGTCTATAATACAATCCCAATAAGGTGATCATCCCTTTCTTATTTCTCAGTTCCACCCAACTAACTTCCCTGGATGTATTTCCAGGAATATCCTCCCTCAGCACAGCTGTCATGCTATCGCTTATCAAAAATGCCACTCCCCTTCCTCTCTTGCCTCCCTTTCTATCCATCCTGTAGCATTTGTATCCTGGAACATTAAGCTGCTAGTCCTGCCCATCCCTGAGCCATGTTTCTGTAATTGCTATGATATCCCAGTCCCATGTTCCTAACCATGCCCTGAGTTCATCTGCCTTCCCTGTTAGGCCCCTTGCTTTGAAACAAATGCAGTTTAATTTATTAGTCCTACCTTGTCCCTGCCTGCCCTGACTGTTTGACTCACTTCTGTTCTCAACTGTACCAGTCTCAGATTGATCTCTTTCCTCACTATCTCCCTGGGTCCCATCCCCCCACCTTGCTAGTTTAAATCTTCCCAAGCAGTTCTTGCAAATTTCACTGCCAGTATATTAGTCCCCTTCCTTCTTGTACAGATCACTCCGACCCCAAAAGACATTCCAATGATCCAAAAATGTGAATCCTTCTCCCACATACCAACTCCTCAGCCATGCATTCATCTGCTCTGTCCTCCTATTCCTGCCCTCATGAGCTCGTAGCACTGGGAGTAATCTGGATATTACTACCCTTGAGGACCTCCTTTTTAAATTTCTGCCTAATTCTCTGTAATTTCCCTTCAGAGTCTCAACCTTTTCCCTTTCAATGTCGTTGGTTCCAATGTGGACAATGACCTCCTGCTGGCCCCTCTCCCCCGTGAGAACATTCTGCACCCTCTCTGAGACATCCTTGATCCTGGCACCAGGGAAACAATACACCATTCTGATTTTTCTCTGCTGGCCACAGAAATGTCTGTCTGTACCTCGGACTACAGAATCCCCTAACACAATTGATCTCTTGGAAGCCGACGTACCCCTCGTAGCATTAGACCCAGTCTCAATACCAGAAACTTGGCTGTTCGTGCTACGTTCCCCTGAGAATCCATCACCCCTACATTTTCCAAAACAGCATACCTGTTTAAAATGGGTATATCCACAAAAGACTCCTGCCCTAGGTGCCGACCTCTCTCACCCTTCCTGGAGTTAACCCATCTATGTGACTGTATCTGAGACTTCCCCCCCTTCCTATAACTGCCATCCATCACATACTGTTGCTGTTGCAAATTCCTCATCGCTTCTATCTGTCTCGCCAACTGATCCACTCGATCTGATAAGATTCGCAACCAACAGCATTTATGGCAGATATAATCCGCAATAACCCTTAAACTCTCTTTAAACTCCCACATCTGACAAGAAGGCAAAGGCAATTTTTCTCCTTCACAATCTACAGACCCAGAAAATAACACCGTCTTATTCCTCTACAAAACACTGCACCAGGTTAAATTAATAGTTATGGCTTATATTTTAAGTTTAATCAAGAGACTTATCTCCAAAAACATAATCAAGAAAGAACCCACTGCACTCACTGCCGAATCCTTTCTCTTGGACAGACTTAAAACAACAATGAACTTATCTGATTCTGTGTTGTGAACTTCACCCAAACCGGTTCCTCAAAGATTAGTTGTGAAATTCACTGTTTATTAATTTTCCCAGATGCACCCTGATGTCCATGAATTCAAAAACAGCAAAGGCAGTAGCTGTGCAGGTTCTCTCTCTCTCTCTCTCTCTCTCTCCTGCACTGTCCTCACTGTGCTTCCTTTGTCAGTTCTTCTCCCTTTTAAAACTGCTGCTGTTTTGACTTTTTTTTTCCTAAAGCTTTTTTTTTGATGACAAACATGTAGTCCACAGTTAGGAAAGGTGATGGAGGGAAACTGAGGAATCAGTTATCCAAACATCTCATAGACTTCCTACAGTGTGGAAACAGGCCCTTTGGCCCAACAAGTCCATAACAACCCTCTGAAGAATCATTCCCCTACCCTATATTTTCCCCTGACTAATGCACCTAACCTACACATCCCTGAACACTATGGGTAATTTAGCATCGCTAATTCACCTAGCCTGCATATCTTTGGACTGTGGGAGGAAAACAGAGTACCTGGAGGAAATCCACAAAGACACAGTGAGAATGTGCAAATTCCACATAGACAGTCAGCCAAGGCTGAAATTGAACCCAGGTCCCTGGAGCTGTGAGGCAGCAGTACTAACCACTGAGCCACCACATCACCCCACCCCATCCCACCTCATCCCACCCCACTCTGAGAAAGCTAGCATGGGCATGTATAGGACAGGGCACGCCTGATAAATCTGATAATATTTTATGCCTAAGCTAGTGAAAAGGATTGCCCATTCTAATGGATACTAAATGATTATTATTCATATGGACTTTCAGAAGGCATTAAGGAGAATGTTAACTGAAGTTGGCGTTAATTGAATTGAAAGCAAGTCATTGATTTTGTTTTGAAATTGACTCAGGAGTTGGTGAAAGAAAGCATGGAGAAGGCGATAGTTGGCAGTTGGTGAAAGAAAGCATGGATAAGGCGATAGTTGACAGTTGGTGAAAGAAAGCATGGATAAGGCGATAGTTGACAGTTGGTGAAAGAAAGCATGGATAAGGCGATAGTTGACAGTTGGTCAAAGAAAGCATGGATGAGGCGATAGTTGACAGTTGGTGAAAGAAAGCATGGATAAGGCGATAGTTGACAGTTGGTCAAAGAAAGCATGGATGAGGCGATAGTTGACAGTTGGTGAAAGAAAGCATGGATGAGGCGATAGTTGACAGTTGGTGAAAGAAAGCATGGATGAGGCGATAGTTGACAGTTGGTGAAAGAAAGCATGGATAAGGCGATAGTTGACAGTTGGTGAAAGAAAGCATGGATAAGGCGATAGTTGACAGTTGGTGAAAGAAAGCATGGATGAGGCGATAGTTGACAGTTGGTGAAAGAAAGCATGGATGAGGCAATAGTTGACAGTTGGTGAAAGAAAGCATGGATGAGGCGATAGTTGACAGTTGGTGAAAGAAAGCATGGATAAGGCGATAGTTGACAGTTGGTGAAAGAAAGCATGGATGAGGCGATAGTTGACAGTTGGTGAAAGAAAGCATGGATGAGGCGATAGTTGACAGTTGGTGAAAGAAAGCATGGATGAGGCGATAGTTGACAGTTGGTGAAAGAAAGCATGGATGAGGCGATAGTTGACAGTTGGTGAAAGAAAGCATGGATACGGCGATAGTTGACAGTTGGTGAAAGAAAGCATGGATACGGCGATAGTTGACAGTTGGTGAAAGAAAGCATGGATAAGGTGATAATTGACAGTTGGTGAAAGAAAGCATGGATAAGGCGATAGTTGACAGTTGGTGAAAGAAAGCATGGATACGGCGATAGTTGACAGTTGGTGAAAGAAAGCATGGATAAGGCGATAGTTGACAGTTGGTGAAAGAAAGCATGGATAAGGCGATAGTTGACAGTTGGTGAAAGAAAGCATGGATAAGGCGATAGTTGACAGTTGGTGAAAGAAAGCATGGATGAGGCGATAGTTGACAGTTGGTGAAAGAAAGCATGGATGAGGCGATAGTTGACAGTTGGTGAAAGAAAGCATGGATAAGGCGATAGTTGACAGTTGGTGAAAGAAAGCATGGATAAGGCGATAGTTGACAGTTGGTGAAAGAAAGCATGGATGAGGCGATAGTTGACAGTTGGTGAAAGAAAGCATGGATGAGGCGATAGTTGACAGTTGGTGAAAGAAAGCATGGATACGGCGATAGTTGACAGTTGGTGAAAGAAAGCATGGATAAGGCGATAGTTGACAGTTGGTGAAAGAAAGCATGGATAAGGCGATAGTTGGCAGTTGGTGAAAGAAAGCATGGATGAGGCGATAGTTGACAGTTGGTGAAAGAAAGCATGGATGAGGCGATAGTTGACAGTTGGTGAAAGAAAGCATGGATAAGGCGATAGTTGACAGTTGGTGAAAGAAATCTTGGATAAGGCGATAGTTGACAGTTGGTGAAAGAAAGCATGGATAAGGCGATAGTTGACAGTTGGTCAAAGAAAGCATGGATGAGGCGATAGTTGACAGTTGGTGAAAGAAAGCATGGATGAGGCGATAGTTGACAGTTGGTGAAAGAAAGCATGGATAAGGCGATAGTTGACAGTTGGTGAAAGAAAGCATGGATAAGGCAATAGTTGACAGTTGGTGAAAGAAAGCATGGATGAGGCGATAGTTGACAGTTGGTGAAAGAAAGCATGGATGAGGCGATAGTTGACAGTTGGTGAAAGAAAGCATGGATGAGGCGATAGTTGACAGTTGGTGAAAGAAAGCATGGATAAGGCGATAGTTGACAGTTGGTGAAAGAAAGCATGGATAAGGCGATAGTTGACAGTTGGTGAAAGAAAGCATGGATGAGGCGATAGTTGACAGTTGGTGAAAGAAAGCATGGATGAGGCGATAGTTGACAGTTGGTGAAAGAAAGCATGGATGAGGCGATAGTTGACAGTTGGTGGAAGAAAGCATGGATGAGGCGATAGTTGACAGTTGGTGAAAGAAAGCATGGATGAGGCGATAGTTGACAGTTGGTGAAAGAAAGCATGGATAAGGCGATAGTTGACAGTTGGTGAAAGAAAGCATGGATAAGGCGATAGTTGACAGTTGGTGCAAGAAAGCATGGATACGGCGATAGTTGACAGTTGGTGAAAGAAAGCATGGATAAGGCGATAGTTGACAGTTGGTGAAAGAAAGCATGGATAAGGCGATAGTTGACAGTTGGTGAAAGAAAGCATGGATGAGGCGATAGTTGACAGTTGGTGAAAGAAAGCATGGATGAGGCGATAGTTGACAGTTGGTGAAAGAAAGCATGGATAAGGCGATAGTTGACAGTTGGTGAAAGAAAGCATGGATAAGGCGATAGTTGACAGTTGGTGAAAGAAAGCATGGATAAGGCGATAGTTGACAGTTGGTGAAAGAAAGCATGGATAAGGCGATAGTTGACAGTTGGTGAAAGAAAGCATGGATAAGGCAATAGTTGACAGTTGCGGTGCTCAACAATCTTATTACTTTAGATGATGACACGTACCCAAATTTGTTGCTGACAAACATAGACAGCACGACACACAGTGTAGCTGGAAGGTTAAAATTGCAAAGAGATATTCAGAGATTAAGTAGATAAGCAAAGCTATAGTAAATGGATTTCAATGCAGGCAAATGTGAGATCAGCCGTGTGGCTCGTAAATAGAGTAGAATGTATGTACAAGGGAGCAGTGGTTATGCTTCAGTTATGCAAAGCTCTCTTTAGACCACAGTTGAAGTATTGAGAGCAGTTCTAGACACCACACCTTTGGCATGATATATTGGCCTTGGAGGAAGTCCATTGTACATTTAGTGGAATGTCATCTGGACCCCAACGATTTAAAATTTCATGACAAATATTTTAAAAAGCTGGGATTGTATTCCATTGAATTTGCTCGGCTATTAGATGATTTGGTCAAACCTGTCAAGAAAATTAGGATGACAGGTAGTGAAGTTAGAGAGAACCTATATCTGCTGGTTGAAGAATCAAAAATTACGGGCAGAGTCTAAATATTAAGCCAGATCTTTCAGAAGTGAAATTTAGATAGCCTTCTTCAAACAAAGTAGGTCCTTTTGCAAATAGTTATTGATGCTTTTTAAATTGATTTTAAAACTGAGATTGAAAGATTTTTGCCAGCAAAAGCCATTAAAGAACCAAAGATAGATATAATTGAGTTTATAGAGAAGCCATGGTCTGATTGAATGGCAGAATAAACAAATTTTCTAGATGGTCTACATCTGTTATTATCTTCCTATGCAGCTCAGGCCTGTGATATCTTCACAAGCGACATAAAGCAATGTATATGCTAATGTTTTGGTGCAAGACGGTCCTTTAAAGATGTAATTTCTGGACACTTTTGGAATGTTCCTTCAAATTCAAGTGGAAATTTTCCTTTACTAATTCAGCACTCCCTATTAAACAGAAGAAATTAGATTTTTTTTAAAAATCCCAATTTTTAAGCCTTTTGATATAATTTTCTTTTGCAAATATAAAAATTTGGAAACAGAAAAAAGGAGCAGGAATAGGCTATTCAGCCCTTTGTACCTGCTCCACCATTAAGTTTGATCAAGGCTGATCTTCCAACTCAATGCCATGTTCCTGCCTTTGCCCCACAGTCTTTGATTCCTTTAGCCCTCAGAATTATTCTAACTCCTACTTGAAAACATTTAATGCTTTGGCCTAAACCACTTTCTGAGGCACAAAGTTCCACAGACTCACGACTCACGATGAAGACATTTCTCCTCATTTCTGAAGGGAACATCTACAAAAACATTCCATGCACTAACACGGAACATGTGATGGTCAAAGAATAAATGTGAATGTGAACATGAATACAGAATCATGAGGCACATCATTGATTTATGTCCCATCTACGTTTAGCCCCAGTTCACGTCTTGTAGATCCCAGTCTCTTTCCAGACTCCAGCTAAATCTCCCAGGCCAATCAATCTGATCTTCTGGACCTGATTTCTTAAATGTGTTCCAATTCCAGTGTTACCGCTTTGCAGAGACCTAAATATTAAACATGCAAAGTTTGAATGGTGTAATTCTTGTTTGAATGCCTCTAAAACAAAAATAATCGTCTCACCTAAGATTGTTGAAAATGAAATAATATTTGCAGCCAGAACAAATCTTGCATAGCAATAACTTTGCAACCATATTTCATGCATGATTGCTCTGAGTATACAAAAGGCAGCTGTTCGGACATTTTCCATTTTCAAACAATAGAATCTTCCTTTGAACTATGTCTGGGAAGAATAAAATAAACCTATGTTCTGACTAAAGAAACAGCACTCAAATGTGATTAAAAATGTTTATCTTTCCCCTCTCTGAGCACAAATACCAATGTTCTTTGGTGCTCACAGCATGTTCTTTCTGAATTTTTTAAAGCTCCTCCCTTACTTTATTTGTGGCTGCATTTAACATAGAGCAAAAAAAGATAGCAGGTTACAGGTTGTGAAAACTTGCAATGTAATTTAAACATTTGGAGATGATGAATGTACGTTTGTTTAGGAAAACCTCACGTTATGTTTCTCTCTTGCATTTGTTCCACTTCATTCATTCCTCTTGGTTCATACAAGAGTGAGCAAGTGGCCTGCTCTAAAACATCTATTAATGACACTTTTGGCTAGTCACCAGTTTACCTTGTTGCTGCTGTGAAGAGTTTTTTTGTCTTTATTGAAAACTTTGTGACTACACACTAGAACGCAATACCTTGAGAAACTAAACTGGTGTCTCATCATATCACGAGGCCAGGAGCTGCATCTGGACATAATGTTCTACTTTGTTATTTAATAAAATTCGATAAAAGGTGAGCACAATGTATTTGCTGGAATCAAGAGATCATAATACAATTAGGGCATGCAGCTTGTCATGTATGCATTAGCGATCTAAAGGAGTATGTGTTTTCGCATCCTTCATTGCTTTTTCTGTCAATTACCTTAGACCCATGCCCCGTGACTCTCAATCCTTTTACCAATAAGAAGTTTCACCTTATCTTCACTGTCTGGATCCTACATGTTTGGAATACCTCCGTCAAATCACCTTTCAAACTTCTCTCCTCTGAGGAAAGTTCCTAATGTTTGGAACCAAAGCATGAAACTTTTCTTTACCCTTTCTAACGCCTTCCTATGTGTTATAAAAGTGTTGGACACCCAGAAATGGATGACATACTCCAATCAACACCAAACTAATTTTATGTACAGGTTTAATATAGCTTCCTTGCTTTTATATTCTATGTGTCTATTGAAAAAGTCCACATGGCAAAATGTTTCATTAACATTCGCTCAGCCTGTCCTGCCATTTTTAATGATTTATGCATACACAAAGACCCATTCTCCTTTTTGGATTGTACCTGTTATTTTATATTATCTCCCTGGGTTTCTTTGCACCAGAACAAATCATTTCACACTTCTCTGCTTTAATATTTTTCTGTCACTTGCTCATGCATCCCACTAACAGTTGTTTTGAACCTTCACGCTTCTTCATGGCTCATAATAATTCCATAATACAAATTAGGAAGTGAAGATAAAGGTTGTATCTGATCAAATGATAGGTTTGTAAAGTTTAAAAAAGAGTAAGCCTAAAGATTGGGATCACTTTATCATTCAGTAAAGGAAGACCAAGAAACTGATGATGAAAAAGAAAGTACAATTTAAAAGTAAACAAACAAGAAGCAAAAGTACAAACTCTAAAGCTTCCTTGGGTATGTAAAGAGGAAAAGATTAGCAAAGCCAAATTTGAGCCAAAATAGATAGGGACAGGAGAATTAATAATGGGGGAAAGAACATGACAGAGAAAAGGAACAAATAATTTGGATGTAATTCTCTCAGCCCTGAACAACTTAGGCACTGACGAGATCAAGAAAAGGAGTCTTAATACATTGAGAGAAAAGGTTTAATTATTCACGTAAGGTTTGAGTATTCACGTAAGGCATGAGAATTTCACAGGTGAGTGTATACAGTAGTGTTCCACCTTAATCTTACCTCCTTCATTTGCAGATTGCTATTGTTCCATGTGACAATGGGAAATTAGGACTCTTTCTGCAGTCCATTTAAAAAAATATTCAGTTCCTCTGTTTTTCCTGCCAAAGTGCATAACCTCACCCTTTCCCACATTATATTCCTTAAATCAGGTTTTGGCTCATTCTCTTAATCTGCTTATATCTCTCTGTAGACTTAGCATGTCATCCTCACCACTGACTCTCTCATGTATTTTTGTATAATCTGCAAACTTGGTGACAGTACATTTACTTCCATCTCCAAGTCATTAATATGTATTTTTAGTAATAATGGTCCCAGTACTGATCGCTATGGCACTTCATTAGTCACAGGTTGCCATCCTGAAAATTTTCCCTTATCCATCTTTCAGTCTTCTATTATTTTAACCAATCCTCTAGCCATACTAATTCATTACCATGAATACCACAAGGCCTTATAAGGTGCCCTGATGTTCTGTACCTTCCCAATTTTTTTTTTTGAAATCCAAATTGATAACATTTACTGGTTCCCTTTTATCTAATCTGCTTGTTACCTCCTCAAAGAATTCTAACATTTCAAGTGACTCAAGAGTTGTCTGCTGAGATAATGGAAGCATTAATGATTAAGTTCCAAAATTCAATAGAAGCTGGAATCATTCTTACAGATTGGAATGTAATAAATGTAACCTGACCATTTAGAAAAGGAGGGACAGAGAGAGATAAATAGAGAACCAAAGACCATTAGCCTGACATGAGTTGAAGGGCCAATGTTAGAATTTATTAAAAAGATTATGACATTTCAGAAACTCAGGGAATGGCTCAAGCATCACAGCCGGGTCTGCAGAGGCCAACCTGACCTCCAAGTCACTGCCCATTTCAATTCCCCCTTCCCACTCCCTTACCAACATGATCAGCCTTGGCCTCCTCCATTGCCAAAACAAACCGCACTCCTATTGGAGGAACAACACCTTATCTTCCGGCTGGGCACCTGCCAGACTGGAGGACTCAACACTGAGTTCTGCAATTTCAAATAACCTATCTCCCCATTCCCCCGACTCCCTTCCCAAACCCTCCACCTCCCTTCTAGTGCACCCTGCCACCAACTGGATTCACTACCCCATTGACCAACCAGGTCTACCCTCTACTTGTCTTCATCTACCTCCCTCTCCACCAACCAGGTCTACCCTCTACTTGTCTTCATCTACCTCCCTCTCCACCAGCCTTCCTCTGCCACACCTTTTATCTGCAGCTCCCCCTGCACCCACCTCCAGTCCTGAAGAAGAGTTACACCCAAAACATCAACTTCTCCACCTCCTGATGCTGCCTGGCTTGCTGTGTTCTTCCAGCCTCCTGTCTGTCCATTTCAAAACCAATGGCAAGTTTGAGCAGAGTCAACAAGGATGTATGAAAAGGGAAATGATGTTTGACAAGCTTGTTAGAGTTTTTTAAGGAGGTAACTAAGAATAAATAGAGAGGGTACGGTTGATATGGTCAATTCCAATTTTCAATTAGGTCCCACACAGGAGGTTTGTGAGCAAAATTACAGCCCATGGGACTGGGGATAATATAATGGGATGGAATAAGATTTTTTTAGTAGACTGAAAACAGAGAGTCAAAATAAAAGAGTAATTCTCAGATTGGCAGCCTATGCCTAATGGAGTACTGGAAAGATCAGTGTTTAGACACAAGACATTCATCTATTTTGATGACATGGATATAGGAACTAAATGTAATATTTAGTTCCTATATACATGGATGGTGTAAAACTTAGTGAGAATGTAAGTTGTGAGGAAGATGTGAAGAGATTTCAATAGGATACAGATAGCCTAAGTAAGTCAGCAAGAATATTGTGGGTGGAATACAATGTTGAAACATGATGAAATCCACATTAGCAGGGAAAAAAAAATGTATGCAGAATAATTCTTAATTAGTGGGAGACTGAGAAACTTTAATGCCCAAAGGGACTTCGGTATCGTTGTTCATAAGTTACTGAATGCAAACATGTAGATTTAGTGAACAAATAGGAAAGTAAATGAAATGGTAGCTTCTAATGCAGAAGGACTCAAATAAATAATTCTGGCTGCAATTGTACAGATCATTGAGGAAATCAAAACTGGGGCATTTGGTACAGTTTTGCTCTAAGGAATTATACTCACCATAGAGAACACATAACAAAGGCCCATGGCGTGGTGGAATTATATCATGGGAAGAGATTGAAGAGTTTGAGGGCTTATATTCTCTCAGTTTTCTCATTGAAGCCTAAAAATATTCAGTAATGTTCAACAGGGTAGATGCAGGAAGGATGTTTTCCTTAACAGAGCTCTCTAGAGCAAGTGAATTGTGTCAAAGTAAGAGCTAAGTAAGGACTGAGATGAACAAATATTTCTTCGTTCAGAAGATAGGAATCTGATATTCACTATCCCAGATAGGTGAATCAATGAATATAATGAAGGCAGATTTCAATAGATTTCTAAATATTGAAAATGTTTCAAGTGATATTGGGATACTGTGTGAAAATGGCATTGATGCAGAAGATCAGCTAAAATCCAGTTGCAGTCTGGAATGGTTTGATGGGCTAAATAGCTTACTGTAGATCTTATTTCCTGTTGTATCAGTTAAGGTGATAATCAAGGTAACTATATGCATGAACATACAAAAATAACTTGGGGGTAGATATTGCAAAAAGATAATTGTTCTGAAAGGGTTAATGTGGCAGACTGTACTAAGTTCCACCAAATCTGATTAGATTAGATTAGATTACATTACATTACATTACATTACATTACATTACAGTACAGTGGAAACAGGCTCTTCGGCCCAACAAGTCCACACCGACCCGCCGAAGCGCAACCCACCCATACCCCTACATTTACCCCTTACCTAACACTACGGACAATTTAGCACGGCCAATTCACCTAACCTGCACATCTTTAGACTGTGGGAGGAAACGGAGCACCCGGAGGAAACCCACGCAGACACGGGGAGAACGTGCAAACTCCACGCAGTCAGTCGCCTGAGGCGGGAATTGAACCCGGGTATCTGGCGCTGTGAGGCAGCATGCTAACTGTGCCACTGTGCCGCCCATAATTATGTCATACTGTTAGGATCACATGTCAGGCAAATCAATATTCACAGGTGTCCTTCAAGCCTGTGACAAATGAGCGACGGTCAATTTCAGGGATTTCCATGAAGGGTTTCTCTGGTCCCCAGTCAGATTCCTGATATAATTTTACACTGCTCACCACAATGAGGGTGTTCCAAGTCACCAGGAGACCACTCTTGTGATTCTGTGCTTTCTGGTGCTAGGACCTTCTAGCATTCACATGACTATGAACTTCAGTTGTGCATACTGGCAGCCAAGGATTGTTCCTCACAGTGAGAAGCTGTGAAGAATTCCACAGGAGGTGGCTGGCAGATTCAAACAGAAATGCTAGCTCATGGTCCTGGTGGACGGAATGGGTGGAGAGGATGGCCATCCTCTTTCTCATGGTTGACAACTCCTACTACTGCATCACTACATCTTCCCACAATGTTCCTCACCCACCTGATTACCCAGGCTGCTAACTTTTCCTGCTCTCTGTGTTTCTTATTCACTCACCTCAGACCCTGCACCAACACTAACAGCTGTACCCTCCACTTTCATCTTAATCCATCCTTTCATTTGTCTCAATGAAGAGAAAAAGAACTAAAATACCAGAGCTTCCAGTAAGATAGCAGTGGAGTAGGGCTTCTGAGCCTGGGGCTCATCTATTCTGTCAGCTTTTCTTTTTATTTCTTTCCATTTTGCTTTCGCTCTTTTTTCTCTGTTTTCTCTTTTATTTCATTTTATAAAGGAGTTTGGTCATGATAATGGCATTGGCAGTGATATTTGGCCCAGCAGCGTGAACTTGAGTAGGCCCAGCAGCATGGACTCAAGTAGGCCCAGAAGCATGGACTCGAGTAGGTGCAGCAGTGTGGATGTGAGTAGATCCAGAAGCATGGACTCGAGTAGGCCCAGCAGCATGGACTCAAGTAGGCTCAGAAGCATGGACTCGAGTAGGCCCAGAAGCATGGACTCAAGGATGCCCAGCAGGGTGGACTCAAATAGCCCAGCAGCGCGGACTTGAGTAAGCGCAACAGTGTGGACGTAAGTAGGCGCAGTAGCATGAACTCGAGTAATCCCAGCAGTGTGGATTCAAGTAGGCCCAGCAGCGTGGACTCAAGTAGGCCCAAAAGTGCAGACTCAAGTAGCCCTCAATGTGGATTCGAGAAGGCCTAGCAGCACGGACTTAAGCAAGTCCAGCAGTGTGGACTTGAGTAGGCGCAGCAGTGTGGTCTCAAGTAGGCCCAGCATTGCGGACTTGAATAAAGCCAGCAACATGGACTCATGTAAGTCCAGCAGTGTGGACTCGAGTAGGCCCAGCAGCATGGATTTGTGTTGGCCCAGCATTGTGAACTTGAATAAGGCCAGCAGCATGGACTCAAGTAGGCCCAGCAGTGTGGGCATGAATAAGGCCACAGTATGGACTCAAGTAGACCCAGCAGCATGGTCTCTAGTAGGCCCAGCAGTTTGGACATGAGTAGGCCCAGCATTATGAAGGTAAAAAAAATGACTGCAGATGCTGGAATCCAGATTCTGGATTAGTGGTGCTGGAAGAGCACAGCAGTTCAGGCAGCATCCAAGGAGCTTCGAAATCGACGTTTCGGACAAAAGCCCTTCATCAGGAATAAAGGCAGTGAGCCTGAAGCATGGAGAGATAAGCTAGAGGAGGGTGGGGGTGGGGAGAAAGTAGCATAGAGTACAATGGGTGAGTGGGGGAGGGGATGAAGGTGATAGGTCAGGGAGGAGAGGGTGGAGTGAATAGGTGGAAAAGGAGATAGGCAGGTAGGACAAGTCCAGACAAGTCATGGGGACAGTGCTGAGCCGGAAGTTTGGAACTAGGGTGAGGTGGGGGAAGGGGAAATGAGGAAACTGTTGAAGTCCACATTGATGCCCTGGGGTTGAAGTATTTCGAGGCGGAAGATGAGGCGTTCATCATGAACTCAAGTCGCCCCTGCAGCACAGACCCAAGTAGGCCCAACAGCATGGACTCGAAAAGGTCCAGTAGTGCAGACTCAAGTAGGCTAAACACTGCAAACTTGAGTAAGCCCAGCAGCGTGAACTCGAGTAAGCCCAGCAGTGTGGACTCGAGTAAGCCCAGCAACATGGACCTGAGTAAGGGCGACAATGTAGACTCGAGTAGGCCCAGCAACATGGACTTGAGTAGGTCCAGCAGTGTGGACTCGAGTAGGCCCAGCAACGCGGACCTGAGTAAGGGTAACAATGTGGACTTGAGTAAGCCCAGCAACTTGGACTTGAGTAGGCCCAGCAGCATCAACTTGAGTAGGCCCAGAAATATGGACTTGAGTTGGCCCAGCAGTGTGGACTCGAGTAGGCCCAGCAACGCGGACCTGAGTAAGGGTGACAATGTGGACTCGAGTAGGCCCAGCAACTTGGACTTGAGTAGGTCCAGCAGTGTGGACTCGAGTAAGCCCAGCAACGCGGACCTGAGTAAGGGCAACAATGTGGACTCGAGCAAGCCCAGCAACTTGGACTTGAGTAGGCCCAGCAGCATCAACTTGAGTAGGCCCAGCAGCGTGAACTTGAGTAGGCCCAGCAGCGTGAACTTGAGTTGGCCCAGAAATATGGACTTGAGTAGGCCCAGCAGTATGGATTCAAGTAGCCCCAGCAGTGTGGACTTGAGTAGGCCCTGCAGCACAGACTCAAGTAGACCCAGCAGTGTGAACTTGAGTAGGCCCAGCAGCATTGACTCATGGCGGCAGAGTTGGAGAGAGTTTAGATTCCCGCTGCTTCAGCATCATTTAGTCAGTCCTAGCACCAACTCATGGCTGCTGCGTGCAGTGATGAGATGGACCCAAAGTGGATTCATTGTGACAACAGAATTGAGTTTGGGCCATTGTGATACTGGGTGGTATTGGTGGCTTCTGCATTGGTGAGGGTCAGTGACGACTCGTAGTAGCGAGGGCTTCTAGTGGTAGCAAGGTGGTTCTGACGATTGACGGTATTGTAAAAGGGACTCATGCCTAGCCATCAGGCCCATTGCACATGGCAGAGCACTTAACAAGAAGGACTATAAAGGTGGACACTTCCTCTTTGTTTTTTGTATGTCTGCCTTCACATTCCATGTTTTAGCTTATTTTTCTGTGTTTTAAGATGGCACCAGAGCGCGGTAACACCATACAACACTTTTCACTGTGGTTTTATAAGAAGACATAAGTGACAATAAATAAATTAAATCAAATCAAATCAAATTAAACCAAAATTGGACTGAAAACGCCAAAGATGGCACATGGCAGCTAAAACTCATCCCTTCACCTCATATAAGGAGAGGATCCCTCTGCTTGTAGGGACGGACTGTAACCACTCCTGAGGTGATGCTGAGATCTCTGTGTCCTGCCAACCATCTAGGATTCATGTGACATTCACACCTCTGTCAATGTGTTCTTAACACACTGAAACTTTTACCATTTTGGCACATCTCATTCCTTCTCTTGTCTCCAGCAGGTAACAAGATGCTCCTCTCTTGAAAAGGCAAGCTCCTGCTGTAACTCTGAGGCCTGAGGAAACACTGGCAAAAGCGCCTCTTACCCCCATCAGTCGCTCAGATACTGTCGGCTGAGTGGGTACTTGATCTGGATTCTGCAGCATATTCTGGTGAGCATATCAGTGTCACTTCTCTGCGGCTGGCACTCAGAGATCAGACACCTGCTCAGCCTCAGGCAGGAGAGGACCCCAAGCTGTTGGCAATTAATAACGTTATGCATTTGTAGGAATAGACACAGGAGAAGTAGGCAGGTTTGACAAGGGACATTCAGAAAACTGGGTCAATGGTTGGAAGAATCCACCAATGTTCTTTGCACTATGCTGGCTCCAGCCAGTGGGCATCTGGCAGTCTCCATGGGGAGGTTGGCAGCTGCCATGGAGATCCAGGCCCAAAAGAATATTTATTGGTTGGTTGAGTTGCACTCAGACCAGTACTCCATTGCTCAGCACCAATGGCCCAGTAACGGGGGCGGGGGGTGGGGGGGGGGGGGGGTGCAAGGGGCCTTGACTTCACTCCAGGTGGTCCTTCCTTACGGGGGATAGGGTGTGGATGTCATCAGGCACTCAGCCTCCCGAGGTTTGCTCTCAGGCTCCTTGGGAAGTGAGCAGCCCCTCCACCTCCAACCAACCTGCCATCATCAGCCTCAGGAGGTTCAAGGTGAGCAGAGTGAGGCTTTACCTAGCCAGGACACTTTCAGCGTTTCTGGGTCATCTATCTACAAGCATCCCCTGTACCATTCAGCCAACACTCTGAGGTCAAGAGTCTCTATGAGAGAGTAGGCTGCCTCTGCCCCTGCTGAGGGCCTTGGGACTGTGCTGAGATGTAGTGGGAGGGCAAACCTTCTGAGAGCACACAGCAGGTACAGGAAAAACCTCATTATAAATGGACCATGACATGACTGTCAGTTTAGCTGCAGCTGCAAGCTTGAGGTTAGAGAGATTCCCCTTCCTAGGCACCTCACAATGTTAAAATCCTGTCGAAGGAGTGTGACTTTCCCCTTAAAGTCCATCATTGTATCACAGCCTGTCACGTTTGAATGTGTGAGCATCAAATGTTTTAAACCCTTCCAACATTAACGTTCATTCCACAACAGAAAAAGTAAAGAAAGAAGAAATAGAAAAGTTGCATTTGGGAGTAACCGGGGTCTGCTGACCTTTCCAGCTTTAACACAATGACTGGCTATGACATTCTGCCTTGCATTCCCTTTAGCCCATCACAATCCAGCCTCCCCATTTTGTTTTTAAGTTAACTCTTCATTTCCCTTTTTATTCCCTGAGCCCCAAGCTAACTATTTAGCAATGCCCAACATAGTCCTGCACTGACCCCATTAAACTCAAGCTGTGGTGACTGTTGATGACCCCACCTTCCATAATAGCCAGTGCCCTCCTACACTTTATAATCTCCCATCCTTACATGCTTAGTTTCCTTCACTTCCCGATAGGTATCCCATTTGTATCTGCGTCCAATCCCCTTACATGATGTTCCCAACTTTCCCATCAGAGCACTGGCCCTGAAAACCCCCTTAACTTTCAATGTCCAGACCCCTAAGACAGGTAGTTCAAAACTACCTAATGAAAGAGCAGCTCTCCAAAAGCTTGTACTTCCAAATAGACCTGTTGGACTATAACTTGGCGTTGCATGATTTTAACAATACTCAAAAGAGCAAAGCAAGGTGAGCAAGGCAAATGGTTGTTCTATAGAGTGGACAATATTTATTCTAATGAGCTAATTATAATCATGGGGAAATCTGAAAATATACAGTTGAAGCACTTGCAGTTCACATTTGAACAATCAAAGCCTTTGGTATATCTTTCCTTTCAAGACCCTTCCTTCTTTGGTGGATGTTTGTAAGTTTCAATAAAAGTTGGCTTTTGGTAATTTTTCAGCTGCTCATCTGTTTTAATTCAACGTAAATGATCCTTTAGTTCTGTTTTAAAACCTATAAGCTTAAACAGATGGAGTGTTTTAAAAGAACATTCCCCATGACCACAGACAGGGCTAAATGGGGATTCTGCCCACACCAAACCTGATGGGTTGGGTCACCATGGTCCCCCGGTTGGTAAACTGGCCACACATTTCCACCCACCGAGAATGTAACCGATGAGGGAGGTAGTGGGTTGAGGTCATTAATTGTCCACTTATGGGCCCTAATTGGTGGTGGTTCAGAAAGATCACTCATAGACCTTTTCGCCCAGAACTGAATTGCTGAATTGGCACGAAGTGGACTAGTATTACATTATGGATTAGTGGTGCTAGAAGAGCACAGCAGTTCAGGCAGCATCCAAGGAGCTTCGAAATCGACGTTTCGGGCAAAAGCCCTTCATCAGGAATAAAGGCAGTGAGCCTGGAGCATGGAGAGATAAACTAGAGGAGGGTGGGGGTGGGGAGAAAGTAGCATCCACTCCACCCTCTCCTCCCTGACCTATTACCTTCATCCCCTCCTCCACTCACCCATTGTACTCTATGCTACTTTCTCCCCATCCCCACCCTCCTCTAGCTTATCTCTCCACGCTCCAGGTTCACTGTCTTTATTCCTGATGAAGGGCTTTTGCCCGAAACGTCGATTTCGCTGCTCCTTGGGTGCTGCCTGAACTGCTGTGCTCTTCCAGCACCACTAATCCAGAATCTGGTTTCCAGCATCTGCAATCATTGTTTTTAACTAGTATTACATTATGGTCAAATTATCCAACTATTTTTCCATTTCACCTCCTCTTACACCATTCCAGAGAGGGGGACATTCTATCTGCAGGAAAGAATAAGGAAGACAAAAATTGAGGAAAACATAAGAAAAAGATATTCATGGTAGTAAATATTGTTTAAGCTGTAGAGGGACCTATGGCTGGCTCAGTTGATTGGACAGTTGGTTTGTGAGGCAGAGTAACATCAACAGCAAGGGTTTCACTCCCAGACCAGCTGAGATTACCATGAAGGACTTTCCTTCTCAACCTCTCCCGTAATCTGAAGTGTATGACCCTCAGGTTAAACCAAAACTGGTCATCTCCCTCTGATGGGAGAGCAGCCTTATCGTTTCAGCTTACCTTTGTGACCGTCCAAATGGGTGAAAAGAACATAAAACACAGTTGCAGAATATTGAAAGACTTGAGCAATTTGTTATATTGCTGTCTGTATTGAGGAGCCATAAATAAGTTTAATTCAGTAATAACTGCCTGCTGTTGACCATATGTTAAGCCTATTTGATGCAATATTCAACAGAAAGATAAAGATGAGGCTGGGTTGGAGTTTTCTTTCACATTGCATTTGAGAGAATAATGATTGAACAACATTGTTCCATATTTGTTGAAACTCCTGAATTTGAGTTTGAGGAAGTTGGAATCATGTGTGCATCATAGTCAGGTGCAGTGAGGTGCCATGCTGGACAAATGAAAAGGAAAATGGCACTGAAGGCCTATTTGGGGACAATGGTAGAATTCTACTCGAACAAAGCAGATTGGTATAATTATGAACAAAGTTACACATTGGCAGAGAATGCATAAAATAAATGAGGATGAAGTAAATGTTTTCCTCACCCTTTTGTGGCCAGATGCTTTTGAAATGATTTCTAACCAATGTTGGCTGCAAGGCCCCACTATTATAAGCTGTTCTGAAATGAATGCAGTTCAGGATTCATATGCTGGCATGACTAAGAATAAGTTTGCATTGTGAATTGCATTTGATGAAAGGAAGCCATTGTCAAGTGGGACTTTTGCATGTACAGTCTGGAATTAAAGTAAGTTACTAACTGTATGTATGGTGTGAATTTTAGAGAAGCATTAATATGCAAGGTTTGTAAAACAGTAAAATCCAAGCCAAGATTTTAAGCATTGGCAATGAGCTGACGTGGACTGTGGCCTGAGATAAAATCACAACCATTGGAAAAAGATATTTGCAAATTGGAAAGGAGTTTTTTTTTCCCTGAACTGGCAGGAGAGGTCCACTGGAATTCAACATGACCCATCCTATGGCAACCAATGTGACAATTTCTGAGGGTGAGACTTTGATGCTAACACTGCCATTGAAATGCCCTCATTTCCAGTCAAATTGTGATGCCTTTGAGAAAGTTAATCATATTCAGATGGGATTCAGAAGTAGAGGAAACAGTAATGATCACGTTACAGCCAAGTACCAAAGTGAAATTGTGGTACATCTACAACGACTTCAGCAGCCTGGAAATCCTCAAACGTGCACAGGATTAATATGGGAACAGACGTAGATGTTATTGAGCAGGAAGACCAAGAATTATACCTAATCAAATATCAAGAGAAACATCAGATGGGAGATAAGAGGAAGGGCTCCAGTATCTACAGTAAAATGAAAGGCAGAGATGCACAACTTACTTGTATTGTTAATACAGCTGCAATAGAACTCTGTTACCTCAGAAGGAGAATACAAGCACTTGCTAAATCACATTCCTTCCTGCAAAGCAAGTATGAAACAGCCTAGTTATTCTAATAACAGCATTCCTGTGTTTGGTAAAGTAAGAAATAAAAAGAGAAAGCTGGAAATGCTCCTTAGATCGAGAAGCATCAGTGGAGAGAAAAACAGGCTAACATTTCAAGTTTGATGACTCTACTTCAGGTCTGAAATGGGCTGGAAAATGATGGATTTCATGCTGTTGACTGAGGGGGAGAGGGAGTCAATGGAACAGCTTGCGAAAATGCTCAGACAAAAGGCAAAGGGAGTACTCTGGTAAAGGAGAGATAAAGATGCAAAATGGATAGGCATAAAGGCGTTAAAAATGAGAAAATGGGTTACACAGCTATGTGCAAATTGAACAAGATACACTCTTCTGGAGAAGATTAATACTAGACTTAAAACATTAACTTTGTTTCTCTCTCCATAGATGCTACCAGATCTGCTGAGTTTCTTCAACATTCTCTGTGTGTGTTACAAGCAAGATATGGCCTGGGAAGGTGTGGTTAAGAATAACGGAGGGCAGAAGTCATGCTTTGATGCTGTGGAACTCAATATTGAGTTCTGAGGCTGCAAAGAGCCTAGTCAGAAAATGGGGTGTTGTTTCTCCAGCTTTGACAATATGCAATTCATTATACAATAATATCATTACCACTTTCACCTTTTTAGTTTGTCTTCCATGCATCAACACTACAGCTGGCTATGAACATGCCAATGGTGGTGCACAACACAGGGTGTGCAGAGCGACCCATATCAGCACAAATTTTCTTGATAGGAATCAGAAAATGCAACCCCATAATAGGGCATGACACTTATAAAGCACAACTAAAGGATAACAGCAAGTGTACATAATATCATCACTTAATACAGAATCTCTGACAAATATTTCCAAAATAACAAAAAAAGTTCATTATGTTAGGGTAACTGGCTGGGTCAGTATTTATTGCCCATCCCTGATTATTATCAAACTAAAGGTTTCCTAGGGCATTTCGTAGAGCAAACACATTTCTGAGAGTCTGGAGTTGCAAGAGGAGCTGACTCAGAAGGCATATTTCCTTCCCTAAAGGACAGTTGTGAATCAGATAGATATTTACAACAAAGGTTACATGGTTGCCATTTGATCTGCCATTAATTCCAAATTTCTATTGAATTGAAATTGCACCATCTGCCATGGTGCCATCTGCCATTCTTACCCGAGCTGTGTGCAAATTAGCAAAGGGAACATTACATTAGTGCAGTGAATATACAGCTCAAAGACCAGTGTGTGACAGAAGTGGCCTCTGATTCATGGGCGGGGAGAAAGTGAGGACTGGAGATCAGAGCTGAAAATGTGTTGCTGGAAAAGCGCAGCAGGTCAGGCAGCATCCAAGGGACAGGAGAATCGACGTTTCGGGCATAAGCCCTTCTTCAGGAATCAGATTCCTGAAGAAGGGCTTATGCCCGAAACGTCGATTCTCCTGTTCCTTGGATGCTGCCTGACCTGCTGTGCTTTTCCAGCAACACATTTTCAGCTCTGATTCATGGGCTACTGGCACCAATAATGGAGAAAGTGGGGGCTGTACAATTAGGGTTGTCAACACATGAACCGGCTGGGGCTCCTGTTCTTGTGAATGTTAGAACCATATACTGGTAGTGTCCCAATCTCTGAGCCTGGAGGCCTGGGTTCAAGTCCCACCTGCTCCCGATGTGTGTCACAACATCTCTGAATGGGTTGATTTGAAAATATATTTAATGAGACAAGTAGAAAGAGTTTTCAACGAAATAGTGAGGCAAGGGATCGAATGTGGAAGGATGGTATATATCAAAGAATAGAAACCAGGCTAGAGAAGGAAAATAATGATATGGGAAATGAGGGTCAGAAAATGATAGAGAAAGCCAAATTTCAGAATGCACCAGAAATCTCCAAAGAGAATAAAAAGACAAAACTATAGTCTTTGTATCCAAAAGCAAATAGCATTCTTAAAGAAAACCAATAGTACAAATTGAAGGAATTAAAAATAATCTGATAGTCATTGAGGGTATGCGGCTTAATACTGAGGGTATGTGACATTCAGAAGAATATGAAGCTAGGTAAAGGTGGAGACATAGCATTATTACTCAAGGATAATATTTGTACAATAACTAGAGATGACCTTAGTTCAGGAGATCAGTCAGGTGGAGATAAGGAATAATAAGGGAAAAATAATCACAAATGGAAATGGTCTTCAGGCCCCTTAATGTAGAACAAAGTGTACAAAAAGAAATATTGGGCCCATGTGATAAAGGGATGTGTCAGCTAGGGTATTGTGTGCAGTTCTGGAATTCACACACAGCAGGGATGTGATTGCTCTGAGCGGGGGCAGAGTAAAGTTTAGCAAGATGTTGCCTGGATTGGAGATTTTCAGTGATAAGGAGAGGTTAGACAGACTGGGGTTGCTTTCCTGAGAGTGGTAGAGATTGAGAGGGGCCATGATTGAGATGTATAAAATTATAAGGAGTACAATAATGTAAACAGGAAGCAATGTTTCCCCTTGATGGAGGGATCAATGACCAAAGTGTGGAGATTGAAGTTAATGGGCACAGCATTCAGAGGAGATGTGAGGAAAACCTCTGTTCACTCAGAGGGTGATGGCAACCTGGAACTCACTGCCTGTGAATATGTTAGGGGCAGAAACCCTCATAACATAATAGAAGCATTAAGTGTTTGCTTTTGATGCCAATGCAAACAAGCTGTGGGACAAGTGCTGGGAAATGGGATAAGAATAGTTAGGGAGTTGCTTTTGATAGGCATGGATCTGATGTGCTGAATGGCCTTTTTTCTGTGCTGTAGATCCATAGCTCTAGTCATGAGTGACTTTAATCGACATGCAAACAGAAAAAAATTATATTGGCACGAGTAGCCTGGGTAAGGAATTCGAAGGAATTTAAGACCATACTTCAGAGCAGTAAATTCAAAGACCAAATGAAGAGCAGGTTATATTAGACTTGGTATTGTGTAATATGACAGCATTAATTAATGATTTCAGAGTAAAGGCACCCTCAGCTAGCAGTAACCACAATATGATTGAATTTACATCCCATTTGCTAGGCAGGGGATTGGGTCTAAGACAAGAATTTAAATCTATATCAGAGCAACTCCATGGGCTGAAAGCTAAGCTAGCTGAGGAGAATAACTCGAACCCTAACATTTGCCACTACAAATGAATACGTTTTCACTGTCCACATTGTGGCGTGCCTGTGTGTGTGTGTGTGTCATTATCCAGGTTGTGGTAGGTGGACCCTGACTTCTCATCGTGGTGAATCAAGTACATTCCAGTGAATTAACAGTGGCATGGCAGGAAGGCAACTAACTAGCTGCCTGAAAGTGGAAAGGCTCCACCCCCAATTTGGCACTGAGAGTAGGATGTCCAGAGCATGTTAGACATGACTACTGCTTTAAACAAAATGCTAGCATCAAGTTTGTGGCAAATGGAGGAAAGACCACAAGTTTTATGTTGATAAAATTTCACTGCAAGAAAATCTTTAAGAAGGCAATTTTCTAACTTAATGCATAAGTAAGAGAAATCCTCTTGCTGACGTAGTATTAAGCTCCCGAAGGAAATTGTTAAAGGTAAAATGTGGAGCTTAATGGCATTTTAATTTTTTTATAAGTGCAAGGAATGTAGTATATGACAAAACTTGAGTATGTTTTTTTATATACCCACTGGGTTGGGGAGGTGTGAATAAAGTTGGTTCAGGAATGGAATCATGAGTTTGAGAATGTGTTTGTCTTTGAGCAATACAGAGCAATAGTCCATTGTAAAAAGATGGAAACCAGATTTTCTGAATGAGTTACTGCTATAGCATTGAAATTACTTCAATACATACTCGATGTGAAAGCACCACAAAGGAACACCCAAGCAGTCGGATCTCAGAATAAACGGATTCCTACATGACTGTCTCTCAGACGCAAATGTATTTGATGAAATTGTGACAAAGGTCTGTATGTTCAATGGTGGAAGGACTGGATGATGGCAGTGAGAGGAGGATGGAGGGGAACAGGATGGTTCAGGTGGACTGGCCATGCTAAATTGCCCATAGTGTTCATGGATGGTTAGATTAGGTGCATTAGTCAGAGGGAAAGGTAGAGTAATAGGGTAGAGAAATAGGGTTTTGGGTGGGATACTATTCAGAGGGTTGGAGTGGACTTGATGGGCTGAAGGGCCTATTTCCACACTATAGAGATTTTGTGATACTATGACGTAGAGCAAATCTATGATGCTCTTAGATTCTAATTTTAGGGCAGCTTGGTGGTTAGCACTGCTGCCTCACAGCACCAGGGATAAGGTTTCGATTTCTGCCTCGGGTGACTCTTTGGAGTTTGCACACTTTTCCTGTCTGCATGGGTTTCCTCCAGATGATCCAGTTTCCTCCCACAATCCAAAGATGTGCAGGTTAGGTGAATTGGCCATGCTAAATTGTCCACAGTGTACAGGGATGTGTAGATTGGGTGCATTCATCAGGGGATAAATATAGGGGAATGGGTCTGGGTGGGTTACTCTTCGGAGGGTTGGTGTGGACCTGTTGGACTGAAGGGCCTGTTTCCACACTGTAGGGATTCTATGATCTTCTGTGAAGACTAAAATAAAAAAAAATTCCAAGAATGTGGAAGATCATGTTGATCCATTTGGTGACTAGTGTTCCAGCAGAATCTTAATCAGAAGCCTTGCCAGAGAGGAAGCATTATCTGAACACATCTGTCCCATTTAACCTCTTTAGGAAGACACTGACCCAGTGGTATTATTGCTAGACGAATAATCCAAAGAGCCAGGTTATGCCCTAGCGATCTGCATTCGAATCCCACCGCAAAAGATGGTGGAATTTGAATTCAATAAAAATCTGGAATTGAGGGTCTAATGACGACCATAAACCCATCTAGTTCATTAACGTCCTTCAAGGAATGAAACTGCTATCCTTATTTGGTCTAGTGTACATGTTACGCCAGACCCATATCAATGTTGTGGACTGTTAACTGCTCTCTGGGCGATTAGAGATAGGCAATAAATGCTGGCCTAGTCAATAACCCCACATCCCATAAGCAACTCAGTTGTATTCTACTATTTAACTCTGTCTCTCTACAGAGGAGGAAACTCAGCCAAAACTAAGCAGCCTCACATCTTTCCTTTGTCAGACATCAAGGAGGTAATAAACAAAAGAGCTCAGACCCAGGACAGCTCCACAGTTCAATGATGACTGCCTGAGAGTCCTCCTCCAGACTATGATAGCCTCCTATTCTGAAACACCAAGAGGAGACTTCCCCACCAGCACAAAACAGAGAAATGGAGGTTGCAAAGGATGTCAGCAATCATTCAGTCCTTTAAAGATTCTGTTTGCAGTTCCAGAAAAGGCTGATTTTCCTTTCATACATATTCAGTGTGCAATGTATTTCCAGATAGAACGACATAGGAGGATGTGAGACCATAAGAAATAGAAATGGGAGTAGACCATATGGCCCCTCTAGCCTGCACCACCATTCAATAGGATCATGGCTTATTATTTGCAAAATAATCTCAGGAGTCTCAGGCACTGGTCAACAATTGTTGATTGATTCAGCATTGGGACAGACCAGCATTCCGAGGTAGTACCCTGTCAGCCAGTGAGAAACATCAGATATTTATCCATTATAAGTCATGCAGACAGTACATTA
Source organism: Chiloscyllium plagiosum (assembly GCF_037043375.1). NCBI lineage: Eukaryota > Metazoa > Chordata > Chondrichthyes > Orectolobiformes > Hemiscylliidae > Chiloscyllium > Chiloscyllium plagiosum. Next base: position 43,631,613 of record NW_028270139.1, read on the forward strand.
CTCGAATTCTGAACTCGTATGGTTCAGGCAAATAATTTGTTTCCCACATACCAAACATGACAGGGGTGTTCACTGTCTCTGGTCTTCATCTACTTGCCCAATCTTCTGTGCTGTTCTCTCAGCCTTGAAGTCTCCATTGCTTCAAGAGCCTGTTTCCACACTGTAGAGATTCTGTGATTCTAGGACGTAGAGCAAACCGATGATGCTCTTCGATTCTTATTTTGGGGCAGCACGATGGAAAGTCTGCTGTCTCAGCAGAATTTCAAGCTTGCTTCCGTGTTTAATTCTTTTTAACTATACAACTTTCTTGAATAAGAATAAAGTGAATTACATAATGAATCTTACTTAATTAGGCTAACTAAATTCCCTACTTCTTTCTGATGTACTTGCTTACCCATCTTAAGTTCATAATTCATCTTCCCCAAATTAATTTGGGTGGGATGGTGACTCAGTGGTTAGCACTGCTGCCTGACAGCGCCAGGGACCTGAATTTGGTTCCAGCCTCGGGTGACTGTCTGTGTGTAGTTTGCACATTCTCCCCGTGTCTGCATGGGTTTCCTCCGGGTGCTCCAGTTTCCTCTCACAATCTAAAGATGTGCAGATTAGGTGAATTGATCATACTAAATTGCCCATAGTTTTCAGGGATGTGTAGGCTAGGTACAATAAAAAGGGTAAATGTAGAGTAGCAGGATAAGGGAATGGGTCTCAGTGGGTTACTCTTTGGAGGGTTGGTGTGGACTTGTTGGACCAAAGGGCCTGTTTTCACACTGTAGGGATTCTATATTCTACAAATTGTTGTTAACCCATGCCATATGCAATAATTTCCCCTTACACTCTCAAATCCACAATCCCACTTACCTTTGATAGCCTTTCACAATATTGCATAACAAGAATGGATCCACATTAGACTTAAAAGTATTCAAGACTTTTCACCTTTTGAGGAAGAGAGTTTCAAACACTTCTAAATCTCTCAGAAAATAAAATGTCACCATCTTAGTATTAAAAAGGTGACCCCTTACTTTAAAACAGTGACCTTACTTTTAAATGGAATTATCACAAATGATTCAACTTGTCCTTTACAATTGAGGTGAGCCATGATTGAAAGTGGGAATTGTTATAGGTGTCTCGCCTCTTTAGGTGCTCAGTAATCCACTTTTATTCACGACTAGGTGGGGTCTGATTTCAGAGTTTTGGTCTAATCTGTCAGCTGTGAGATCAACCATCTGCAGCACTTTACATTTGCTGTTTAACATCTATTTTCTTGTGTGTTGTACTTTCATCCTTTTGCCACCTCATTTCCAAGTGCACCTACTTGACAGTCAACTGTGAGGGCAGTCGGTCATAATCAGCAGTTTGTTTCCTTGTCACTGTTTCAGCCAAATTCATCAAATCTGGAGTCAAAGATCAGAACTTACAGGGCCTCTAACACAGCCCACTTCAATGCTGCCACACATTTGTTTCAACTTGAATAGCACAATTTGAATCCTCAAATTTCTGAGTCAGAGGCAAGATTGCTGTCAGTAGAATCAGAGGTGACAATTTGAATATGTTTTTGCATTTTACCTATTTTTTGATCGATCTGCTCATTACTTACTGGCCTGTTTTGTTTTGTGATTTGTGACTAACTTATCATTTCAGCAATAATCAGTGTTCAACATGTGATGCTGCAACCATTTCAGATTCAAAATGGCTGAAGGTAACTGAATATAGATATATCATATAAGCAAAAGCAGAGCATCACATGAATCTACTCACAAATGGATAGCTATTTTATTGATTGCTTTGATGTGTCTTGTATCATTAGGTTTAGATTTAGAAAGCAGATGGTCTATGACCCAAGTAAGAATTTAAAAGAGGATTCAGGGCATCGTGGACCTATGAGTTATGCTGTACCAATATTTGTGAAGGTGAATGTAGCAGTCACTTTCATGCCACTGGCACTTTTCAGATCCCAGATGGTGCAACTGCGGGCATCAATCAAGCCGCAATGTCACACAGTGTTTCTCAGGTTACTGCTGCTCTACTCAGGAGGCTACCAGATTACATCTGTTTTCCATCATCCCCCCCAGCAGTAGATGAGAACCATGCAGGACTTTTTTTGCCATTGCTCATTTCCCAGCCTACAGGGAGGTATTGAGGAAACCCACATGCCCATCTGTGCATTTCGTTTCATTGGACCTATTCTTACTCACTATGTCAGGAATATCCTTGCAGTACTATGTACCATTTTTCCCAAATCCATCCACAATTGATTATCATACGACCTTTTTGAATATTGGAAACACATCTAATGACTGACCGCTTAATAAATACAAATTCTCACAGAGAATGAGGGTTTTTCTTTTCCAAATGTCCTCCTATCTTTTCTGAAACTGGTGTATGAAGCTAAGGGCTCTGGCAAGCCTCCAGGTCTTTATGTTCATGTCATCCTGGACAGTGAGTGTTGAAAGACCTTTCCACTGTCTGACTGGCTACATTTCATTCAATGGAATCCTCTCTTTACCTGATGCTGCACTGAAAGGAATTAGTTGTCTTGATTGCTTTAGATTGCTGTTTACAAGACAGGTAACTTAAAAAAAAATTAAATTTCCAATGACTGACTGGAAGGATCACACAACAAGGACATAGGTTTTAAGATTTTTACAGTAGGTTTGGCAGCATCTGTGGAAAGAAATCAGTTAATGTTTCAGGTCTAGTGACCCGTCCTCAGAACTCAAATGCTTAAAACAATTTTGTCAAAACATTATTCAGGGTATGGTTTGTAATCTAAACCACTGCAAAGTTTCCCACATTCAACTTTTGAAATTACTGAAAATTCCTGCCATAATGTTAAAAACAGGAGAAGTGTGATAAACTGAAATCTTGAGTTTCTAGCCTTCTCCTGCAATCAGGGTCCTCTACTTTTGAGAAAGTAGATGTGTTTGTGCTTCTAAACTCCTTTCAATGTGTGCTCAGTTTAAAATGTGACTTGTTGCAAGCTTTCATAGGTTTAAATATAGGGTTATTTATTCAAGCTTGCACCCCGAGAATCTAACACTATGTTAGTCACACACAACTCACTCATGAAAATGACGTGAAAGAGATTGCACTATATTGTGGGCGGCACGGTAGCACAGTGGTTAGCACTGCTGCCTCACAGCGCCAGAGACCCGGGTTCAATTCCCGCCTCAGGCGACTGACTGTGTGGAGTTTGCACGTTCTCCCCGTGTCTGCGTGGGTTTCCTCCGGGTGCTCCGGTTTCCTCCCACAATCCAAAGATGTGCAGGTCAGGTGAATTGGCCATGCTAAGTTGCCCGTAGTGTTAGGTAAGGGGTAAATGTAGGGGTATGGGTGGGTTACGCTCCGGCGGGTCGGTGTGGACTTGTTGGGCCGAAGGGCCTGTTTCCACACTGTAATGTAATGTAATGTAAAAATGTAAAAAGTAGTAAATGAACAGAATAATTCACAGTTTGTATACTTTGAAAGGAGGCTTTCTCCCATCCAGAAATGCAGTGCTGATAAGTTCAGATAGGGTCAGATGTGCATTGACTGCAGACGTCTTTCAAAGTGAAGACTGTTCAGCAGATCAAATAGTAAACTACTCAGGGTGAAAGTGAAGAATTTCGGAGATTAGAATCAAGAGATGAAGGCCTTTTGCCTGAAACATCGATTTTCCTGCTTTTCGGATGCTGCCTGACCTAATGGGCTTTTCCAGCACCACTCTCTCGACTCGTCAACTACTCCTTCTTATTGTATCTGGAGGTCCAATTTATTTATAGATGAATTTGAAGCTGTTGAAAACAGGCTGGGATCTTTTGTTTAAAAAAAAGCCTGTTAAATTTTCAGTTCTTGAGAGGAATGGGTGGCATGGTGGCACAGTGATTATCACTGATGCCTCACAGCGCCGGAGACCTGAGTTCAATTGCCGCCTCAGGCAACTGTTTGTGAGGAGTTTGCACATTCTTCTCGTGTCTGCATGGGTTTCCTCCAGGTCTTCCGGTTTCCTGCCACATTCCAAAAATGCGCATGTTAGGCCATGCTAAATTGCCTGTAGTGTTAGGTGAAGGGGTAAATGTAGGGAAATGGGTCTGGCTGGATTGATCTTCGGAGGGTCAGTGTGGACTTGTTGGGCTGAAGGGCCTGTTTCCGCACTGTAAGTAATCTAATAAGGAAAAGAGGGCACGGCCTTTCTTAGCAGCTGTTGTATTATCATGGTTATTCTGCTGACTGCACAGGTCTCTCTGTGATTTGAAATAAAAGGGTTTCAGTGTTAGAGAAACAGTTTTGATCACCCAGTTAACCAGCATTGATATAAAATAGAACAGGCAGAGGTCTCTTAGAATCAAAAGATCAGTTTCAACTAAGCGTTGATGTGCAACAAAGGTACTCACACTTAACTTGTGGATAACTGGCCTCATAGGCATTCTGTAATGTGACAAGAATAAACAACAGCCTCAGAATAAAGATGCCCCGTGTTGTTGTGGCCACAGTCTGATTAAATCTTACTTCCAATTGGAAAGGGGGGTGGGTGGGTTTAAGACAAGTATTTTAAATTTGCGTAAGAATGACTATGTAAGCATGCAAACTTAGCTAGCTGAAGTGAACTGGCACGTGGGGTTAGGGCATAGATCAATAGAGAATCAGTGCAGACATGTCAAAAGTGGTTTCAAAATACTCAGAATAATTATATTCCTTCCACAAAAAAAAGTTCAAAAGTGAGGACTCACCAGCTGTAGTTAACTTTGGAAGTTAGAAAAAGCATCAAACTTAAGGAAAAATAAATAAGATAAATGGCATGTTTTGATTAGATTTGATTGGATTCCCTACAGTGTGGAAACAGGCCCTTTGGCCCAACAAGTCCACACCGACCCTTTAAGAGGAACCCACCCAGACCCATTTCCCTCTGACAAATGCACCGAACACTATGGACAATTTAGCATGGCCAATTCACCTGACCTGCACATCTTTGGACTGTGGGAGGAAACCCACGCAGACACGGGGAGAATGTGCAAACTCCCCACGACAGTCGCCCGAGGCTGGAATTGAACCTGGGACCCTGGTGCTGTGAGGCAGCTGAGCCTTTCCAGCAGTTTCTGTTTTTGCTTGTGAGTGGTATATCAGTTGCTTTTTTAGAATGTAGACAATGGCAAAGAATGACAAAAATGTTTAATCGGGGTGAAAAAAAAATAAAATATGAGATAGAATGAGATGTAAATGTAAAAATGAATAGGAAGAGTTTCTACAGGTATTTATGAAGGCAAAGAGTAGGGGAAGTGAGAGATAGTCCTCCAAAGACTGAGGATTGGGAATAAATAATAGATGATAAGAAAATGACAGATGAAATGAATAAGCATTTGTCTTCACTTCGGTGAATACTGAGAACATTTCAGTCATAGCTGTGGGTCAGATGCTGGAAGGGAGAAGAATTTACTGAAATTACAATCACAGGGGATCTAGTGGTGAGCAAACTGAAGGAGCTGTGTGCTGACAATTCTCTGATCCAGATGGACTTCATCATTGCATCTTGAAAGAGGTTGCAAACAAGCGAGCAGATGACATTAAACTTCTGAAATTCCTGAGATTCAGCAAAGCTTCTATGAGATTGGAAAGTAACAAACATAATCCCATCTATTCAGGAAGGGAAGGAGGCAGAAAACAAGAAACTATAGGTCAGATGGCATGAAAGTGTTGGATTCAATATTTAAGAGGTCATAAACTTGACACTTAGAAAAACACAAGGCGAGTGAGAAGAATCAACATGATTTTTGTGAAAAAGAAACAATCTTTAACTAATTTATGAGATTTTTTTGAAGAAGTAACACATGCTTTGCATATAGGGAATCCTGAAGACATATTGTAGTTGGATTTCCAGAAGGCATCTTATAAAGTGCCACATCAAAGATTATGGTGGAATATAAACAAGGTCATAAGACCATAAGACCTAAGGGCAGAAATTAGGCTCTGCCATTCAATCATGGCTGATAAGTTTCATAACCCTGCTTTTTGTCCCACTTTTTCCCTGAACTCTTGATCCCCTTGATACTCAAGAATCTATATTCCTCAGTCCTAAATATACTCAGTGACCTGGCCTCTACAGCCTTCTGTGGTAATGAATTCCACACATGCACCACTCTCTGGCTGAAGACGTTTCTCCTTATCTCCATTCTAAAAAGTCTTCCCTTTTCTCTAAGGCTGTGCCCTCAGGTCCTAGTCTCTCCTGCCAATGGAAAAATCTTCCCAATATCCACTCTGTCCAGGCCATTCAGTATTCTGTATGTTTCAATTAGATCCCCCCTCATCCTTCTAAACACCATCAAAAAATAAACCCAGAGTCATAGAGTCATAGGATGTACAGCACAGAGCAGACCCTTTGGTCCAACCTGTCCATGCCGAGCAGTTATCTCAACCCAATCTCATCCCACCTGCCAGCACCCGGCCCAAATCCCTCCAAACCCTTCCTATTCCTAAACCCATCCAGATGTCTTTTAAATGTTGTAATTGTACTAACCTCCACCACTTCCTCTGGCAGCTTTTTCCATACACGCACCATCCTCTGTGCGAAAAAGTTGACCATTAGGTGTCTTTTATATCTTTCCCCTCTCACCCTAAACCTATGCCCTCTAGTTCTGGACTCCCCCACCCCAGGGAAGAGACTTTGTCTATTTACCCTATCCATGCCCCTCATGATTTTGTAAACCTCTGTAAGGTCACCCCTCAACCTCCGACGCTCCAGGGAAAACAGCCCCAGCCTATTCAACCTCTCTCTATAACTCAAATCCTCCACCCCTGGCAACATCCTTGTAAGTCTTTTCTGAACCCTTTCAAGTTTCGCAATATCCTTCCGATAGGAAGGAAACCAAAATTGCACGCAATATTCCAGCAGTGGCCTAATCAATGAGCTGCAACATGACCTCCCAACTCCTGTACTCAATACTCTGGCCAATAAAGGAAAGCATACCAAATGCCTTCTTCACCCTCAAATATTCCTCATTTGTTGAGTTTTTCATTCCTGGGACCATTCTCATGAACCTCCTCTGAACATGCTCCTGGGCCAGTACATCCTTCCTGAGACATGGGTCCCAAAACTGCACACAATACTCCAAATACGGTCTGACCAGAGCCTTATAGAGCCTCAGAAGTACATCCCTGCTTTTATATTCAAGTCCTCTCAAAATAAATGCCATCATTGCATTTGCCTTCCTAACTACTGACTCAACTTGCAAGGTTACCTTGAGAGAATCCTAGACTAGAACTCCCAAGTCTCGTTGCACTTCAGGCTTCTGAATTTTCTCCCCATTTAGAAAATAGCCCATGCCTCTATTCTTCCTACCAAAGTGCGTGACCTTACACTTTCCCACATTGTACTCCATCTACCACTTCTTTGCCCATGCTCCTAACCTGTCCAAATCCTTCTGCAGTCACCCTCCTCAATGCTACCTGCCCTCTACATATCTTTGTATCATCTGCAAACTTAGTCAGAATGCCCTCAGTTCATTCATCTGGATTGTTAATATGTAAAGTGAAAAGTTGTGGTCCCAACACTGAGCCTTGTGGAACACCACTTTTATCACCGGCTGCCATCCTGAGATGGACCCTTTTATCCCCACTCACTGCTTTCTGCTAGACAGCCAAGCTTCTATCCATGTTAGCACCTTGCCTCTAACACCATGGGACCTTATCTTACTCAGCAGCCTCCTGTGCAGCACCTTATCAAAGGCCTTCTTGAAGTCTAGGTAGAGAACATCCATTGGGTCTCCTTGGTTTAACGTGCCACTTCCAAGTATTCAGAAACGTCATCCTTCGCAATGGATTCCTAGGTCTTACCCACAAACGAGGTTAGGCTAATTGGTCTGTAGTTTTCCATCTTTTGCCTTACTCCTTTTTTAAACAGGGGTGTTACGTTAGTGATTTTCCAGTCCTTGGGACCCTTCCTGATTCTAATGATACAGGAGAGATCACCACTAATGTCTACACTATCTCTTCAGCTATCTCTCTTAGATCTCTCGGGTGTAGCCTATCTGGTCCAAGTGATTTATCCACCTTCAGGCCATTCGGTTTTTGTAGCACCTTTCGTTTGGTGCTGGCCATCATACCCAGCCCTGTCTGCTCACTCTCTTGAATTTTTGGAATATTACTCATGTCTTCCACTGTGAAGACCGACATGAAGTAATTATTCAGTTCCTCAGCCATTTCCTTGTTCCCATTACTATCTCTCCAGAGTCATTTTCCGAGGGCCCAATGTCCACTTTTGCCTCTGTTTTGCCCTTGATGTATCCAAAGAAGCTCTTATAGTCTTTCTTTATATTACTGAATAGCTTATCCTCATATTTAATCTTCTCCCTCTTTTTGTTTTGCTGCCCTCTGTTGGTCTTTGTAAGTTTTCCAATCCTTTGGTTTCCCACTGCCCTTTGCACATTATATATTTTCTCTTTTGCTTTCATTCTATCCCTGAATTCACTAGTCAGCCATGGTTACCTCGTCCTCCTCCCTGTGCCATGCTTATTTTTCCCCGGGTTGAATCTCTGCTGTGTCTCCTGAATTACTCCCAGAAACTCCTGTCATTGCTGTTCTACTGTCTTTCCTGCTAGGTTTCTCTCCCAGCCAATTCTACCCAGCTCCTCACTCATGCCTCTGTAGTTGTCTACAGCTGTAATACCATTAACTCTGATTCTACCTTCTCCCTCTAAAATTGCAGGGTAAATTCAATCATGTTATGATCACTGCCTCCTCAGGGTTCCTTCACCTTAAGCTCCTTTATCAAGTCTGCCTCATTGCACAACACTAAATCCAGAATTGCCTGTTCCCTAGTGGGCTTCACCACATGCTGCAGCAAAAAGCCATCTTGTAGACATTTCACAAATTCCTTTTCTTGCAATCCACTACCAACCTGATTTTCCTAGTCCACCTGCACATTGAAATCCCCCATGATCACTGTAACTTTGTCTTTCTATCTCCTGGTATATCTTGTGCCCCAGCTCCTGACTATGATTTGGAGACCTGTACTAGTATTTTTTTACCTTTTCAGTTCCTCAATTCTACCCAGGCAGTTTCTATACCATCTAAACCTACTTTGTTTCTTACTATTGATTTAGTTTCATTTCTTACCAATAAGACAACCCCACACCCTCTGCCCACCTGCCTACCTTTTCGATAGGATGTATATCCTTGAATATTCACCTTATAAACAAACGGTGCAGAAATATATATTAATGGGGATAGAAGACTGGCTGGCTGGCAGAAAGGTATTGACAAGGTGAACCTGGAAAGGATATATTATCTTTGATATGAGTCCAGAACTCAGAGACATTTTTAAAATCAGGGATTGCTCTTTTAAGACCAAGAGATCTTTATTTCTCTCAAGGGATTGTATGACCTTGGAACTCTCTCCTTCAGAAGTCAGTGGAGGCAAGGTCATTGAATACTTGTAAGGCAATGTTGAATAGATTCTTGTCAGGAAAGGAAAAGAAAGTTTATTGGGAGTAAATGGAAATGTGGAATTTGAAACACAAACAAATCAACAGTGAATGACAGAGCAGGCTTGAGGGGCCTCATGACCTACATCTGCTCCTGTTTCTTATACTTATATAACCTGCAAACCAACATCGTAAGGCTTTCTATTGACATTTCCTTTCAAAAACCCATCTGTTGCATTATGAATCACATGAATCTTGCATTCAGATGGAAACTGAGCAGAAAACTGTGTTGCTGGAAAAGCGCAGCAGGTCAGACAGCATCCAAGGAGCAGGAGAATCAACGTTTCGGGCATAAGCCCTTCTTCAGGCAAAACGTCGATTCTCCTGCTCCTTGGATGCTGCCTGACCTGCTGCGCTTTTCCAGCAACACATTTTTCAGCTCTGATCTCCAGCATCTGCAGTCCTCACTTTCTCCTATTCAGGTGGAAATGCTAATTAGCTATTCCCTACACACCCAACTCCATTTTCACAATATAAAGCATATCTTGTTATTAAACCTAGAAGAATGTGAGGACAGCAGATGCTGGAGATCAGAGTTAAAACGTGTGGTGTTGGAAAAGCACAGCAGGTCAGGCAGCATCCAATGAGCAGGAGAGTTGACATTTTGGCCATAAGCCTTTCATCAGTCTTGTCTATTAAACCTGACATTTTTGACACCTTCCTGTGAGATTTCGAACCAATTTTTCAACGATAATCAACACAATACTGTTTTCATTTGCTGCAGGTGTGAACCACTTCCCAGTGCGGCAACTTAACCTCCCTCTGAACACGCATTAACAAAGCTCATTGTTAAACAGGATTCAAAGGGGTCCCATGATATCCATTCTTTCTTCATTTTACCCTAAATTAAAGAGAAATTTCATATTTGTAATATAACTTTTTCAGGGGATCGATGATTCTGAAACAAAGGATTTTTGCAACAATCAAAAATCTTCAAGCTTGAATTACAAAGGAAATGTAATTACAAATATAAAAACCTATCAGTAGTTAATGAGTCCACGTTTAGCAATTTTACCACTGTGCTTCTATTGCTTGAACTGCACAGAGGATAATGCATGTAATCCTCTTGGAAATGTCAACATGGTTATATTACATTTTCAACAATGCCATCATCCTTTTACTAGCAATGTGACACATCTGACAGGGAAACTACTGCAAAATGAAATATCTGAAAATCAACAGTAATGAACCAAAATTCATTTATCTTTAATGGGTCACAAGCAACAATAAACACATAGTGCTGGAGTTTGCGGCTGTGAGAGAGCCCAGTGATTTTGCTTCAAACACCTAAGCAACCATCACTGATCATGACTGAAGTACCCAGCAACAGAAATTCCTGCCCATCAATATCTACTAGACAACTGGAAACCAGAGTCTGTGCAAGCAGTGGCTGTTGGTGGCGCTAACTCCACTAAGGGTTCAGGCATGTCCTGGGGCCACAGGTCAAAGATGGGTGAGGGCAGTTATAAGTCATAGGGCAGGGTTGTGTGGGAATTAGGTGGCAAGATACCAGATACTTTAACTTGGCACTGCATGCCTGATGAAAATTGACCACAGGAGGCTACTGGAAAACTCAGAGCAATTGACTGGATGGCCTTTGAGGGTGCAGGAAAGCCAAGAAGCCCATTAAATTCCTGAGCCATCACTGAATTGTGTTCACTCAGGGATAATGGATGCCAATTGGTTCATTAATGGGCCTAGGAGAAAGTGAGTACTGCAGATGTTGGAGATCAGAGCTGAAAATGTGTTGCTGGAAAAGCGCAGCAGGTCAGGCAGCATCCAAGGAGCAGAAGAATCGACGTTTTGGGCATGAGCCCTCCTTCAGGAATTCCTGAAGAAGGGCTCATGCCCGAAATGTTGATTCTCCTGCTCCTTGGATGCTGCCTGACCTGCTGCGCTTTTACAGCAACACATTTTCAGCTCATTAATGGGCCTAATTGATATTCCAGTGATATCTGTACATTCCGTTATCCTACTGAACAGGAATTGAACTCATGCTACTAAGAAACTGTGTGTGCTTTCTCCCACAGTGAAACAGGGTTCATGCCATTGTTCTCAATGTGGTAGGTTTGTTCAATCATTCCAGAAGATTCCCCTGGCCTCGGAAACACCATTAGCCATGCGGCTGATACAGCTACCACCCCCACGCTGATTAATGATGTCACTTCTGCCCCCGTCATGGCCACTCCCACAGCCACTTCCGGCCCTCACATCATCGCCGATGCCACACGCTCAGTGACTTCCGCCACCCCTACTGCCGTGTCTGCCACCACTTCCGACCCCACCAGCGCCACTCACCTGCATTCTGCTGACACGCCCCCCCACAGACCCCACTGTCACTATCCCCACCCCCCAGAACCCCGAGGGGAACACGACCCCTGCTCATGACTCTACCCCCATTTCCCCCACCATCACACCCACTCCAGGTACTGGCTCCGACCCCACTCCCAGCTCTACACCCACACCAGCTCCCAGCTCCCAGCCCTGCCGAGTTTTCACCATCCCCCCAGACCTCCCCCTCACTGAGGACGAACGATCAGTCCTCAGCAAAGGACTCACCTTCGTCCCCCTCCGTCCACGCATCAATGAATTTAATACACGCCGTGACATCGAACAATTCTTCCGTCGTCTCCGCCTCCGAGCTTACTTTCATAATCAGGACTCCTGCCCACCTTCCGAGGACCCCTTCGCCCACTTCCAACACACTGCATCCACCTGGACACCCCGCGCTGGCCTATTACCTGCCCTCGACCTCTTCATTTCCAACTGCCGCCGGGACATTAACCGCCTCAACCTGTCGACCCCCCTCCCCCACTCCAACCTCTCACCCTCACAACGCGCAGCCCTCCAATCCCTCTGCTCCAATCCTGACCTCACCATCAAGCCAGCGGACAAAGGGGGCGCAGTGGTAGTCTGGCGCACTGACCTCTACATCGCTGAAGCCAAACGCCAACTCGAGGACACCTCTTCCTACCGCCCCCTTGACCATGACCCCACCCCCCATCACCAAACCATCATCTCCCAGACCATACAGAACCTCATCACCTCAGGAGATCTCCCACCCACAGCTTCCAACCTCAGAGTCCGGGAACCCTGCACTGCCCGGTTCTACCTCCTTCCCAAGATCCACAAGCCTGACCACCCTGGCCGACCCATTGTCTCAGCATGCTCCTGCCCCACTGAACTCATCTCTACCTACCTCGACACTGTCCTATCCCCCCTAGTCCAGGAACTCCCCACATACGTTCGAGACACCACCCACGCCCTCCACCTCCTCCAAGACTTCCGTTTCCCCGGCCCCCAACGCCTCATCTTCACCATGGATATCCAATCCCTCTACACCTCCATCCACCATGACCAGGGCCTCCAAGCCCTCCGTTTTTTCCTCTCCAGACGTTCCCAACAGTACCCCTCCACCGACACTCTCATTCGTTTGGCCGAACTGGTCCTCACCCTTAACAATTTCTCCTTTGAATCCTCCCACTTCCTCCAGACCAAAGGGGTAGCCATGGGCACACGTATGGGCCCCAGCTATGCCTGTCTCTTTGTTGGCTACGTAGAGCAGTTGATCTTCCGTAATTACACCGGCACCACTCCCCACCTCTTCCTCCGCTACATTGATGACTGCATTGGCGCCACCTCGTGCTCCCGCGAGGAGGTTGAGCAATTCATCGACTTCACCAACACATTCCACCCTGACCTTAAATTTACCTGGACCATCTCTGACACCTCCCTCCCCTTCCTGGACCTCTCCATCTCCATCAGTGACGACCGACTTGAGACTGACATCTTCTACAAACCCACCGACTCCCACAGCTACCTGGATTACACCTCTTCCCACCCTACCTCTTGCAAAAATGCCATCCCGTATTCCCAATTCCTCCGCCTCCGCTGTATCTGCTCCCAGGAGGAGCGGTTCCACCATAGAACACACCAGATGGCCTCCTTCTTTAGAGACCGCAATTTCCCTTCCCACGTGGTTAAAGATGCCCTCCAACGCATCTCATCCACATCCCGCACCTCCGCCCTCAGACCCAACCCCTCCAACCGCAACAAGGACAGAACGCCCCTGGTGCTCACCTTCCACCCTACCAACCTTCGCATAAACCAAATCATCCCCCGTCATTTCCGCCACCTCCAAACAGACCCCACCACCAGGGATATATTTCCCTCCCCACCCGTCTCCGCCTTCCGCAAAGACTGTTCCCTCCATGACTACCTGGTCAGGTCCACGCCCCCCTACGACCCACCCTCCCATCCTGGCACTTTCCCCTGCCACCGCAGGAACTGCAAAACCTGCGCCCACACCTCCTCCCTCACCTCTATCCAAGGCCCCAAAGGAGGTTTCCACATCCATCAAAGTTTTACCACTAATATCACCTATTGTATCCGTTGCTCCCGATGCGGTCTCCTCTACATTGGGGAGACTGGGCGCCTCCTAGCAGAGCGCTTTAGGGAACATCTCCGAGGCACCCGCACCAATCAACCAAATCGCCCCATGGCTCAACATTTCAACTCCCCCTCCCACTCTGCAGGGGATATGGAGGTGCTGGGCCTCCTCCACCGCCACTCCCTCACCACCAGACGCCTGGAGGAAGAACGCCTCATCTTCCGCCTCGGAACACTTCAACCCCAGGGCATCAATGTGGATTTCAACAGTTTCCTCATTTCCCCTTCCCCCACCTCATCCTAGCTTCTAACCTCCAGCAACTCGATCCCCTGACCTGTCCGGACTTGTCCGACCTGCCCAGCTCCTTTTCCACCTATCCACTCCACCCTCTCCTCCCTGACCTATCACCTTCATCTCCTTCCCCACTGACCTATTGTACTCTATGCCACTCTCTCCCCACCCCCACCCTCCTCTAGCTTATCTCTCCACGCTTCAGGCTCTCTGCCTTTATTCCTGATGAAGGGCTTTTGCCCGAAACGTCGATTTTGCCTGTCCTCGGATGCTGCCTGAATTGCTGTGCTCTTCCAGCACCACTGATCCAGAATCTGGTTTCCAGCATCTGCAGTCATTGTTTTTACCTTGTTCAATCCAGTCAATAGTCATCTTTTCTTGTATTCTCGCTCCACACTTAGAACTTTATCTACATGAATTGTTAGTCTACAGCAAAGGCGTCCGATTCAATCAATTATAACCTCCCCTCAATGAACTTTGAGCCTGACATGATATTGAGTACTTCTTCCATCTTCCTTACCAGTTCTCCACCACCTCTGTCCAGAATATTTTGTCAGCAAGTCAAATATTATCTGCCACCTTCAGGGATGACATTCTACCTAGCTCCCTCTCCATTGCTTATTACCTCTCTTGATCTTTTTGTTAGGAACAACCAGTGGGATATCAACCATCTTAACCTCCCTGTTCCCTCATTCATTAATTTTTCTTCTGTGGAAGTTGAAGCTTTCTGTTTAACCTTAACATTGTCTCCATAACCCAGTGACAATGGCAGCCTTGCTCTATTTGGATGAACAGTTGGTTGTGATTGTTGGAGGTCAATCATCTCAGCTCCAGGACATTTCTGCAGGAGACCCTCAGGGTAGTGTCCTACACAGTCATTTTCAACTGTTTCATCAATGACCTTCCCTCCATCAGAACTTGGAGGTGGGAATGTTTGTTGATGCTTGCACATTTCATGACTCCTCACATACTGAAGCAGTCCATGTTCAAATGCTGCAAGATCTGGACAAAGTTGTTGTGGTTCTGTTTGCCAAGCTGGGAATTTGTGTTGCAGACGTTTCGTCCCCTGTCTAGGTGACATCCTCAGTGCTTGGGAGCCTCCTGTGAAGCGCTTCTGTGTTGTTTCCTCCGGCATTTATAGTGATTTGTATCTGCCGCTTCCAGTTGTCAGTTCCAGCTGTCTGCTGCAGTGGCCGGTATATTGGGTCCAGGTCGATGTGTTTGTTGATAGAATCTGTGGATGAGTGCCATGCCTCTAGGAATTCCCTGGCTGTTCTCTGTTTGGCTTGTCCTATAGTAGTAGTGTTGTTCCAGTCGAACTCATGTTGCTTGTCATCTGTGTGTGTGGCTACTAAGGATAGCTATGGATAGACTCCTCTCACTAAACTTTGAAATCTGGACAATACACCGTTTTGGGGTGACAATTGCAAGAGCCAGGTAATGATGATATCCAACAACGGAAAATCTAATAATCTCTCCTTGACATTCAATGACATTATTATTGTTGGGTTACTTACCATCAACACCCTGGAGGTTACCATTGGCTAGAAACTGAACTAGACTAGCTGTTTAAATAATGTAGGTACAGGATCAGGAAAGAGACTCGGAAGCCTACAACAAGTAACTGAGCTCCTGATTTCCCAAAGCCTGTCCATTATCTACAAGACACAAGTCAGGAATGTAGTGGAATATTTCCCACTTGCCTGGATGAGTGAAATTCACACAGCATGCAAGAAGGTTGATAAAGACAAAGCAGCCTACTTGATAGGCATCAAATCCTCCCTCTATCATTGACACTCTGTAACAGCAGTGCATACCATTTACAAGATGCAACACATGAATTCAGCAAGCCTCTTTAGACAATACCTTCCATACCCACGGCCACTACCATCTTGAATAACAAAGGCAACAGACACACACGAACAACATCACGGCCTGCAAGACTCCCCCCCAGCTATTCACTGTCCCGCCTCAGAAATACATCGATATTCCTTCTGAGTTGCTGTATCAATATCTTAGAACTCTCTTCTTAACAGCACAGTGAGCCTTCCTGCAGCACAACAACTGTAGTGATTTAAAAAGGCAGCTCACCACCACCTTCTCAAGGGTAACTGGGAATGGGCAAAAAATACTGGCCTATCCAATGAAGTCCACGTCTCCTGAATGAACCAAAACAAAATTAAAAACCTCATGGAGCCTGAATGCCATCTTTTTGACATCTCCTGTTCAGGACTATAATTCCACCACCAAATAAGAGATGCTCATTTCTCAGTCTGCCACTGACCTCATTCCTCCCATCCCTCAATGCTGTACAGTTACTTCTACTGCTTTCTCGAGATATACAAGCAAGACTGTCCTGGTAAATCCTTTGCTTCAGCCTGATTTTTTTTTCCTCTCAGAACTTATTTCCTCCACTACTAATTCTCTTTTTTGACACACTTGTCTTTTATTTTGACACTTCTCATGGCCTTCACCATTTCAACAATTTGAAATTTTATAATGCTAAAGGGTGGTATAATGGCTCAGTGATTAAAGCTGCTGCCTCACAGTGCCAGGGACCTTGGTTCAATTCTTCAAGCAACTGCTTATGTGGAGTTTGCACATTCTCCCCCTGTCTGCATGCGTTTCCTTCGGATGCTCCGACTTTCTTCCACAGTTCAAAGATGTATAGGTTTAGTGGCTTGGTTGTGCTAAATTGCCCATAGTGTCCCGAGATGTGCAGGTTAGGTGGGTTAGCTATGGGCAATGCAGGGTTTACAGGGATAGAGTAAAGAGGTGGTTCTGGGATGCTCTTCGGATGGTTGGTATGGACTTGATGGGCTGAATGGCCTGCTTCCATGTTGGAACGATTGTATGATTCTCCTTCGCAAGAAAAACAGCTAGTACTTGTACATTTCCAAATTCTGCCTGGATGGCCAGTGGCCCTCTGCTTTTTTCAAATAAAAGCTGTTGCTATGGGAACCCATCTGGTTCAAAGCAATGCCTGCCTTTTAAGGTTGGGCGGAATATTCTTTGTTTCAAACGTGCTCAGGTTCTCACCACCACCTCTTTTTACAAAATATTGATGGCTTGATACTTCTGCTTCCTGCTTTCCCCCAACCAGAAAAAACATTTTGCACATCACCCTTGTTTTCACATCATTGACCTTCACCTCTTTCTTTTCTGTCCATGATAGCTCTGTCTGTATTTCTAAGGACAGGATGTTTACCAACCTCTACTGTAAACCCACTGACTCCAATGTCCATCTCGACCATGCTCCCTCCCATGTAGCTTCCTGACACAACTCTATTCAAATGGCAGATGGAGTTCAAATCTGGATAAATGCGAAGCGACGCATTTTAGATGGTCGAACTTGAATGCTCTACATAGAATTAAAGACAGGATTCTTGGCAGTGTGGAGGAACAGTGGAATCTTAGTGTTCAACTGCATAGATCCCTCAAAGTTGCCACCCAAGTGGATAGGGTTGTTAAGAAAGCATATGGTGTTTTGGCTTTCATTAACAGGGGAATCGGGTTTAAGAGCCGCGAGGTTTTGCTGCAGCTCTACAAAACCCTGGTGAGACCACATTTGGAATATTGTGTCCAGTTCTGGTTGCTCTATTATAGGAAAGATACAGAGGCTTTGGAGACGGTACAAAGAAGGTTTACGAAGATGCTGTCTGGACTGGAGGGTTTGTCTTATGAAGAAAGGTTGACTAAGTTCGGACTTTTCTCTCTGCAGAGAAGGAGGAAGAGAGGTGACCTGATCAAGGTGTACAAGGTAATGAGAGACATGAAAAGCCAGAGACCTTTCCCCTGGGAAGGATTGACTGGCACAAGGGGTTATAGTTTTAAGGTGTTAGGAGGAAGGTACAGAGGAGATGTCAGAGCTAGGATTTTTACACAGAGAGTTGTGAATGCATTGAATGCTCTGCCTGTGGTGGTGGTGGAAGCAGAGTCATTCGGGACATTTAAGTGACTGCTGGACATGCACATGGACAGCAGTGAATTGAGGGGTGTGTAGGTTAAGTTATTTTATTTTAGATTAGGAATAATCCTCAGCACAAGATCGCAGGCTGAAGGGCTGTGTTGTACTTTTCTATGTTCTGCGTTCTATGTTCTCCTCATTTCTCCACTTCTGTTGCATCTGTTCCGATTATGCAACTGTTCACACCATTACAATGTATATGTCTTCATCTTTCCTCTCCACAGTGGTTCATGGGGCTGTCAACTGTGCCTGTCCCATTTCCTAGACTTCTTCCTGACACCCTTTCTTCCCTTCCGGAACCATGACTTCCTCATATTCCATCCCACTAGACATCAATGTTTTATCCTCTGCCATTTTTACCTCATCCAAAGTGATGCCACTGCCAAATGCATTTTCTTCTCCCTTTCACTTTCAGGATCTTGAAGTAATTTCTTCCTCCATTACTAATTTTCTGTCTTCCTCAATAACCTATTCCATCCAAATGCATGCAATAGCTTCACTTTCACTTTCACCCCTCACACCACGAAAGGCTCAAAACCCTCCTTCCAGCTACCCATTTGTTTCAAGTTAGAATACTGTAGTCACGGGTCAGGGTGTAATTTTCTCAAAAGATTAGGTAATTGCTGAGCCAAATACTTTCTTTCAATTTGTAAGTGTCACCCAAATTTTCTAATGACCTGTGTGAAATTTACTTCTCATTTTTGAATTTGTCATTTTTTTGATTTTCCTCACCAAGCGGTTATACTAACAAATCACTTCAGTAGTGTTCAGCGATAAACACAGAAAATGTTGGTGAAAAGCAGCTGATTTGGCAGTATCTGTGGAGAGTGAAACACTGTTAACATTTTGAAACCAATATGACTACTTTAGAACATATCCAGGTATTCATGTCCAGTAGAACCTTGATTATCTGTCGGACATGCCTGGGGAGTATTTCGTTTGGTTAATCGAACTCCAGACAATCGAATGCCCAATAACATAGTTTAGCCAAGCATTGGGACCTTGTGATCTTGCTGAATAATCTGATATTGGGATAATTGAATGCCGGATAATTGAGATTCCACTGTACTTGGGGATGTTCAACTTTGTAGGAGCATAACTTGGTATGGAGGACCTTTGGGAAGTCGATGGAGTGTAATTTAATTTGATTTATTGTTTGAGTTGATGCATTGTTGTCACATGTACCTAAGTACAATGAAAACTTTTGTTTTACGAGTGGTACAGGCAGATCATAACAAACAGGGACATACAGATCATAGCATTTCTTTGGGTTGGTGATGTCATTTCCGGTGTTGATGTCATTTCCGGTGGTGAAGTCACTTCTTGTTCTTTTTCTCGGGGGTGGTAGATGAGGTCTAACTCGATGTGTTTGTTGATAGAGTTCTGGTTGGAATGCCATGCTTCTAGGAATTCTCGTGCTTGTCTTTGTTTGGTTTGTCTTAGGATGGATGTTTCTCCCAGTTGACTGGTGTATCTGTAAAAGTTGGTGAGAGCCCTTACTGACGTGTCGAATTTCCTAAGACACCTGAGGAAGAAAAGATTTTCTCATGCCTTCCTGAAGGGTGTTTTTGAGCCGAACAGCTTCTAAATCACTGGGGAGGATCTTCAAAGGAACAAGGCAGGTTTTCTAACCATGGAAATGTGTTGCTGGAAAAGCGCAGCAGGTCAGGAATGAAGAAGGGCTAATGCCTGAAACGTCGATTCTCCTGTTCCATAGATGCTGCCTGACCTGCTGCGCTTTTCCAGCAACACATTTCCATCTCTGATCTCCAGCATCTGCAGACCTCACTTTCTCCTCAAAGGTTTTCTAACCAGCCTGCCACAGCACTTATCCTCCTCAGTCACCCATGGTCCACAATCTGCATCACTGTGTCTCACTCCAACATCCCTGGAATGAAAGATGAGTACCCTTAATCCCTATGAGGGTCTGCCTAGTCATCAAATTTCCTAACTCCAGATCCCCATCTCATTAGCAGAAAGATTGGTCCCAGTAGACTCAACCTATGAATTTCATCCCCAGAGTTGGACATTAGTGAGGCTACTTTTGGAATATTGCATGCAATTCTGGTCTCTTTCCTATCAGAAGGATGTTGTGAACTTGAAAGGGTTCAGAAAATGTATACAAGGATGTTGCCAAGGTTGGAGGAATTGAGCTATAGGGAGAGGTTGAATAGGCTAGGGCTGTTTTCCCTGGAGCGATGGAGGCTAAGGGGTGACATTATAGAGATTTATAAAATCATGAGAGGCATGGATAGGATAAATAGATAAGGTCTTTTTCTTGTAGGGGAGTCCAGAACCAGAGGACATAGGTTTAGCGTAAGAGGGGAAGATTTAAAAGGGACCTAAGTGGCAACCTTTTCATGCAAGAGGGTGGAGCGTGTATGGAATGAGCTGCCAGAGGAAGTGGTGGAGGTTGGTACAATTACAACATTTAAAAGGCACCTGGATGGGTATATGAATAGGAAGTGCTTAGAGGGATTTGGGCTGGGTGCTAGAAAATGGGACTAGGTTAGGATAATTGTCAGCGCAGACGAGTTGGACCGAAGGGTCTGTTTCTGTGCTGTACATTTCTATGAGTCTCTGACTTGACTGGATTTGGCACTGGCAAAGATTCATATACCTCACTCATAACCTCCATTTGCTTTTCATACAGATTACATTTCATCCTGCGTCAGATGCATACTTTTTAGGTATTGCAGGGAAAGGAAAAGATCAAACTACTTCCTTTCAAGGTGACCACTCATCAAACCAAATCCACCAGCTTCACGTCAAAGGAATAACAAAGTGTCAATTAGTAGTAAACTTTGGCAGAGATTGATTGTGAAGATCATACTGGAGAGATTAAGTGATATAAATTGTATCAAGGGGCAAGATACTGTAAAGATCGATCTGAATTTGTCTGTTGTTCTGAAGAAGAAGAGAATGGGGCTTTTAATCATGATGAATAGCGTTGACAGGGAATATGTTTTGGTTACCCAGGAGCTATTCTCGTGTTGTTGAATAGGATTCCACCACATTTGTGCAATCCAAGTGGCATTATTCACATTAGATAAAAGATTAGGGATCCAGCATATACATAGGTGTACAAGTCTGTGTTTTCTTGACGTTTAAATGATGTTTTTTGTGCAGAAGATACATGTTTCATGCTGCACAGACTGTACCAGAGCCCTAATGTTAGTATAGTCAGCCATTGAAATCATCGTATTACTTGTCTTGTGTTCTTTTATATCTTCTGAAAGCTCTAACCTCATGAATCAATTGTTCTGTACAAAAGTCCCCTTGTCTTGATAAAAAATACAAATCTATAAAATTTTCAGAATACTTTCATAACACATTCAAAGATTGAATTATGATAGGCTTCAAAATGTTAGAAAAATGCTTAAAAAATTTCAATACACTTGCAAAAGTGCTCCAGCATACCCTTCCCCATTCCTGGGAATAAACATAGTCATCATCATGCAGCTGACACCCACCTTTCAGAATTTATAAATCCATCACTGGCAATAAGCGTTTTTGTGTCACTGCACAATCAGCTTTTGACATTCATGGAGGAGTTTTGGCACACAAGGGGAAGCCAAAAGCTCCCACATTTTAATCACACAGTCCAGGATTCACACTGTTGGCTTGTCCAGGTCAGGAAAGAAGCTTTATTTACAGAAGTGGAAGAAAGTCCTGGAAACATTTCCTTGTCACTCTGCACAGTTGTGTGTTATGGATGTGATCGCCTCCTTTTCTCCTCTTCTTCATTCTCATCCTCATTTGGAAGCAGTTTCCAGATCATAGGATGTTTTGGTAGAGACCTTATAATTGCAAGGTTCTAGAGGAGACAACACATCCACCAGAAACATGGAGACCCCTCTTGGGCACGTGCTGCAGAGATCCCTGAGCAACCTCGACAGTATGAAAAACCAGTGAACTTTGCAAATGATGAATACATTTCTGACTTGCGCTGTGTACTTCAAACTGGCGCTCTAGTATGACCAATGCATTCATTTAGAATGATTATTGCCTTTTAACGGTACTTTTTCTTCCATCAGGTTAAGCAACAAACCATTGTTTTAGAGCAAGGTAGCTTGATCCATGATGTTGCAAGTGGTTCCATGACTCTTGTTAAAGGGCCTCTGATCTTGTCTGGTTGACGGGAGAAAAGGAGGTAAAAGAATATTTGTGGAGTAGGTAGCACTTATTATTGCAGATGCTGGAAACCAGATTCTGGATCAGTGGTGCTGGAAGAGCACAGCAATTCAGGCAGCATCCGAGGACAGGCAAAATCGACGTTTCGGGCAAAAGCCCTTCATCAGGAATAAAGGCAGAGAGCCTGAAGCGTGGAGAGATAAGCTAGAGGAGGGTGGGGGTGGGGAGAGAGTGGCATAGAGTACAATAGGTGAGTGGGGAAGGAGATGAAGGTGATAGGTCAGGGAGGAGAGGGTGGAGTGGATAGGTGGAAAAGGAGCTGGGCAGGTCGGACAAGTCCGGACAGATAACATGGTTGAAGAGCTTCAGGGCTGAGGAAATGACCTGGGAGTTGCAGTGAGAGAGAGACTCCCTGAGATTCTTGTAGAGAGAGGAGGAAAACTTCTTCAAGGCAGGCATCCTTGCAAGAGGATTCGCAGTAGGGTTAAAATCAACGAGGTAAAAACAATGACTGCAGATGCTGGAATCCAGATTCTGGATCAGTGGTGCTGGAAGAGCACAGCAATTCAGGCAGCATCCGAGGACAGGCAAAATCGATGTTTCGGGCAAAAGCCCTTCATCAGGAATAAAGGCAGAGAGCCTGAAGCGTGGAGAGATAAGCTAGAGGAGGGTGGGGGTGGGGAGAGAGTGGCATAGAGTACAATAGGTCAGTGGGGAAGGAGATGAAGGTGATAGGTCAGGGAGGAGAGGGTGGAGTGGATAGGTGGAAAAGGAGCTGGGCAGCATCTGCAGTCATTGTTTTTACCTCGTTGATTTTAACCCTACTGCGAATCCTCTTGCAAGGATGCCTGCCTTGAAGAAGTTTTCCTCCTCTCTCTACAAGAATCTCAGGGAGTCTCTCTCTCACTGCAACTCCCAGGTCATTTCCTCAGCCCTGAAGCTCTTCAACCATGTTACCTGTCCGGACTTGTCCGACCTGCCCAGCTCCTTTTCCACCTATCCACTCCACCCTCTCCTTCTTGGTGTGGTCTTACATCAATTACACATTTACTAAGTGATAACTCTTTCAGATGTGGCATTACTGCCCATTAATATGAGGTGCCTGCAGTACCCTGTGTGTGGACCCAGTGGTACCCAGTATCATCAGGAGGACTGCTATTCCAGTGACACCACATTCCCTTCCATCCTGGTCTTTCCTTCTTAGGGTAAAGAGGTTGAAGTTTCCTCTCAATTTGTCGAGTAGACCTGTCACCTTCCAGATCTTTCTGTCATTGTCAACATGTTGCTGATATTGTCAGCTTCCACCTGGGTGAAACCAATTATGACGCAGGCAAGGATGAGGGTGATCTCCTGTCACACTGGAAAGGACCCTGGTTTGAGGCCACAGGTCTTTGTGATGGAAGTGAAACAAAACCTCCTGAGGTCATGCTCCTGGCTCATTGCAACATTGGACCCGTAGAGGGAACTCTTCTCCTCCCACCGCATGGAGGGTTCCTGCCTTCCATGTCCTTCCCATGTAGCACAGTAAGTGACACTGAAACTACAAACCTCATCCCTTGACTGGGCAATATAATTTCATCCCTATCTGTGCTCAGCACAACTTCCAATTTGCTCCAGCAAGGCACCACAATGCTGCTCAAATTTTGACTGTGCATGAACAAGTCTAAAAATCCTTGGTGGCAACTTATTGAATGATCCATTTAACAAACCTGGAGCAGGGCCCTTCCTGAATCTCTACAGTGCAGATAGAGGCTATTTGGCCTATCAAGTCTGCAACAACTCTCCACAGAGCATCCCAACCCTGTTGTCTTACATTTCCCATGGCAAATCCACCTAGTCTGCACATCATTGGACTGTGGGGGGAAAAAAACAGATGCAAACACAGGGACAATGCACTCAAGGCTAGAATTGAACTGGGGTTCCTTGCACTGTGCAGTAGCAGCACTAACCACTGAGCCATAGTGCCAGTTTAATGCTCTTTGCTTCAGGAACGGAATAATCCTTTAAATATTCATTGGCAATTTTAATACTGAAATTTTTCACCAGCCAATTGCACAATCAGCAATGCTTTAAAGTCACCCTTTCAAACTCTTGCGGTTCACATAGGGAACTGATCTGCTTGCACTGTTCCAGTGGCACAGTGCCTTGTGTTCCATATGGAAACTAGCTAATGATACCTCTTGTGTTTCAACTCTGGAGCAAGGTGTTGCCTTTGCTATTGCACCTATAGCTGAAGTTCACAGCCATGAACTGTGGAAAGAAGTGCTGAAATCCCTTACAATAAAACAGAGCTCAAGTTATTTGATCATATTGGAATAATGATCCTGTTCAGAGACTAATATTCAGGACTGTTTCTATCTTCTTGGCTTCATTTTTGAGTTGCCAGATTTTTTTGAAGGTATGTTTTATTTTTGGAAGCTGTTTGGCAGCCCCTTCAAGCAGTATGGCTTTGCTTACACAGACCCAGAACTCTTGAGAATGCTTCCACAAGCTAGATCATGCCCACACAAACAAGAAAAAAACCAAAACAACGAGATATGCTGGAGTCATGAAACAAAAATAAAATAAACTGTTCAAAGTAGGAAATATCTGTGGAGAAAGCAGACAGATTAACTCTTGCAGACTGAGTCTTTCTTTATAAGTGAAAAATCAAAAAAAGTTTTAGGAAGCATATTCCAGTAATGCCAGAATGTATTCTGCAAATTACTGTGAGATTCACCGAGATGCTTCCCTTTGTTTCAGACAATCAATTCCCTTCGCAACCAGCTGGTTGATTCTAACTTCCATCTGTTCTTTCCCAACACTTTCTCATGGATGTGCTTCTTTAAGTTACGCCTTGGGATTTTTAATGCTAGTTAAAGAGGCAGATAGGGTTTTGCATAGAAAGACTTGGATGTGGATGGTGCAAAAAAAAGACCATTCAGCCCAATCCATCTATGTCAGCATCTGTACATCTCTTAAATCTCCTCATTTAATACTATTAGCAAAAACCCTCTCCATTAACATTTATCTAGCCCTGTCTTAAATCCATCAATATTTGCTTCAGCCACTCCCGGTAGTAATGAGTTTGGTTCACCCAACAGGCAGAACTTTCAAAAAATTCAATACTTCCTCACTTGAAGATCAATGCAGTTATTCTATTCAAGGGCTTACTTGGCGCATTAATAAATAATCTTTGGACCCAAAAGCAAAAATGGCATCAGCTAAGGTTAGCTGAAAATATAAGTTGAAGTATTGAAAATGTAATTGGGAGAATGAAAGTGGAAGTGCAGCATTGCTCATTTATGTATTTGAACATTGAGAGCAATGTGTGCTCGGCAGGTTGTGATGTCAGATTTCCTATCACAATTGTCCCCATGGATTTTCACCACTCGCTCATTCCACAGAGCCAGGTTAATGCAGAGAGCAAGATTAATCTATGAAAAGCAGTCAAATTTATTGGGCTTAAAGGCCTTTTCCTGTGTCTTATGTTCTTAGAATAATAAACTGGGTTGTCTTTAAGTCAACTTGCTGTTGGTCTAATAGGTCTAAGAGGCCGTGAAGGTAAGAGGCAAACTTAAGTCAATTTATTGTCATTTCCTGAGCCATATAGTGTGGTGGTAAGAATTAAAGCGAGTATTGTCCCACTATACCCTAAGGACTAATACACATTCTTGACAAATAGTCATTCACAATCCAACCTTATGATTTATTCTTGCAAGTGTAACATCAAGTATTCAGTTAGCAGTAAGGATAGACATCTCAAACAGTGAGGTAACAAAAAAGAAGTGATGGAGGAATATAATGCAAAGTATTCTGTCTGTTTTGGTTTGGGACACTTCATAAACCAAGACTACTTAATTTTTTAGTAGTCTGGAAAACAATCAACTGCCTTCACAGGGGAGTTAGTCTGCTGCAAAGAACAAACCTATAATTTAATTGCTGAATGTTTTCTGACAAGTTGGCGCTGGGAAAACAAAAAAAAAATTTTTTTTTGTAAATGCAGGCAAGCATACCTAGTAATGCTTCAACGTGTAATACCTTTGCTGCTCCCAAACCTCAGTGGGAACACAGTTTCTGACTGAGCATTTTATTGTGTTTTTTTGTGATTCAAAGTGACAGAGACAAACTGATTTCATGAAAGCTGGGTAAGGTTATGCTGCAGCCAAGATACAGCGCACTCTGTGTGAACTACAGTGACCTTACACATTCCATGCCTTTATTCTGCCAATGTTGTGTGCTGTTTTTTAAATCCCGGCTTCAACTCAGAAATCAAAATACTCCTATAGTCTTCCAACATCTGATGCAATTCTTCCATTTGAATTTTTTATGCTCTTAACTATTTGCTCTCAGAATATAAATAACATTATGGGATGTCATTCCAAGCAGAAACATTTGACATGTTTGCTTGCAATTTTCCCACCATCGTTGAAGTTGAGGCATAATGCTTTAACTTTAAATGCATAATGCGCTCATCCATTGTCAATTATCCCTCAATTCAAGGATGACTTCTACTCAGGGTCAAGAGTTTCTGCATTGGGGGTCTTCATGTGAATGAACAGGCCAATTAATGGCCCACAGACCTTTGGGTATCTGAGGCAGGATGTCCACAAGGCAGTCGGACTCAGAGTGCAGGGTTTGCCTCCTTTTCTTCCCATCTCTGTCACATCTCCATGTCACATTAAAACACAACCACTCTAAACATGATGTGTCTTGAAGGAGAAGTTGTCAACATTTGAACAACTGGCGGCAAATGCTTCACAGTCACTTATGTTAATGTTGCTGTGATTCCAGGAGATTTTCAGGATCTTTGAAGACATTTCTTTGTCGTTCCTGAAATGGTGACCATCTGAGAGCTGTAAAAACAGGGGAGACCCTTCTCAGAAATCTGGACACAGGATCAGGTCCATTCACATTAATATTGCAACAGTTTTGCCTGGATGTTTGTGGAGCTGACTTCAATAGGACATTAGTATTTCCAACGGTTCTCACATTGAATCCAGAAGGTCTGGCAGAGGCAGCATTTGTTGGAATTTGCCCAGTATTTTTGTGTATCTTTGATGTGCAGTATTGGTCTCATTGCTGGACAGGTCTGTGATGATAACTGCTCTGTACACTTTATTAACATACAAAGGTCTCTACTGTCAAACAGATTATGCTGGAGTTTACCTAGGCATACAAGACTATGGAATGCATGCTGGAAAATGAAGTTACATTAGTTAGGCAGTTGTGTTTTGACTGTCATAGACTCGATGGGCTGAAGGGTCTTTTTCCATGCTTTAGACCTCTATGACTCCTTGACTCTGTGATGGGGCATTTATGAAGGGGGACAAGGAAATCACTAATGAACTAAATTCATACTTCATTTCTCTCTTCATTCACATAGGAGGACACAAAGAATGTACCAGAAATGATGGGGAACAGGATTTAGTAAGGGGAGGAACTGAAGCAAACTTGTATTGGTAGAGAAGGGATGTTGAAGAAATTGATGGGATTCAAGGCTGATACACCTCGTGGCCTGATAATTTTAAATCCCAGAATACTTAAGGAACTGGTCCTAGAAATAATAGATGCTTTGGTGGTCACCTTCCAAGATTCTTTCGACTCTGGAACAATTCCTAAAGTTTGGAGTGTCACCAATGTAACCCCTCTATTTAAAAAGGGAGGCAGAGAAAAACACAGGGAATTATAGACTAGTGAATCTTGATGTTGATAGTGTGGAAAATGCTAGAGTCCAAGATCAAGGATTTATTGGGGAGAGCGCTTAGAAAACAGTGGTAGAATCTGACACAGTCAGCTAAGATTTACAAAAGAGAACATCATGCTTGACAAGTCTACTGGAATTCTTCAAGAGTTCATCAGGTGAAGCCAGGAAATCTGGTTCATTTGGATGTTCAGAAAACTTTTGATGAAGTCTCACGTAAGAGTTAATGCACGTAGGATGGGTGGAATGTATTGAGATGGATAAAAAAATTGGTTAGCAGAAAGGAAAGAAAGCGTAGGAATGAGTGAGTCTTTTTCTGTATGGCAGGAAATGACGAGTGAGATAGTGCAGGGATCGGGACTAGTATCCAGCTCTAGAGGTCAATGATTTAGTTTAAGGAACTGAATGTAATATCTGCAAATTTGCAGGTGACAAAACAGGGTGGAAGGGTGAGTTATGAAGGGGCTGCAAACATGTAACATTGTGATTTGGGCAGGCTCAGTGAGTGGGCAAATGCATGGCAGACACAGTATCATGAGGATAAATATGAAGAGGATAGATTATTATTTGAATGGCTGTGAATTGAAAAAAGTGAACGTGCAATGAGACCTGGAAGTTCTTCTGTACCAGTCACTGAAAATAAATGCACCGATGGGGATCAGTGGTTAGCACTGCTGCCTCACAGCTCTTGGGACCTGGTGTCGAGTCTAGCCTCAGGCAACTGTCAGTGTGGAGTTTGCACATTCTCCCTGTGTCTGTGTGGATTTCTTCCAGGTGCTCTGGTTTCCTCTCATAGTCCAAAGATGTGCATGTCACGTGGACTGGCCATATTAATTTGCCTACAGTGCCCAGGGATGTGTAGGCTAGGTTGATTAGTAGGGTGACATGGATAGGACGGGAAGGTGAATCTGGTAGGGATGCTCTTCGGATTTGATGGGCCAAATGGCCTACTTCCACACTGTAGGGATTCTATGATTCTATGAGGTGCAGCAGCTGGTATGTTTGCCATCATAGTGAGACATTTCGAGTACAGGAGCAAGAATGTCTTGCTGCAATCATACAGGGCTTTGGTGTGGCTATGTTTACAATATAATGTGCAGTTTTGGTCTTCTTATCTGAGGAAGGATGTTCTTATTTTGGAGAGAGAATGCAGCGAAGATTTACCACATTGACTCCTGGAATGGCGGAGCGAATGTATGATGGCAGATTGAGAGATTGTATTCACTGGAGTTTAAAAGCATGAAGAGGGGAAAATCTTAATAAAAGTTGTAAACATCTAATAGAACTAGACAGGTATTAGTAAGGAAGAATGTGGAGTGTTCAGAACCAGAGGTCATAGTTTAAGGATAAGATAAAACCTTTCTGGACTGCGATCAAGAGAAATTTCTTCATATAGTGTTGGTGAGCCTTTGGAATTCATTATTACAGAAAGTGGCGGAGGTCAAAAATTTCTGTGCTTCAAGAAGGACGTAGATATTGCTCTTGTGGATAACCAGGTAAAGGGACATGGGGGGAGGGTGGGATTAACCTTGGCTAGGTGAATTATCATTGGGTAGAGGCACAATCTGGCCTAGGATCAATGACCTTGGAGTCCGAAAAACCATCCTCTGGAACTGCTGACCAATTGGATACCAACAGCTTTGTACTGCTCAGTAGCACCACCAGGGGCAGCACTTAGTTCAATGCTCCCCAGTTCTAAATGAGTTTTGGTTAAGGGTATTACATTCTAGGCAGAATCAGGGGCTTGTGTTAATGCATTACCCAGCATCCTGAAGTTTTCCAAGCATTTGTAACTTAACTGGGGTCATCATAAATTTAGAATAGCAGTAGGGTGGAAAATAGAAACATGGCTACCTATCTTGATTGAAATTCTATCCTGATTGCTGAGCTGATGTTCTTTTTGCTACGCCCACCGGCTGCATCATTGAAGTTGTAGCAGCAAATTAAAATACAGCTGCTGTCCTGTCTGATTCAGTCTGATCATCATTCAACATCCCTACAAAGTGGGAAAAAACTCCGCAGCAGCACAAACTCACTTGGACCGGCAACGCGATGAACCTTTGCACAGCAGGATTACTTTTATTTCTGCATCTTAACCTACCCCACACAGTGACATCTTTAATTGTATCTCACCGTAACTCATGTTTCAGAAAAAAAAGGTTTTATTGTGTTTGCACTGCCCACTTTCACAGCAAAATTAGATTTCTGTTTTGTTCTTCTTCAGCTGACAGTGAACTGATGAGACTGTACCCAGTTACTGGTGGGATAAGCACAGAATATTCTGTGAATATGCAGTAGGGCCACTCCCACCAATATCTGTCAGTGGAAAAGATATTCATGATGTTTCAGGTGACAACACTTCTCCAGAGCTGTACGGTGAGTATTAACCAAGACTTTTTTTTGAAAAGTTGAAGTTCATGTTCAAGGTTTTAGGAAGCGGCAGCATCATGTCCATTGGGGATGAAGCAATCAAATCAATAATGAGGTAAAGGGCTGAACCAAAATGGAGAAAGGCTGTAGGATCATTAGTACCAAAGAGACAGCTATACAAAAATGGGTGCAATTTCAGGTGTCAAAGGCAGAGTCTGCAAGTCACTGTTACTCCTGACTACGGCAGTGCACTAGAAATGAAGCCCAGCTATTCCATGAGATTTGACAAAGTTAAAGTTAGCAGAATTCCCCAATTTAGACCTATTTTGACAAAAAGCTTAGACCAAATTTCTGTACTTAGCAAGAATTATTGTTTATTACAAATAAATAGACTAAAAGAGCATTAGACTGTAAGATATAGGAGTGGAATTAGGCCATTGGGCCCATCAAGTCTGCTCCACCATTTGACCATGGCTGAAATGTTTCCATAAATAAATCTTACATTTGGTTAAACAGCTACAAACTGTCAGCAAATAATTCAACTAGTTTAAACTCTGACATACTTATGTACTCCCCCTTTATGCACATACACAGACACAGACAGACAGAGAGGCACAGGTAAGGAAGGAAACATGGGACGATGGTCAGGGGGGGGAAGACTGGGAAAGCAGTACAATGGACCCTGCTGCAGGGTTTGCTGACATTATCGTTTTGGCTTCTCAGGGCACGTTATTCTGTGATTCCTCTTCTTTAGCTATGCTCAGTTGCTAGCAGGAAATACATGATGGCTAGCTTGCACTTTCACAATCTCTGGCTTTACTGGTTAAGAGTGAAAGCTTACAACAATAGCTGAGAGAAAAATAAAATAACCTTCTTCAGCTTCATGTGCTTTTTTACTGCAGAGCAAAGAGACAGCTCCTGACCTTGTGAGTTCTGAAGGCTTCTCATTATCTTGCTATTGTCCTACGCTGTTCAGCTACCCAGAAGTCAATAAAATAGCTGTTGACAGGCAGAAAGTCTTGCTCATTGATATCTGGTCACTAGTCCATAGACCACTCAGCTACTAGTTATGGCCAAAATTCTATTTGTACACTCCCTTTGGGTCCAATTCATCTGCAAACTGAGCTTTCACTACAGCTAGAACAAGCAGCTTTGTAAACAACACCTACAATGAGAATCAGGTCGCTTGCTTTTAAAAAGGTGCAGCAATCCTTAGTGTTCAAACAGTCCTTTTCCCATCTTGGAACAATCAAAGATACAGAGAAAAGTAATGATAAGGTCTTTACATTGCTCATGTGACACAAAGCTGGAACCAATAGACAATAGACAATAGACAATAGGAGTAGGCCATTCAGCCCTTCGAGCCTGCACCGCCAACCAGACCATGTTGGAGTAAAAATCAAAAAGTGTGGCTTTGGATAAGTACAGCAGGTAAGGCAGCACCCGAAGAGCAGGACAGTCGATGTTGCAAGCATTCCTAATGAACGGCTTACACCTGAAATGTTGGTTCTCCTGCTCCTTGGATGCTGCCTGACCTGCTGTGCTTTTCCAGCACCACACTTTTCGACTCTGGCTCTCCAGCATCTACTGTCCTCACTTTCTCCATATTGGAGTAAAAGTCAACACTGCAATAAGTTCACACATTGTTTGAGCCTGAAAGGTTCAAGTCATGGGTTGTTGATTTCTTCAAAGGGACTGTCAATGACACTGGGACGAACTCTCTGATTGACCTCACAGATTATCTGCTAATGGAGCCGAAATAGCAGATGTAATGCCTAGTGTTCATATGGCCTTACACAACCACTGACAATTAACAAGAGAAGCAGTCGGTCGAGAGAAGATCTTCAACAAACTCGATGAGACTAGCAACTTTGGATCTGATCCTGCTGCGTCTCCCTCTGGATTCTGTTACAGCAGCCAAGGGACAATTTTGGCAGTTGTCCCTTGGTGCCTTTGGGGTGGAGAGATGCTAGGAGTTTTGACAGTCTCCTGCCCAGATGCAGGCTCAGCCTTCTCTGCTTGAACTCCTGCAGGATTTGGGATGACAGACAGTTGGGAATCAGAGAGGCAGGCCACCTCTGATATATCCCAAGAAGAAGTTTCTAGCGTGCGTGCGTATGTTCTCGGTGCAGGCTGGCCCCGCCCTTTCTGCCTGAAAGGAAAGGGCACACAGAATGAGGTCAAGGTCTCTTGTCTCTCTTGCTTTGCCCTTGACACTGAGCTCCCGTCATGGAAATGATAGAACACAGGGTCCAAATGCATATCCAGCAGCCACTGACCATTCTACGAGACATGGTTTCCAAGGTAACTGCTTTCCTTTCATGGAAACAGCCAGTTGCTCATAGGCCAGAGTCACCATCAATGGGATAATGTGGAAGGATTTTCCTCCATCTTTCACTCAAGCTGACAGAGTGTCTCTGGCACATGTGGCTGATGCTGGTCTGGTAGTCCCCATGGGTTGACAAAGACATTTACTGACTGAATGCAGACGCACGTCTTCTGCCTCATATTCGAATATTCTCTGAATATCAGAGACTTTGGTCTTCGCTTAAAGTTGTGCAAGATAAAGTTAGAGTAATCAGGAGGACCTTGTTTCCCTTGGCAGAGAGTTCAAAAACCAGGGGTTACAGATTCCAGCTTGGTATCTGGAATTCGCTGCTTGAGTTGGTGGTGGAGGCACACACCCTAAACACTTTAAAAAACACCGGAATCTGCAGCTTAAGTGCTGCAAACTGCAGGGCTACGGGTTGTGTGCAGTAGATGGGATTCAAAAGGGCATCTGAGTGTCTCTGGGTCGGCATGGACACAGTGGGCCAAATGGCCCTTTTCTGTGGTGCATCATTTCTTTGGGTATATTGTTCTTTGATATATTCACCAGGCTGTGGCAAGGAATCAAATCCAGGAAGATAATGCATTTAGGTGCAAGTCTCAGCTTGTGCAGGTAAAAACCTTGTTGGTGCATACTCTGAGGGTTCAATACTTCTTCTTCAGAGGTAGAGATGTTGCTGATGTTTCAGGCTGTGGTCTCTTCCTTGTGGAGCCTCAGTGACTGTCTGCATAAGTGAAGCAATGGATTATGTAAACTTGTGAATGAAGAGCAGAAATCAGTCCCTTGAGTCCTCTCTGCCATTTAATACGATTACGCTGATCTCAAAAACAAACACAGCGAATGTTGGAGAAACTCAACAGGTCTTGCAGTATCTGTGTAGAGAAACACAGTTAATGTTTCGAGTCTGAATTACTCTTCTTCAGAATTCACAATTGATCTTTTTGTGTTTTGAAATTTCCATTCCGATTTAATCCCAATAATGTTTGATTCCTTTCCTTACCAAAATCTATCCACTTCCCCCTTAACTTATACAATGACCCCGCTTCCACTGCCTTCTGAGGCCAAGAGTTCCAAAGTTTCCCAGCTCCCTGAAAGAACATAAAGTTCTCCCCCATCTCAGTCTTCAGAGGGTGATCCCCAATTTTAACATAATGCCCTCTAGTTCTGAACTCACCCACAAAAGGAAGCATCATTTCTATCTCCACTTTGCCAAGGCCTTTCAGAATCTCACACACTTCATTCAAGTCATCCCTCACTTTTCGAAATGCCAGTTAAATATGCCCAGTCTGGCCAATCTTCCCTTACGACCCACTCATTTTAGGAAATGGTTGGGGAGAAGATGGATAAAAATTTGTACAGAAAAAGAAAGGCTGAGTGAGCACTGGTGATAACGGGAGAGGAGTATGACACGGTGGAATTTATTTTGTTGATTGCTTGTTGCTGTCTCTGCTTCTGTACATAAGTAGTCCTTCTATTCCCTGGCCAACTAGCTCCACTATCTTCTTTAAAAAAGGAACAAGGAACCTAATGTCTGATCTTGCCTAGCACCGCAGCCACTCCCTTGCACCGTTACATGATCTAGCAGGGTTTACCTGCAATGAGAGAAAGAGAAGGAGCGAGAGCATGCATGAATGGGAGAGATGGTGAGGTACCTCCAGTGAATGAGCAGGAGAGGGCAGAAAAGTTGAGTAGTTATCCATCATCATCATCATCATCATCAGTCCCCCACAGACTTGGCTGACTCTCTCCCACTCTCAGGGTGAGTCTGTAGGTGCTGCTGGCCATCTGAGGAAATGATGCTGTGAAACTCACTCGCCCTTGATCTTAAACTTTAAATGGGAAATTCCAGGCCTATGACTTTTATATCTACAACTTTCCCTAACCTGCTGCCTGTTCCAAGGGAGAAATGAAAAGAAATCAGATTTTCTGACCTTAATCTCACACACTTTGGGCGGCACGGTGGCACAGTGGTTAGCACTGCTGCCTCACAGCGCCAGAGACCCGGGTTCAATTCCCGACTCGGGCGACTGACTGTGTGGAGTTTGCACATTCTCCCCGTGTCTGCATGGGTTTCCTCCGGGTGCTCCGGTTTCCTCCCACAGTCCAAAGATGTGCAGGTCAGGTGAATTGGCCATGCTACATTGCCCGTAGTGTTAGGTAAAAGGGGTAAATGTAGGGGAATGGGTGGGTTGCGCTTCAGCGGGTCGGTGTGGACTTGTTGGGCCGAAGGGCCTGTTTCCACACTGTAAGTAATCTAATCTAATCTTAATCATTATGTTTACGTCATGGATGCACTGTCTATCTCCATCATTAATCTTCTCCAGAATAGCTTTTAAATCTTTATTTGTGATCTAACCAAACCACTATCAAGTCTGTTTTGGTTATTTTCCCACAGTTAATACACCCTGTGCTTGGCATGATGCTGTAATCCTATATACCTCTGTGATTTCTTCATTGACCAAGAAGCTGCCTGAATTAAATCAGCCCTTTTATTGTTTTCCGTCTCCAAACTCTTTTCCTCTTGATTCTTGCTTTCTCCTGATCTTCTCAGTGAGAACGGCTGCTGATCTCAGTATCTCCACTCCAATCACTAAGTCCATTCTCTCAGCTCTGAGCTTGTAGCTCTTAGCTCTGTCAATGTCCTCACAGATGTTGATGAAGGGGACATTGTATTATCAGGTGAAGCCGAAAATTAATCACTTATTAGCCTCTACTATTACAATTGAAGAGTGCAGTGCTGGAAAAACACAGCTGGACAGGCAGCAACCGAGGAGCAGGAGAGTCAACGTTTCAAGCATAAGGGGAAAGTGAGGACTGCAGGTGCTGGAGATCAGAGTCGAGCGTGTGGTGCTGGAAAAACACAACTGGTAAGGCAGCAACAGAGGAGAATCAACGTTTCGGGCATAAGCCCTTCATCAGGAATGAGGCTTGGTGGACCGGGGGAGCTGAGAGAAATGGAAGGGGGGGTGGGGTTTGGGGGAAGGGAGCTGAGAATGCAATGGGTAGATGAAGGTAAGGGAGAAAGTGATAGGTCAGGGGGAGGTGTGTGGAGTGGATAGATGGGAAAGGTGATGGACAGATGAGGAGGGCGGTGCCAAGTTGGAGGCTTGGGACTGAGATAATGTGGGAGGAAGGGAAATGAGGAAACTGTTGAAATCCTCATTTATCCTGTGTGGTTTCTGGGTCCCAAGGCGGAATATTAGGCGTTCTTCCACCAGGTGTCAGGTGGTAATGGTTTGGCGATGGAGGACCCAGGACCTGCATGTCCTTGATGGAGTGGGAGGGGAAGTGTTCAGCCACAGGGCAGTGGGGTTGGCAGGTGTGGGGTGGTCACAGACATGTTTCAGGCATGATCTCTTCATCAGGAATGAGGGCTTGTGTGCCAAGGGAGTTGAGAGATAAATGGGAAGGGGGTAGAGTCCAAGGGGCCTAAAACATTGATTCTCCTGCTCCTCAGATGCTGCCTGACCAGCTGTGCTTTTCCAGCACCACACTCTCGACTCTGATCTCTAGCACCTGCAGTCCCTACTTTCCTCTCCTATTACAGCCCCTTACAGAATACCAAACAATCACTTTCTGGACCATTACTGAGACAATCTCTTTCAAAGATCTTTTTCACGCTCTTGATGAATTTGTTTTTCTGAAATTCAATGCAGCCTGTTCAATCTATGTCCCAAGGTGCTTAATCAGCACTATCTTTGCATGCCAGATTATTCAGCCTATTTCTGTCCCACTGAACTAATGTTATCTCAAATGCATCATTTTTTGCCTCTTGTCCCATCTCTACATATCTATATCCATGGTTCCTCTGATACCCTGAGCTAATGGAACTCTTTCAGATCCTCTCATTCTTATGTGTCCTTTGCCTGATGTAAAGCGACCCTCTCCATTTCAGTCCTAGCGCTCCTCATACTTCATTTCTTCCTTTAACACTGCATCAACTAGATCAATTCCACTCTCTTCCATCTCACGAATGTCTACTCGCTTTAAGGAATTATGTTTCTAAATTGCACTCACTTCCTGCAGATTACCAGTGAATCTAAGTAGATTCTGACTTTGACCACAGTTTTTAATGATGCGGAACACTCTTCGAAGCCATCCCATTTCGGTCACCCCTGACCTCTGCTTCTATTTCATGGGAGACCATGTTGGTGCTCCTTCTGCCTCGTGTTCTAACCTAGATAATTTCACCGATAGCATTTTCTGTTTCCACTCATCCCTTCACCTTCCATTATCAATGGTTCTTCTCATTCTTTTACACAATTCTCTATCTGCTCCCCTTTGATGCCCTTTCCCCATCCTTGCTTCACTCACCTCTATATGGGGATTAGGAAGCAATTGTCAAATTAGGACTAAGTGTTGTATTGGCAGTGGCCACTGCTCTCAGTGGCATTGTTAGTACTGGATAGCTGCCATCCTTTGCTTGAGCTGTCACTTTTAAGGACAATGCTTCTTCCTATGGGGAACCTGATATT